>NC_091474.1:245161623-245529458 GCF_036971445.1 Narcine bancroftii
TGGAAGGGCAGGGGAGAGAGTGGAAGAAAAGGAATGGCAGGGGCGAGGGGGAAGAAAAGGAAGGGCAGGGGAGAGGGAGGAGAAAAGGGCAGGGAGAGGGGGAAGGGCAGGGGAGAGGGGGAAGGGCAGGGGAGAGGGGGAAGGGCAGGGGAGAGGGGAAAGGGCAGGGAAGAGGGGGAAAGGGCAGGGAAGAGGGGGAAAGGGCAGGGAAGAGGGGGAAAGGGCAGGGAAGAGGGGGAAAGGGCAGGGAAGAGGGGGAAAGGGCAGGGGAGAGGGGGGAAGGGCAGGGGAGAGGGGAAGGGCAGGGAGAGGGGGAAGGGCAGGGGAGAGGGGGAAGGGCAGGGGAGAGGGGGAAGGGCAGGGGAGAGGGGGAAGAAAAGGAAGGGCAGGGGAGAGAGGGGAAGAAAATGAAGGGCAGGGGAGAGAGCCAGGGGGAGAGAGGAGAGAAGGAAGGGCAGGGGAGAGGGAGGAGAAAAGGGCAGGGGAGAGAGGGGAAGAAAAGGAAGGGCAGGGGAGAGAGGGGAAGAAAAAGGGCAGGGGAGAGAGGGCAGGGGAGTGAGCCGGGGAAAGGTTGGAAGAAAAGGAAGGGCAGGGTAGAAAAGGAAGGGCAGGGAAGAGAGCCAAGGGGAGAGGGAGGAGAAAAGGAAGGGCAGGGGAGAGAGTGGAAGAAAAGGAAGGGCAGGGGAGAGAGGGGAAGAAAAGGAAGGGCAGGGGAGAGAGGGGAAGAAAAGGAAGGGCAGGGGAGAGAGGGGAAGAAAAGGAAGGGCAGGGGAGAGGGGGAAGAAAAGGAAGGGCAGGGAAGAGGGAGGAGAAAAGGGCAGGGGAGAGGGGGAAGGGCAGGGGAGAGGGGGAAGGGCAGGGGAGAGGGGGAAGGGCAGGGGAGAGGGGGAAGGGCAGGGGAGAGGGGGAAGGGCAGGGGAGAGGGGGAAAGGGCAGGGGAGAGGGGGAAAGGGCAGGGGAGAGGGGGAAAGGGCAGGGAAGAGGGGGAAAGGGCAGGGATGAGGGGGAAAGGGCAGGGAAGAGGGGGAAAAGGCAGGGAAGAGTGGGGAAAAGGCAGGGAAGAGTGGGGAAGGGCAGGGGAGAGGGGGAAGGGCAGGGGAGAGGGGGAAGGGCAGGGGAGAGAGGGGAAGAAAAGGAAGGGCAGGGGAGAGAGGGGAAGAAAAGGAAGGGCAGGGAGAGAGGGAAGAAAAGGAAGGGCAGGGAAGAGGGGGAAAGGGCAGGGAAGAGGGGGAAAGGGCAGGGAAGAGGGGGAAAGGGCAGGGAAGAGGGGGAAAGGGCAGGGAAGAGGGGGAAAGGGCAGGGAAGAGGGGGAAAGGGCAGGGAAGAGGGGGAAAGGGCAGGGAAGAGGGGAAAGGGCAGGGAAGAGGGGGAAAGGGCAGGGAAGAGGGGGAAAGGGCAGGGAAGAGGGGGAAAGGGCAGGGAAGAGGGGGAAAGGGCAGGGAAGAGGGGGAAAGGGCAGGGAAGAGGGTGGGAAAAGGGCAGGGAAGAGGGGGAAAGGGCAGGGAAGAGGGGGAAAGGGCAGGGAAGAGGGGAAAGGGCAGGGAAGAGGGGGAAAGGGCAGGAAGAGGAGGAAAGGGCAGGGAAGAGGGGGAAAGGGCAGGGAAGAGGGGGAAAGGGCAGGGAAGAGGGGGAAAGGGCAGGGAAGAGGGGGAAAGGGCAGGGAAGAGGGGGAAAGGGCAGGGAAGAGGGGGAAAGGGCAGGAAGAGGGGGAAAGGGCAGGGAAGAGGGGGAAAGGGCAGGGAAGAGGGGGAAAGGGCAGGGAAGAGGGGGAAAGGGCAGGGAAGAGGGGGAAAGGGCAGGGAAGAGGGGGAAAGGGCAGGGAAGAGGGGGAAAGGGCAGGGAAGAGGGGGAAAGGGCAGGGAAGAGGGGGAAAGGGCAGGGAAGAGGGGGAAAGGGCAGGGAAGAGGGGGAAAGGGCAGGGAAGAGGGGAAAGGGCAGGGAAGAGGGGGAAAGGGCAGGGAAGAGGGGGAAAGGGCAGGGAAGAGGGGGAAAGGGCAGGGAAGAGGGGGAAAGGGCAGGGAAGAGGGGGAAAGGGCAGGGGAGAGGGGGAAAGGGCAGGGGAGAGGGGGAAAGGGCAGGGGAGAGGGGGAAGGGCAGGGGAGAGGGGGAAAGGGCAGGGGAGAGGGGGAAGGGCAGGGGAGAGGGGGAAGGGCAGGGGAGAGGGGGAAGGGCAGGGGAGAGGGGGAAGGGCAGGGGAGAGGGGGAAGGGCAGGGAGAGGGGGAAGGGCAGGGGAGAGGGGGAAGGGCAGGGGAGAGGGGGAAGAAAAGGAAGGGCAGGGGAGAGAGGGGAAGAAAATGAAGGGCAGGGAAGAGAGCCAGGGGGAGAGAGGAGAGAAGGAAGGGCAGGGGAGAGGGAGGAGAAAAGGGCAGGGGAGAGAGGGGAAGAAAAGGAAGGGCAGGGGAGAGAGGGGAAGAAAAAGGGCAGGGGAGAGAGGGGAAGAAAAAGGGCAGGGGAGAGAGGGGAAGAAAAAGGGCAGGGAGAGAGGGGAAGAAAAAGGGCAGGGGAGAGAGGGGAAGAAAAAGGGCAGGGGAGAGAGGGGAAGAAAAAGGGCAGGGGAGAGAGGGCAGGGGAGAGAGCCGGGAAAGGTTGGAAGAAAAGGAAGGGCAGGGAAGAGAGCCAGGGGGAGAGGGAGGAGAAAAGGAAGGGCAGGGGAGAGAGTGGAAGAAAAGGAATGGCAGGGGCGAGGGGGGAAGAAAAGGAAGGGCAGGGGAGAGAGGGGTAGAAAAGGAAGGGCAGGGAAGAGGGGAAGAAAAGGGCAGGGGAGAGAGCTGGGGAGAGGGGGGTGAAAAGGAAGGGCAGGGAGAGGGAGGAGAAAAGGAAGGGCAGGGGAGAGAGGGTAAGAAAAGGAAGGACTGGGGAGAGAGGGGAAGAAAAGGAAGTGCGGGGGAGAGGGGGAAGAAAAGGAAGGGCGGGGAGTGGGGGAAGAAAAGAAAGGGGGGGAATGGAGGAAGGCCAAGGAAGTGAGGAGGCCCAGGAGGAGATGTGGTCAAGGATGATGGGAAGAGTATTGTCATAGGAAGGGGGGAGGGGTACAGGGGAAGAGAGGCAGGGAGAGGGGGAGTATGGGGTAAATCTGTACTTCTGGCAGTTGTGATTGTTGCACCCAACATCTAAGGATTTATGGATAGACTCAGCCTATACCAACACTATCATCAAAACTGTCTGTCCCAAGCAACATCCTGGGCAAGCACAAAAACTATAGAGACCGAGGCCTTGAGAAAACAATGAGGAGCTTTTCGGACCCAGTGATTCAGGCAGCATCAGAGAGAGAAGGCTGGGCAATGCTTCAGGTTGAGATCCTTTGAGTTGAGATGAAGTCCTACTTTTGAAATAAAGGATCCAGACCCAAGATCTTGACAGTCCATTCCTACCCATGGAGATCGGCAGATTCATAGGGTCCCTCCAGGTTCTCATCATTGACTCAGGGTTAGACTGGGGTTGCATTCAACAGAGCAATGGGGAAAATTCTGGTATGATGGAGTTAGCCAGTGGGCCAAGAGGTTCCATGGAAGGGAGATTGCATGATGTTGAACACTCAAGAGGAGTCTAGGTAAATGGAGCAAATAGTGCTTGGGGAACATTCAGCAAATAGCAATCATAATATTGCCATGGAAAGGGAGGTAGTCTTTGCCAAGGTATTAAAAAAATATTTAATTGGAGGAGTGTCAATGTCATGGAGATGGGAACAGATCTGACCAGGTAAATGAACAAGAGGCCTTTAACAAGGAGATATTCTGGGCACATTTCCATAAGGAAGTTGAGTGAAATTAAAACCAAAGCTCCCTTGGTGACCATAGTGTCATTAAGCATGAAAATGGATCTGCTACAATAGTGAGTTCCCTCAGTGGCAACCCATTTTAATTCCCTGGCTGACGTGTCTCTCCATGGTCTCATGCACCGCCAGAATGAGACCATCCGCAAATTGTAGGAACACCTCATATTCCATCTGGGCACCCTCCGATTGGTTTGGATTGACATTGACTTCTCCAGATTCCATTAGCTCCTCATCCCATCTCTTTTTCCTCTTGCTCCCTCTCTCTCTCTTCCCCCTATCTCCTTTCCCCCAGGTCTGCATTTACAGAGCCAACCCCCTTTCCCAATCAATTCTCATTTCCTCTCCTGTCCTATCCATGTGGGTGGCACGGTTGGCCTTGCGGTTTGCACAACACTGTTCCAGCACCAGTGACCAGGGTCAGAGTTCAAATTCTGCGCTATCTGTCAGGAGTTTGGACGTTCTCCCCATGTCTGCGTGGGTTTTACCCAGGGGTTCCGGTTTCCTCCCACCGTTCAAAACCTATCGGGGACGTTGGTTAATGGGGAGGCCCAGGCTCGTGGGCTTGTTGCCGTGCTGGATGTCTACATTCACACCTTTTGTCTTTTACTCTGTACTCCTCCCCGTCCTTTATTGAATTCTGGCACCTGCCTGCTTTTAACTCACGCCATGAAGGGTGCTCAGGCCTGACATGAGAATGTCATCACACGCTCCCAGGATTGAAGGACAGTTTCTTCCCCACTGTTGTCAGACTCCTGAATGAACCCCACACTAGAGTCATGGAGCGGTCTCTCTCTGTAACTCTGGACCGTCTTCCTCGTACCATGCAGATGTCCAAAGCAATCTCCATCACTGCATCTTGGGGCCATTGGAAATTGAACGAGGTGTAAATTCAGGTCCCTTGAGTCCTTGAAGCCTCAGTCGAACTGTGACTATTTCGGATCATTTTGCATTGACGGTCTCTTTAATTGAAGTAAGTTTTCTGTGGTCATTGCTTTTATCAATAAGCAGGTACCGTGTGTCGGCCAATCAACGCGGAGCCGTTGGGAAAGGCAGCGCCTCCTGATCGTCCCCGGAGAGAATGGGGCAGGCAGGAGAAGGCGGACCCTGCAAGCCGATGCCAACAGGCTCGGGGACGGCCGGAGGAAGGGTGGCCCTCGCCGAGGTGCGAGCGGGGAGGGCCGACAGGGACGAGTTGACGGGGGAAGAGACCTCGGTCAGTGGGTGCGCCCGAAGGCCGGTCAGGACCCTGGGACAGGGCTCAGCTGGGTCTCTGGACTCCTCCGCACGGCTGGGCTTCTGAGGTGCGGGCTGTCGGCGGGGCGATGGGCCGAACGGTTTTTTTGGAGGTGGGTTAGGGAGAGATGAAAACCTACCTCCCGGCCTCGCTCTCCGGGCTCCATTCTCCGGCTCCTCTCACAGCCCGGCAGCGGGACAAACCGGATTCTGCTCCGGGACCGCTCCCTTCCAGGGACCGCGCCCGCACTGGGATGCGGACTCCGTGCAGACCTTTAACAAGGTGGGGTCCGGGAGCCCGTCACGGTACCGGAAGTAAGAAGTTTTATTATGCGCGCTATCCAGGCCATCCAACTCGTCCAGTTCAACTTTACCATCAGACTCGGTCGAGAAAATGCACGGAGCTTGGGTGGGTTCAGGGGAAATGTTGAAAGGGGGAACTTCACACAGGGAGTGTGGGGACAGCTGGTTGCAGACAATTTGGCCAGGACATGGACGGGAGGGGCATGGAGGTGGGTGGGACCCCACCGTCCCCCCCAGGCAGCCCAATGCACCAGCTCGGTCTGTTAGGAGTTTGTATCTTCTCCCTGTCTGGGTTTCCTCCCACCCTTCAAAATGTACAGGGGGGTCAACTGGGTGGAATGGGCTCTCGTGGGCTAGAGGGCCAGTACCATATTTTTTTTTTATTTTTTTTTCACACCATAAATCACAATAGCCATGATATACACTTTTTCTTTTCCACACATTTACAGTGACTTTTTCTCCCTCCCCCCTCCCTCCTCCCAAGCCACCCCCCCACCCCCCCCCCCCTCTCATCCATTTTAGGTATACAATCTAGGTTGCATTAATTCAGTTAGACAATGTTGTCATTCAACAAAAATACACCAGAAATTCTACTGAGTCCATTCTTTTCTTCTCCTTCCATCAATTTAGGTAATGTTTGTTCCCGGTAGGTTTTCGCTATTGTATTTAATGTAAGGCTCCCATACTTGTTCGAATATTTCAATATTATTTCTTAAACTATATGTTATTTTTTCTAATGAATACATTTATTCATTTCTATATACCATTGTTGTATTTTCAAATTATCTTCCAATTTCCAGGTTGACATAATACATTTTTTTGCTACGGCTAGGGCTATCTTGACAAATCTTTTTTGTGCATCTTCCAAGTCAATTCCAAATTCTTTATTTTTTATGTTACTTAGGAGAAAGATCTCTGGATTCTTTGGTATATTGTTTTCTGTTATTTTATTTAATATCTGATTGAGATCATCCCAAAATTTTTCTACTCTCTCACATGTCCAGATTGCATGAATTGTTGTTCCCCTTTCTTTTTTACATCGAAAACATCTATCAGATACTGTTGGGTCCCATTTATTTAACTTTTGCGGTGTAATGTATAGTCTGTGTAACCAATTATATTGTATCATACGCAGCCTCGTATTTATTGTATTTCTCATCGTTCCAGAGCACAACTTCTCCCATGTTTCCTTTTTTATCTTTATATTTAAATCTTGTTCCCATTTTTGTTTAGTTTTACCATTTGTTTCCTCATTTTCCTTTTCTTGCAGTTTAATATACATATTTTTTATAAATCTTTTGATTAACATTGTATCTGTAATCACATATTCAAGGTTACTTCCCTCTGGTAAACTCAAGTTGCTTCCTAATTTATCTTTCAAGTAGGATCTCAGTTGGTAATATGCCAGCGCTGTATCTCCAGTTATATTGTACTTATCTCTCATTTGTTCAAAGGATAAGAATCTACTTCCTGAAAAACAATTTTCTATTCTTTTAATCCCTTTTTTTTCCCATTTTCTAAAGGCAAGGTTGTCTATTGTAAAAGGGAGTAGCTTATTTTGCGTCAATATTAGTTTTGGTATTTGGTAATTTATTTTATTTCTTTCTACATGAATCTTCTTCCATATATTGAGGAGATGGTGTAATACTGGAGAAGTTCTATGTTGTACCAATTTTTCGTCCCATTTATATATGTGTTCAGGTATCTTTTCCCCTATTTTATCTAATTCTAGTCTCGTCCAGTCTGGTTTTTCCCTTGTTTGATAAAAATCTGATAGGTACCTTAATTGTGCGGCTCTATAATAATTTTTGAAGTTTGGCAATTGTAAGCCTCCTTGTTTATACCATTCTGTTAATTTATATAGTGCTATCCTCGGTTTCCCCCTCTCCATAAAAATCTCCTTATTATTTTCTTTAACTCTTTGAAGAATTTTTCTGTCAGTTGTATTGGCAATGCCTGAAATAAGTATAGTATCCTTGGAAAAATGTTCATTTTAATACAGTTTATCCTTCCTATCAGTGTTAGTGGTAGCTCTTTCCAATGCTCTAAATCGTCCTGTAATTTTTTCATTAGTGGATTGTAATTGAGTTTATATAATTGGCCTAGATTTTTGTTTATTTGCACACCTAGGTATCTTATTGCCTGCGTTTGCCATCTGAATGGGGATTCCTCCTTAAATTTTGAGAAATCCGCGTTATTCATAGGCATTGCTTCACTTTTATTTACGTTTATCTTGTATCCCGACACTTCTCCATATTCCTTCAATTTCTTATATAGTTCTTTTATTGATAGTTCTGGTTCTGTTAAGTACACTATCACATCATCCGCAAACAGACTGATTTTATATTCCCTGTCTTTTATTTTTATTCCTTTTATATTATTATCTCTTCTTATCGATTCTGCTAGTGGTTCTATAGCTAGCGCAAACAATAATGGTGATAGTGGGCATCCCTGCCGCGTTGACCTGCTTAAGTTAAATTGCTTTGATACATGTCCATTTACTGTCACTTTCGCTAACGGTCCCTTATATAATGCTTTAATCCAATTAATATACTTCTCCGGTAAACTGAATTTTTGCAATACTTTGAACAAGTAATTCCATTCTACTCTGTCGAAGGCCTTCTCTGCGTCTAAAGCAACTGCTACTGCCGGTGCTTTATTTTCTTCTACTGCATGAATTAAGTTAATAAATTTACAAATATTGTCTGTTGTGCGTCTTTTTTTGATAAATCCAGTTTGGTCTAAATTTACCATTTTCGGTACCTGTTCTGCTAATCTGTTCGCTAATAGTTTAGCTATTATCTTATAATCTGTGTTTAGCAGAGATATTGGTCTATATGACGCTGGTGCGAGTGGATCTTTCCCTTGTTTTAGTATCACTGTAATTATTGCTGTTTTACATGAATCTGGTAAGTTTTGTGTCTCATCAATCTGGTTGATTACATCCAGGAGGGGCGGTATTATTAGGTCTTTAAATGTTTTGTAGAATTCTATTGGGAGTCCATCCTCTCCTGGTGTCTTATTATTTGGTAAATTTTTTATTATCTCTTGTATTTCTACTGTTCCAAATGGTTCTGTTAATTTATTTTGTTCCTCTATTTGTAGTTTTGGTAGTTCAATTTTAGTCAAAAATTCATCTATTTTCCCTTCTTTCCCTTCGTTTTCGGTTCGGTATAATTGTTCATAGAATTCTCTGAAGTTTTCCTTAATTTCTTTTGGATTATATGTAATTTGTTTGTCTTTTTTCCTTGTTGCCAATACCATTTTCTTAGTTTGCTCTGTCTTAAGCTGCCATGCTAGGATTTTGTGTGTTTTTTCCCCTAGTTCATAATATTTCTGTTTTGTCTTCATTATATTCTTCTCCACCTTATATGTTTGTAATGTTTCATATTTTATTTTTTTATCCGCCAATTCTCTTCTTTTGGTTGTATCTTCCTTTATTGCTAATTTTTTTTCTATGTTTATTA
The DNA here is from genome assembly GCF_036971445.1 of Narcine bancroftii. Lineage (NCBI taxonomy): Eukaryota > Metazoa > Chordata > Chondrichthyes > Torpediniformes > Narcinidae > Narcine > Narcine bancroftii. The sequence continues at coordinate 245,170,403 of NC_091474.1, forward strand.
TTTCCCTTTCCAACTGCTCTGTTTCCTGATTATAGTCCTTCTTCATCTTGGTTGCATAACTTATTATTTGCCCTCTAATGAATGCTTTCATTGCGTCCCATAGTATAAACTTATCTTCCACTGATTCCGTATTTACTTCAAAGTACATTTTTAATTGTTTTTCAATAAATTCTCTAAAATCCTGTCTTTTAAGTAGCATGGGGTTTAATCTCCATCTATACATTCTTGGAGGGATGTCCTCTAGCTCTATTGCCAATAACAGGGGTGAGTGGTCCGATAATAGTCTAGCTTTATATTCCGTTTTCCTAACTCTCCCTTGAATGTGGGCTGATAACAGGAATAGGTCTATCCTTGAGTATGTTTTATGTCTAGTCGAGTAGTATGAGTATTCCTTTTCTTTTGGGTTTTGTTTCCTCCATATGTCCACAAGTTTCATTTCTTGCATTGATTTAATTATAAATTTGGTTACTTTGTTCTTCCTGTTAATTTTTTTCCCCGTTTTATCCATATTTGGATCCAAATTCAGATTGAAATCCCCTCCTATTAGTATGTTCCCTTGCGTATTAGCTACCTTCAAAAAGATATCTTGCATAAACTTTTGATCTTCTTCGTTAGGTGAATATATATTAAGTAGATTCCAAAGCTCTGAATATATCTGACATTTTATCATAACATATCTCCCTGCTGGATCTATTATTTCCTCTTCTATTTTAAATGGCACATTTTTGCTAATTAATATAGCCACTCCTCTTGCTTTTGAATTATACGATGCTGCTGTTACATGTCCTACCCAATCTCTCTTTAATTTCTTGTGCTCCAATTCAGTTAAGTGTGTTTCTTGGACAAATGCTATATCTATTTTTTCCTTTTTCAGTAAATTTAGTAGTTTCTTCCTTTTAATTTGGTTATGTATTCCATTAATATTTAGAGTCATATAGTTCAGCGTAGCCATTTTATATTTTGTTTATCTTCTCTTTCCGTTTTTCCATCATTACCTTTCCTCCTTTTCCATTTCTGTTTTCTTATTTTCAACTCTTTACCAGACAACATTCCTACAACATCCAACATTTTCCTTATTCTCCTATTTCTATCTTCTTTATCCCCAATCTCCCCTTCCCCTCCTGAGTTGCCCTTTATCCCTTGTCGGACAACCACATCTCCCCTCTCCATTTGGATTTGCGAATCCACTCGCAAGCGTCAACTGATTTTGCAGTGACCGCTCTTTTCCCCCACCCAGCCCCCCCCAGAAAAGATTTCGCTTTTTATGTCACAAAGGTGGGCCAGTACCATTCTTAATTTAAATTTACTGGAAGGGCTGAAGAGCCTGTTTGCTGTCGAGTTCTATGGTGCTCACCAGAGAGCAGCCTCCCCAACCCACCCACCGGCACCAAATCCACCTGCTACAGGTGTTGCCTTCATCATCAAACAGTTTCGTGTATAAATATGGCATTTATTTAGCCCCATAAATCATTATTTTCCAACTACAGGGATTACAGAGTTAGTGATAAATAGGAAGCAGAGGGAAATATTACAAGTGATGATCGCACCCCTCCCCACCCCCAGAATTATTCAGGCTTCCCCAGAATAGGTTCTAAATTAGTTATTGATGTGCACTTCCATGTTCGGGCAGTTGGGTGATAATTGCACAGGCCACATGCCCTCTTTCAACAAGAGGGAGGAGAAACTGGGTCCTGCTCCACTGCAGCCCTTCCCGGTCCACTGACCCGATTGACCGTTCTCTCATTTTCCTCCAGCCACGTTCCAAGTCCTCCTGGGACAGAACCTCAGCCATTGCCTGGACAACCAGCCCAGAGTGTGCCACGGCTTCTTGAACTGCCATCCAGGTACTCGTCCAGCAGGCGGCGGCAGTGAGTGGCCTGGAGGTGGCACCCTCCTCGAGGCCCTGGAACCTGGGGATGGTTGACGTCCCAGGTTAGTGCAGTCAATGGAAGCAGGTCACTCCCTCCCCACTCCTGCTGAGAGAATGCTGGTGCCCCCCTTCTGCCTTCACTGCAAGTCCGATTTAAATGCATCATCTTTAAGTAGAGTTACAGTGATATTACAGAAGTGTACAACTTGACAAAGGCAGTGGGAGATTTATCAAGCCCCCTCCCCAGGTTCCACCATTCATTACACACCAGAGGGGTAATTTACAGCAGTTGGCCCACTCACTCGCTTGTCTTTGGGGTAAGGGAAGAGGGTGGGGAAGAAGAGAAAAAAAGACCCACTGCATCTCAGGGAGGATGTGAAAACTCCACACGGGCAGCATCCAAATCGGGATCGAACCTGGGACTCAAGCCCAGTGAGACTGCACCACTGACCTAGGCCACTTCCCTGTGCCCTTGCAATGCTTCACTGACCAACTCTGCAACTTGAAGCGAAAAGCTCTGAAGAAAGCTTGGAAAGAGAACGGTCACAGGGTTGGGACGAGTTTGCAGCAAACAGAACATTGAAGGCGACCTTTGGAGAGGAGCTGAGCACCATGTTTCCGCAGGAAGGGGGTTGGTGTTCCACGGTACAGGATATTGTGGGTAGCTGGGCTGAAAAAGAAGAGAACCTTCCTGGCATAGCCACCACCATTCAAATCAAACATGCCGGATCACTGCTCCAGTCCAGGGCTGGCCACAGCAAACACAAGACCCCACTCGTGTGGGTGTGTGTATTCATGTGGAACAAATGGACCCATCCAAACTGCTGGTGGGAAATTCATGTGTGGGGGGGGGGGGGCAATGGGTAGATTTGCTGTGTCTGCCTCAACATGATTAATGAAAGGTCTATGAATAGAATTGAAGGAACACTTGTTAAGCTCCCAGGGATTATCCTGTTTGGGGGGTTGGGGGGGGGGGGGTGGGGGGGTGGCTTAAGGCTAATTGCTGCAACCAGCAGGTAATGAGGAAATCGGTTGGAGTTTACATCAGCTTCTGGAGGCCAGTCTTATGCCTCTGCCAGAGGGTGCAGCATCGTGCAGAGGGGAAACCTCCTCCCATCGCTGTACCCAGTGCAGCAGGACTGGAGAATGCAAGATGCTGCTCACTTTCTTTAAATACGGCAAAAAATTCATTGCAAAGTGCACTCGACTAAGGGGGTGGTTTTAGTTCTTGGATGTCGGGTTGAAGTCCTTCCGCGAGATAAAGGTGCACCCAATGCACAGCAGGGAACTGCAGTACTGTTGTCTCTTTACGAAACCGAGCAGCCGGTGTCCACCTGGGGCTTGAGGTCTGGCTCCTTGACAGGCTTCACTTCTTCCTCTTTCACTTTGGCCTGAGGGGAGGGAGATAACACAGCATCCAATGACACACAGGCAGCTGCCCATCGGAGAGGGAAAGGCAGGAATGTAGCTGGTCGCAGGAGAGAGTGCCACTCAATGAAAGCGGTGCACAGGAAGGGTGGCCCATCGCCCAAGTTGGGACGAGGATGGATTAACACGACTGCAGAGAACGCTGTACAAGCAGGAGAACTAAGAGGTTCACCAGGATGTTAAGCAAACAGCGAGAAGCTAGAGGGACTCGGGAGCATCCACGGAGAGAGGCGGACAGTCGACGTTTCAGGACAGGTTCGTTTCTCAAGGCAAAGGTGAGAAGAGGAGACAGCAAGCACAAAAATGAGGGGAAAAGAGGGTCATTGGACATTACCAAGTGTGCCGCTGAGTGACGGAATCTGGGGAAGAGGACGGAAGTGTAGACAGAATCAAAGGGATAGAGCTATTTAAAATTATGAGGGGGACAGACAGAGTAAATGTAGATGGGCTTTTTAACCACTGAGGGTATGTGACATACAAAACAGAGGACATGGGTTAAAGGTGAAAGGGAAAGGTTTAGGAGGAACTTCTTCACACAGAGAGTGGTGGGGGTGTGGAACGAGCTGCCTGATGGACAGATGCATGGACAGGAGGGGTATGGAAAGATATGGTCTGGGTGCAGGTCAGTGGAACTAGGCAGAATAGTTCAGCAAACTAGAAGGGGTGAAGGGTCTGTTTCTGTGTTGTCACATTCCTGCCTGCAACACACATGAACTGCAGTGTGGGGATTTTGGGCTGGGAAGTAGATGGAAAGAGGGAATAGAGGGGGGGGGGGGGGGTGCAGGGAAGCTGCCAGGAGGCGCTGGTGGAGAGAGGCTGCCGGCAGAGAGGTGGGTGGCTGGAAAGCGCCAGCACTAGTTGAGGGGGTGGATACAGAGGATGCCGGGAGTGTGGGTAGACACGGAGAGGACCAATCGGCTAGTGTTCTGGGTTGGAGCCCTTTGTGGAGACTGACAAGGACCACGAGAAAATTCCCCCGGTCCGAATAGCCGACTGATAGATTGCCTCCACAGACACCTCCTGGCCTGCTGGCACCCTCCAGCTTCTCGCAGAGCCAGCTTCAGTGTCAAATGTCCTCGTGTTTCATCGGGGTGCTGCCTGCAACACTGGGCTTCACTGAGAGGTAGACCAGTTTGATTCACACTGGAACCCTTTGAAATTTATAATGAGGGGTAAAGATAGAGAAGAAAGTCAGTCCTTTTACATGGGTGGAGGGATCGGAAACTAGAGGGGAGAAATTTAACGGAGACGAGAAAGGTACATTTTTCCAATGGAATGAGCTGTGCCTGAGGAATTGGTGGTGGTGGGGGGGGGAGAATGAATAGTACAGCAGGGAGAAAGAGAGGAGAACCCGTCTCCTGCCCATGATTCCTGTCCCACAAGCTTAGAGGTTGATGCTGGGTCCCAGTGATCTCGGCAGCTGGAACAGGAAGACCTCCTACCTTGTCGTCCTTGGGTCCCCGGGTGATGTCGAACGCAGCATACAGCTCCTGGCTCCACATCGCTCCCAATTCCGGCAGCTCCCACGGTTGAGCATCCACCAGCCCATAGTTTGCCTTCAGTTCCAGCTGTGGGGCCTCCGGAGGGACCTTCTGGAAATAGCTGGGGGGGGGGAGGGGGGGGGGAGGAGGGGGGGGGGAGAAGAAACAGGCAGTATGTGAGCCACATGGTTCGTGGTTAGAAGCCCCAAGATTGCACAAAACTAACCAGGGCATGAGAATTAGGAGCAGGAGTCGACCATCTCGCCTATCGAATGTGCTCCGCATTTCAACGACTGTGCCTGATGTAGCCGTGGACTCTGCTCCACCTACGTGCCTGTCCCCTATATCCCTCAATTCTCCTACTGTGCAAAAATCTGTTAATGGACCTCTGTCTCCTCACTACATTCTGGGAGAAGCAGTTCTACTGATCTCTGTCCTAAATCTACTTCTTGGATAGAGGCTCCGTCTCCTTGTCTCGCCTGCCTGTAGAAACAACTTTCTTGCCTCTATCCTTATCTATCCCTTTCATTATTTTATATTCTTCCATTAGATCCTGCTCTCAAATTAAATTAAAAGATCAGCACGTTTCGTGTAGCGGTTTGTGCAATGCTATTACAGCGCCAGTGATCCAGGTTCAAATTTGGCACTGTCTGGCAGGTCCATTCTCCCCATGTCTTTGTGGGTTTCCCACGAGCCTGGATCATCCATACCCCAATTAACCAACAACCCCATATGTTTTGGAGGGTGGGAGGAAACCGGAGCACCCAGGGAGGAAAACCCACACAGATAGGGGAGAACGTACAAACTCCTTACAGAAAGCGCTGGGTTCGAACCCAGGTGATTGGTGCTGTAATGTTACATTAACTGATATGCTAATCATGTCTGCAAATGGCATCAGGTGTTAATGGCATCAGCTCCCATTTTAAGTCCCGTCCAACTCTGGGATCATGGATTTTTTTTATTTTTTTTAAAATCGCCTTCTGCTCGAACATTCATGAGAAAACGGCCTTCCTTGTATGAAGCCAGTCCCTCACCAGCCCCTTAAATAAGTGACCCAAGGCACTGACCCAAGGGAAGGATGTCCAACAAACACTGACTGGTTCACATTTAAAGAGACACTCACATGAACCCATTCTCTCTCTGACACTTTTCCAGGGTGTTTCGCACATATGCTCCCAGCTTCCTGAAGAACAAATGCTCGGATGGTTTGGCAGTAGATCCCGGCCCCTTGGTCTGCCTGTACTCCTGGCACAGAGTCTCCGCTTTGGAGTAGTCTGGAAGATGGAAGAAAAGGTGGAGATTGCAACCAGGGGACAAGATCCCCATCTCATAGGGCTGGGCAGCCAAATGGTCTGGACCAGCCTGTCCCCATATGCAGGTGGCCCAGGAAGCCCATCCTATTTTTTTTGGAGAAACTGGCTCCCAGTAACGTAGAGGGAAAATGACAGAAAAAGATCCATCCCATTCCCTTTGGAAAATCTCAATTGATTCCATCTGCGTTTCAGGACCAGGCTCCAAGCTATCACCAGCTGTTGACAACGTTCGAGTTCAAAGGCACTGCACACAGGCCTTCTGGTCCATGACGCCAAAATACACCCATTTGACCAATTAACCCAACAACCCCGTATGCCTTTGGAACATGGGAAGAAACTGGAGGAAACCCATGCAAGTCACGGGGAGAACATGCAAACTCCTTACAGACAGTTTGACCCCAGGGCACTGGGCAATTGAGCTGCCAGAGTTTTATCTCGCGTTTGCTGTGTGTCTTTTGGAGTCGGTCCCATTGTACCGAACAGGCCCTTCAGCCCACTTTGTCCATGCTGACCTGCTGGCATTCGGAGCTCCTCTCATTCCAATGCATTTGGCCCATTCTATGCAACTGTTCCTATCCATACAACCGTCCCATCATCTTTTGAATGTTTTAATTTGATCCAATTGATAGTTTCACCACTAATTTCAAGCCACTACCTTCTTCAGGATGAAATCCAGCGCCACAACTAGGGGAATACGGACTGATGAACCACGGATTTTCTGTTCCAGTTACTCCTTTCTGAGAAATGCTGGCATTTATTGCTCATCCCTAAAAGAGAAGGTGGGGGGCGATAAGCTGCCATTTTAAACCACCGCAGTCATTCCAGGGAAGGAGCACCCACACAAAACAGGATGTGGAAGGATATAGTGGGACTCAGATCAGCTGGAATGTTGGCTGGAGCTTAAACCAACCAAGAGTGGGGGGGAATGAATCTCTGGATGTCAAATGCAGGGTGGAAGTATCGCACACTAGAATGTGTGTGTTTACTGTGAGGGATGCAAGGTTTTGTTTTAAACATGGCAATTGGTGCCTGAAACAGGCTGTCGGGGTAACAGTGGAAGCAGATACAGTAAAACCCCTGATATCCAGCACCCATGGCAGACACCATATAAGTGGGTTTTCTGGTTGCTTGAGACTTACTTTCACAACGCCTAATACAAATGCATTAAGAATAAACAGTTTAAAAGACAAAAATCCTCTACTTGTACTTACAGTGAACAAACTTCACTTGCTTGAATAAATAAACCCTATTTAGCGACAGCTACACTGCTCTTGAAAGAACACACACAACCAGACGGGTTGAGCTCAGTGAGCAGACTGGTTTATTGCAGGCTGCTGGGCTGTGCTTATACTCCCAGCCCAGAACCGGCTGAGAACCGTGCTGGAGGGGGCTGACGTCACCCGGGCATCACATGGTCCCCCAGTGCGGGCTTCTGAGACCCGTGCTGGGAGGAAGGAAACACACCCGACGGCACCATTTTAGCCGGTTGCCCCACCGCGTGGCTTACAAGTGGGGCCGGTTTGCCTGCCTCGTGGTGAGCTGCCACACAGCCCACCCCCAGAACTGGCACCAATGTCCTTTATCGCCGGGCAGTCTCGCTTCTCGGGCTGGGCTACGACCAAGGGCTCAGTGGGTTCGAGGTGCGCTGGCTTCAAATATCCAGCATGAACGTGGAGCTGGAATGCTGTACAACCCTGTACGCCCCCTCGTACGGTCGCTGCAGAGGTGCCGTGGTCAGGCCCCGCCAAACGAAAACTTACTCCACGGAAAGTAGTTCGCTGAGTACGTGAGACAGGCGAGTGCCATGCCTGGGTGGCGATGGGGATTCGAACGAGTCCAAGCATGCCCTGAGGTGAGGAAGTAGTTCGTGTGACGACCCATGGGGATTGTGAGGTGCGTTGACGAACTCACCAGGTAGTGCCAGCGGCGCACCATAGACCAGCTCGGCAGATGACGCCTGCAGATCTTCCTTGGGAGTGGAGCGGATGCCCAGGAGCACCCAAGGCAGTTTGTCCGCCCAGTCAGGACTGGTGAGGCGGGCCATGAGTGCCAACTTAAGGTGACGGTGCAGACGTTCGACCAGTCCATTGGGCTGCGGGTGGTGGGCCATGGTGCGGTGTAGCTGGATCCCCAACCTATTGGCGAGCTGTGCCCAGAGACCAGATGTGAAGTGGGCGCTCCGATCGCTGGTAAGGTGACCCGGGACGCCGAACCGGGTGACCCAACCGTGCAACAGTGCTCGGGAGCAGGAGTTGGTGGAGGCGTCTGGCATCGGGATTGCCTCAGGCCAGCAAGTGCTGCAGTCCACCATCGTAAACAGGTAACGGTTGCCCCGGGAAATGGATAATGGCCCGTCAATGTCTACGTGAATGTGGCTGAACCGTTCCTGGACGTGCTCGAACTCCTGCATGGGCACCCTGGTGTGCCTGTGCACCTTGGACATCTGGCAATGGGTGCATGTTCTGGCCCAGGCCGTGATCTGCTTCCGCAGCCCATGCCATATGAACCGTTCTGCCACCATCCGGACCGTGGACCTGATGGACGGATGTGAAAGGTCGTGGATGTGACGGAAGACCTGCCTGCACCACTGCTGGGGAACCACTGGACGTGGAATACCCATGGAGATATGGCACAGGATGGTACCTTTGCCGCTCAGAGTCGGGAGGTCTCGGAACCGCAGGCCCATGATGGCAGTCTTGAAGGCCCTCGTCTCCTCATCAGACTTCTGATCCCGGGAAAACTGGTCAAAGTGGAGGCCGTGCGTCAGCGCGCAGATGGCCGGTCGCGAGAGTGCATCGGCAACTACATTGTCCTTTCCCGCCTTGTGCTGACTGTCGGTGGTAAACTCCGACACGAAGGAGAGGTGACGCTGCTGGTGGGCCAACCAAGGATCCTTTGCCATCGCGAGCGTCTGGGTGAGGGGTTTGTGGTCGGTGAAGATGGCAAAAGTCCTCCCCTCCAAAAAATAGCGGAAATGCCGCACCACCAGGTACATGCCCAGTAACTCGCGTTCGAAGGCACTATACTTGCGTTCTTGTGGGCAGAGCAGGCGGCTGAAGAATGCCAGCGGCTTCCAATGTCCATTCACCTGCTGCTCCAGGACGGCACCGACAGCTGTGGCAGAGGCATCGATGGAGAGGGCCATATGCAGGTCAGTGTGCGGGTGGGCGAGCATGGTGGCCTTCGTGATGGCGTCCTTGGTGGCCTCGATGGCGGTGCAGTCTTCTGGATTCCAAGCGAGCGTTTTGTGCTTGGGTGCGATGAGGGCGAATAGCGGATGCATGATGTGCGCAGCTCCTAAGATGAAGCGGTTATAAAAGTTGACCATACCCACGAACTCCTGCAGCCCCTTGAGGCTGTCCAGGCGTGGGAACTCCCTGATAGCAGCGACCATCACAGCGGCGAGCGTGGCTACTTCGGCTGTGATGGTATGGCCCAGGAACTGCATGGAGACTTTCCCGAACTAGCACTTGGCACTTACCTTGATGGTAAGGCCGAAATCGGCCAGCCGGGAGAAAAGGGTGCGTCGGTGGGCCTTGTGTTGCACCTGGCCCTTGGTGGCAACGAGGATGTCATCCAAATAAATAAAGATGAATTCCAAGTCCCTGCCCACAGAGTCCATGAGGTGCTGTAAGGTCTGAGGGATGTTCTTGAGCCCGAACGGCATGCGCAGGAATTCGAACAAGCCAAAGGGGGTGATGATGGTCGTCTTGGGTATGTCCTCAGGGTGCACCAGGATCTGGTGATATCCGTGCACCAGGTCAACCTTGGAGAAAACCCTCGCACCGTGCAAGTTGGCCGTAAAGTCTTGGATGTGAGGGATGGAGTAATGGTCAGGAACTGTTGCCTTGTTGAGCCGTCGATAGTTTCCACAGGGATGCCAGCCACCAGAGGCTTCCGGGACCAGGTGGAGCGGCGAGGCCCATGAGTTGTCGGACCGCCGAATGATCCCCAATTCCAACAGGTGCGAAAACTCCTCCTTCGCCACCTGGAGCTTGTCAGGCGGGAGCCAGCGTGCCTTGGCGTGAACCGGTGGCCCAGCGAGGCAGTGGAGAACTGTGGCTTGAGGAGTGTCGGGAACTAGTCCAGGATTCGCTGGAACTCATCTCTGGGCGTGCTGATCGTGGCCATCTGTGGTTGCTCCGAGATGGAGGCGTCGAAGCGAACGGCCTGGAAGGTACGGGCGTCCACCAGGCGCCTACCTCGTATGTCCACCAAAAGCCCGTGTGAGAGGAGGAAGTCCGCACCCAGGATGGCGGTCAGGAGGGACAAGACGGTGAACCTCCACACGAAACTTCGTTAGCTGATCTGGAAATGGACTGTCTTGTCTCCATACGTCAAGAGAGTCACCCCAACAGTAACTGTTGGCTGCACGGAGGGGAAGTCCACGAGGTCGGTTCCTGGACTTGATGGCTGTGGCCGGAATGACGCTGATCTTGGCTCCAGTGTCAATGAGGAACTACTGGCCGCTGAATGAGTCCCGCAGGTAGAGGAGGCTGTGTTCTTGGCCAGCCGCTGTAGCCATTAACAGCGGCCAGCCTGGACATTTCCCGGAACAAGCAGGGCGGACGACACTTCCGAGCCTTGGCTTCCCAGCACTGGTGGTAGAAGCAGAGGCCTGGAGCGGATGCTGTGGCCTTGGTTATGCTCTTGGGGGCCCCTGCAGGGGCCGGATGCTCTACCACAGCGCTAGGGGCGTGCCCGTGCCTCGTGACCTGCTGGACCACTGAGCCCTCTGGGAATCGTGTGAGCCATAGCTCTTGGGCCTTCTGGGTGACCTTCCTCGGGTCGGTGAAGCTCTCCTACACCAGCAGCGGCCGGATGTCCCCGAGCATATGGTCGCGGAAGATCCACTTGAAGAGTGGGCCGTTGGTGTGCTCACCCATGAGCACGAGCATCTCGTCCATCGGCTCCATCGGGGACCTGACCCCAGGGCATCGAGGTGCAGCATCCGAGTGGTACGCTGGTGTCTGGATAGTCCAAGGGATCCAGTAAGCACTCACTTGATGGTCTCGTATTTGTCTTCGGCGGGTGGGTGCTGAACGAAGTGCAGCACGCGTCTGGCGGTGGCCTGGTCCAGGGCAGCTACCACATGGTAGAATTTGGTCGTGTCAGACGAAACCTGGCGGAGGTGAAACTGAGCCTCTGCGTGGCCGAACCAAGTCTCTGGCTCCTGAACCAAGAATTCAGGTAGTTTCACGGCTATAGCCCTGATCCCAGGCTCGCTCATATGGGTTCAAAGGCATTTGAACCAGTCGGGGTCACCAATTGTAGTGGCAGCTACACTGCTCTTGAAAGAACACACACACAACCAGACGGCTTGAGCTCAGTGAGCAGACTAGTTTATTGCTGGCTGCTGGGCTGTACTTATACTCCCAGCCCAGACCTGGCTGAGAACCGTGCTGGTCCCCCAGCGCCAGCTTCTTAGCCCCGTGCTGGGAGGAAGGGAACACCCCCGACAGCGCCATTTTGGCCGGCTGCCCCGCCGCGTGGCTTACAAGCGGGTCCGGTTCACCTGCCTAGTGGTGAGCCGCCACACCTAAAGCATTTTACTTTATTTTCAGTCACATACTTTGTTAACATCCAACCATTACTGCATCAATAGCTTCCTTCCCCTCCACAGAGCTGCCCAAAAGAAGAACAATAGCATTATAATCATTAACCCCCACCACCAAGTTTACAGATAAAACCTCAGACTGGGGCAATTCTTACTAAACAGGGACAAGGAGATGCTTTAAGAGCAAACCACGACCAAGGCTGAATATTTGCTACCATCTTGACCAAAAATTTGTCTCAATTCAGAACAATTTTAAACCTGTGTATTTTTTACATTTTATTCTTATTTATTTTAGTTTATTGATTTATTTTCCTTGATTTTTTTTTGCTGGTTGCTTGAATTCCAGCTACCAGTAGAGTTTTCAGAAGCTTCCACATTTGCACACGATTAGGAACGAGATGGATGGACATCGAACAAATGCTAGTAGTTGAGATTTAATTTGATTAGGGCCTCATGTCCAGCACAGATGTGTAGGCTGAAGGGCCTGTTCCTATGCTTTTATGTATTATCTGTGAGAAGGAGTTGCCTCATATGCCTGGAAGTTATCTCTGGCAAAGGGCCACCTTTGTTGTGACCACCCCCCCCCCCCCACCGCCCCCAGGTGAATGCATCCTATGGCGGGGAGGCAGAGGATCAGATGCAGTATCAGATGGGGAGCAGCAATGCGAATGTGCTGGAGAAAATCGGCAGGTCATCCAACATCCATCGAAAGTCAAGGGTAGCTCATGTTTCAGGCCTGGGCTCTTCGTCAAGTCTGGAAAAAAGGATCCAGCCCCGAAACAATGTTTTTTTAATGCATCTGAAGGTGAGAAGATGGTGGATCAGATCGGCAGGGATGTGATATCAGGCCCTCCCAGAACACCTTACCCACCCTCTCACTTGCAGTGCCTTGGTGTCAGTGGGCGATTTCCCTGGCACCAAACCCCTGTTGCCCACCACTGCTGCCACAAGCCTCAGTTCGGAATGGAGCCCCAGTGACCACCGGTCACGCTCACAGTCAGAACACGAGGGGTACAAGCAACTGGTGACCGGAGGCAAACAGTTACAATAATACACAGTACTCACACTTCTCTGCTTCTTGGAGAGATCGGATGGCTTCCCCACATTTGTCACTGACCAGCAAGGTCTGGCCATGGTAGCAGTATGTCTGTAACAAACAACACAGGTCACAGGCAGGACAACAGATCTTTGCACTCCAGCTTCACTGTGTGGGAGTATGGTCCCTCCCCACAGAGCTGTGTGGTGGCTAAGATGTTCCAAGTTCTGACGGGGAGCTCAGGGAGGTCCTGGTGCCTGTTGAGTGCCACACAGAACAGGACTCTCAATGTGTGACAACATGGCAGCAACTCCTCCCTCATGTCTGAAAATCCCTCACACATGTCGGGGATGGGTCCATGGGACTCACCCCTCCGTAAATCCCTCACGCGTGTCGGGGATGGGTCCGTGGGACACACCCCTCCGTAAATCCCTCACACGTGTCAAGGGATGGGTCTATGGGATGTACCACCCTGAAAATTCTTCACACAAGGGGCGAGGGGTGAGTCTGTGGGATGCGCCACCCTTGAGGAGGAGGTATCAGAGAAGCTGCAGGCAAGGAGGTTGGGTACATCACTCAGCCCCCCTCCCTTTCCACCTGTCAGTGACAAGTCACTGGATCGAAAATGTCAAACAGAAGCAATCTTGACCTGATGGATCCTCAGGGACCGTATATGGACTCAGGGGAAGTTAGGGAAGGGAGAAAAGAGGGACCCTGTAACAGAGCAGCCCAGCGAGGGACAGGTGCTTCTCCACCTAGGTCGGAAGGAGCTGCCAAGGGTGGTGAACGCAGCCAACCTCCCTCCCCTCCATGCACTCTCGCCCCAACTCCCCTTTCCTGGGCTCGTCTCCCTCCTCCCGTTGGAAGGATTCAGGAAAGTGAGGTCAAACACCCAACAGGTTCAAAGATAGTTTCCTCCCTGCAGCCATCAGGCTCCTGAGTGAACCCCTCAGTCCTCTGATGCTACCCTCATTTTGTACCATTCTGTGATTGCCCTTCCACTTGGTACCACTGTATGCAGGTTACAGTCAACTTGTTGGACTGCTCGCAGAAGATCTCTTCTCTCTGTACCTGCTGTCGTATGACAACAAACCCAGAGCTACCTGCTGCTTGTGACTTGTCGATGAGAGCAGGGCCCAACCTGCCCGCCCACACTGACAAAAGTGTCCCACCTGCCTGCATTTGGCCCACATTCCCATCCTATCCATGTACCCATCAAGTTTTTCTTAATCATTACAGTAGCCCCTGCTTCAACCACCTCCTCTGGTAGCCCATTCCACCCACCCACCACCCCTCAAGTTCCTGTTAAATCTCTCCCCACCCCTCCCCCTCCCCACCCCTCCCCCCCCCCACACCTTAAACCCCTCACACTCTGCTTACTGGTTTCCCCTACTCTGGGTAAAGTACACCCCATCTACTCCTCTCATGACTCTGTGGGATCACCCTTCATTCTCCTGTGCTCCACCTTACCTGTACTTATTGACAACCTGTAAATCTCAGCCAAGGCTCCGTGTAACTTCCTCTCTAGCTTCCCACGGCGTGCTCGAAGAGATCTGCTGTTGAGTTTACATAGAATGGCACAAGACTACAATTACTAATGGACTGCTGCATTTGCCACTTACGTAAGCCAGGTAGAAGGAATGTTTGAGTTGAAGGTACTTCCTCCACTTGCCTGTGTAGCTTGGATCCAAGGTGGTCAGAATATGATCTGCAGCAAAAAAGTGGTCAGATGAGAGACTCCTTTGGCTCACTCCACTTCGGTCTCAATCCACCTGTCCCCAAAACCAGCTGTTGCCATTCCCATCATCCCGTTCCTGGCTGTAGATGTAGAGTCAGATGAGGATGAACTTGTCTATGGAGTAATTGGTTACCCAGCTTGACTTGGCAGGTTTTATCAACAGACTTGTGGTCCCTGGATACTCCCACTCGGATGTTACCAGCTGAGGTCAGCGAGGACACCAGGAATGGTTATCTCAAAAGACTGAATGTTTGTTGTATAAACTAACCTGGGCTGCAGGGCAAGATGCACTCAGAGTAGATGTTGTAGCGGCTGAAAGGCTACGCTAGGGGAACTCCTCCCCATCCCACCCAGAAGAGTTAACAGCAATGCTTCCGCCCATCACCAAGCTGCTTCTACCTCTCTGGGGACAACAGGAGAGAACCAGCAATTAAACATACTCACCAGCCTTCTGGTAGAAGATGGCCGTTTCATATGCCAGAGCAGCAATAAGACCTGGGTTATGCTTCAGTTCGATGGCTCTAGCAATGGTCACTTTAATCAAAAATGCAAATGGATGGTTACCTCACTGTGAAACAAAGCCCTATACTTTTTAAACCTGTTACATTTATCGCTAACGGGTGATTGAATTCTATGACATTTTGAGTCTTTGAACAGCAGTATTTGGAATCGGAGCAAATGAGTCTATCACCATAAGCTTGCAGACAACATGAAGGCTGGAGGAGTTGCGGATAGCATAAAAGGCTGTCGTAGGTTACAACAGGGTATTTAAAGGATTCAGAGTTGGGCAGAAAAGTGGCAGATGGAGTTCAATCCGGGTAAGTGTGAGGTGATCCATTTTGGAAGGACAAATTTGAAAGCAGAGTCATGGTTAATGGCAGGATTCTTAACGTGTGGAAGAACAGAGGGACCTTGGGGTCCAAATCTTTTGTTTCAGACATTTAACTGAACTCAGTGCCATGGCATTTCTGAAGTCTCAGTCACCAGGCAATTTGTCAGGGAGACGTGCTCATTTTGATCAGGGCAGCTGGGGAAAGAGTTCAGTGTTTATGGGAACGTACCTTCCTGAGCCTCTGCCTGACACTGAACGACGTAGGTATCGAGAACCCGCGATTCAAGGTCCTTTCCTTTCTCAGGCATCGTCACCAGCCGACTCACATCATTGTCCTGAGTGGAGCAGAGAACATACAACATAACACCACAGCCCTTCAGCCCACAATGTTGTATCAGTATAGAATGAAACAGCCTGAGAGACAGCAGCAGTTTGTGTGCAGGCATACAGACGGAAGACACGTCACTGGCACAGTAACACAAACGTACACATTCACTGTTCAGATCCGAGATAAACACTCCACAGAATGGGCTCCCGGATTACATCAGGTCTCACGCACATCACCGAAAGAGCACCTGGATGACATCAGGTCTCAGGCACATCACCGAAAGAGCACCCAGATGTCACCAGGTTACGCACACATGCACACCACCGAAAGGGCTCCCAGATGACAGGAGGTCACGCACACATGCACACCACCGAACGGGCTCCCGGATGACATCAGGTCATGCACACATGCACACCACAGAGAGGGCTCCCGGATGACATCAGAACACACACACCACAGAAAGGGCTCCCAGATGACATCGGGACACACACACCCACACCACAGAAAGGACTCCCGATTTACATCAGGTCACACACACACCACAAAAAGAGCTCCTGGATTACATCAGATTTCTGCCTTCATTAAATTTGCATTGTTAGCTGTGGAGTAAGTCCTACCCTTTGGGACACCAACGTGGGGAATTGGAATGGCGTAAAGCTCAAAGGTAGATCAGAAAAAGTGAAAACCTGCCTGCCAGGGTGGAAACGGGTTCTGGACTACATCCCAACTGGTGCGGATCTGGCCTCGAGCTCCAAAACTGCCTTTTGGGTGAGGACAGGATATTGCTCTCCCAACCCCCCTCCCTGCTCCCAGGACCACCCCCGCCCTGCTTGCCTGTCCAAAAGTGAAGCTGTTGTCAATGATGCACTGGTTTTCAGGAAATGGGCAAGGCAGCAACAACTGGTTACCTTGATGTGCTTGAAGATGCCAGCTGCAGTCCTCAAGCTTCTGTGGACATCTTTTGCTTCATCCACTGTTACACTGAGAGTGAACACAGATCCACATGAATCAACCTGACTCCCATTCAGTTGCAGCCCCCAATACAAAGAGTTGTGCTTTTGAATTACTCAGGTACTTACTCCTCCTTTCCAGCGAGCCTGGAGGCATACTTAGTGTGCCAAAGAGCGATATTAAACTCCATTGAGGCCAATTCGAAGATGGCATCCTGCTGGGCACTAAGATCAAATGTCAAAATATTTTAATTAAATCTTTTCAATAAATTACAGAAAGCTCTACACCAACATGGTTTTGAGTCCATCAGGCAATTGATCTTTACCCCACTGTCACTACATCATTGTTTTTGCTCTTCTATACTATTGTACAAATGCTAGAGCTGACCTGTTGAATTGCCCATGGAAGAACCCTTCTCATTGTTGTGTCTATGGACATTAGTAAGGCCTTTGATCAGATCCCTCAGGGAAGGTTTGTTAGGACGGTTCAATCATTAGTTATTAACAATGAAGGAGTAAGAATGAATTCATCAATGGTGGAATGGGAGATGCCAGAGAGTAGTGGGAGATAACTATTTGTCAGATTGGAAGCCGGTGACTAGTGGTGTGCCTCAGGGTTCAGTATTGGATCATTAATATTTGCCATAGACTATAATAATCTAGATGATACGGTGGTAAGTTGGATAAGTATGTGGATGTTACTGAAAGAGGTGGAGCTGTGGATTGTGAAGAAGGATTTCAAAGCTTGCAGAGGGCCAGTAAATGGATATATATTGAACCAATTTAAATTAAGCAGGTCAACTAGGCAGGTCAACTGTCCACTATCTCCCTCACTGTTCGCGTTAGCTATAGAACCATTGGCAGAACTGATAAGAACAGAAAATAAAATAAGAGGGATAAAAATAAAAGAGAAGGAATATAAAATCAGTCTATTTGCAGATAACATCAGAGTATACTTAACAGAACCAGAATTATCAATAAACGAATTACATAAGAAATTGAAGGAATATGGAGAAGTATCGGGGTACAAGATCAACGCAAATAAAAGTGAATAATGTGGATTTCACAAAGTTTAAGAAAAAATCACCATTTAGATGGCAGACACAAGCAATCCGATACCTAGGTATACAACTAGATAATAATCGAGGCCATCTATACAAATTAAATTATCAGCCATTAATGAAGAAATTACTAGACGACTTAGAACATTGGAAAGATTTGCCACTAACACTGATAGGAAGGGTAAACTGTATTAAAATGAATATCTTCCCAAGGATACAATACATATTTCAATCATTACCAATGCACCTAACAGAGAAATTCTTCAAGGAGCTAAAGAAAATAATAAGGAAATTCTTATGGAAAGGGGGAAACCAAGGATAGCGCTAAATAAATTAACAGAATGGTACAAACAAGGGGGCTTACAGCTACCAAACTTTAAGAATTATTATAGAGCAGCACAATTAAGATACCTATCAGATTTTTATCAAACAAGGGAAAAACCAGATTGGACCAGATTAGAGCTCGATAAAATACATATACTATATAAGTGGGATGAAAAGCTGGTGCAACGTAGGAATTCACCAGTACTGCATCATCTGCTCAACATTTGGAAGAAGATTCACGTAGAAAGGAGTAAAACAAATTATCAACTACCAAAATTAATATTGACGCAACATCAACTAATCCCTTTCACAATAGATAACCTTTCCTTTAGAGAATGGGAGAGAAAAGGGATCAAAAGAATAGAAAATTGTTTATCGGGAAATAAATTATTATCTTTTGAACAAATGAAGTGCAAATATGGTATAACTCACGGTACAATGTTTGCACATCACCAACTGAAAACCTACTTGAAGGACAAATTGGGAAGCAATTTTGAATATGTGATTACAGACACAATGATAATTAAAAGATTTATAACATCAAACTGCAAGAGAAAGAGAATGAGGAAACAAACTGTAAACCCAAACAAAAATGGGAACAAGATCTAAACATAAAAATAAAGAATGAAACATGGGAAAAGATATGCTCTGGAACTATGAGAAATACAATAAACACGAGGTTACGCATGATATAATATAATTGGTTACACAGACTATACACCATGCCCCAAAAGTTAAATAAATGGGACCCAACATTATCAGATAGATGTTTTTGCTGTAAGAAGGAAACGGGAACAACAGTACATGCAATTTGGGCATGTGAGAAAGTGGAAAAGTTTTGGGAAGATCTAAGCCAGGTATTAAATAAAACCACAAAAAGCAACATACCAAAAAATCCAGAGATCTTTCTTCTAAGTAATATAAGAAGTAAAGAACTTGGACTCAATTTGGATGGAGCACAAAAAAGATTTATTATGATAGCCTTAGCTGTAGTAAAAAAAATGTATAATGTCAACCTGGAAATTAGAAGATAGCCTGAGAATACAGCAATGGTACATTGAAATGAATAAATGTATTCCATTGGAAAAAATAACATATAATTTAAGAAATAACATCACAGTATTCGAACAAATTTGGGAACCGTACATGGAACACAACAGAGAAGTCCTACCGCGGACCTCCACCCCCTAAAATGACAGAAGGAGAAGACGACGAAATGAACTGACCAAGTATGTAAAAGTAGATGACACAAATTTCTTGTTTATTTTCATTGTGTGATGACATTGTTTAATGGGTTTAATGTATCATATATGTTGAACATTTAGTGAGTGGGGATGGGGGTGAAGGAAGAAGGGAAGGGAGGGGGGAAAAGGGGAGAAAATAACAGTGTATATTCAAGAGGGAAATGTTTGGGTGTATTTTGGTCCGTATGTTTCACAGTGTGAAAAATTTTTTAAATTTTTTTAAAAGCTTGCAGAGGGGTTTAGGCCAGTTAGAAGAGTGGTCTGAAAAGATGGCAGATGGAGTGTAATGCAGGTAAGTGTGAGGTGTTACATTTTGGTAGGGCTAATCAAAGTAGGACAAACATGGTAAATGGTAGGGCATTGAAGAGTGCAATAGAACAGAGGGATCTAGTTTCTTGAAGGTGAAGTTACATATAAATCAGAGAATAGAACAGAGGGATCTAGTTTCTTGAAGGTGAAGTCACATGTGGATAGGGTGATTGTTACAAGATCAGACCAGCAACCACAAAGAAGGCATATCACACAGGGGTAAAGATGAACAATTACTTTATTAACAGATCCTTCTGGCTGCCTTTGGAATCTTCATTCTTTTTGAAATCCCAACATTCTAAACTGTGCTCCAGACCATGACTCATGCTCTGGGCCTCCTTCCACTCCACAGAACCCCCCCCCCCACCCCAGTGGTGGGTTATCGTCCAAGTCCAGAAATTTTTAGATAATTTTCTACACATGCTCAGTTCGTCTCCCACTCTCTCAGCAGTCCACCTTCACCTTGGCTCTCTAAGGCAAACTGTCACTTTTTAACATAAAACCACACAACACATAGGCCAATATACAACACAGAACACTGTAACAGTGGTAAAGAAAGCTTAAGGTATGTTGTCCTTTATAAATCAGAGAATTGAGTATAGGAGCTGGGATGTTATGCTAAAATTGTACAAGGCATTGGTGAGACCAAACTTGCAGTATCGTGGACAGTTTTGGTCACCAAAGTATAGGAAAGATATTAACAAATTGGAGAGAGTGCAGAGAAGATTTACTTGAATGTTGCCAAGGTTACAGGTCAAAGTTATAGGGAAAGGTTAAATAAATTAAGTCTTTATTCTTTGGAGCGTAGAAACATTGAAAGGGGATTTAAAATTATTAGGTGTATAGATAGAGTTGACGTAGAGAGGCTTTTTTATTTCAGGGGGAGCTACAAACATGAGGACAGGAGTTGAGAGTTAGGGGACTAAAGTTTAGAGGAAACATGAAGGGGGACTTCTTTACTCAGAGAGTGGTGGGTGTGTGGAACGAGCGTCCAGACAAAATGGTGGAAGGCAGACTTGATATTAGCATTTAAGGAGAAGTTTATGGATGGGAACGGAATGGAGGGTTACGGGTTGAGTGTAGGTCAGTGGGGTTCGGGGGAAGAAAGTGTTCAGCACGGACGAGAAGGGCCAAGTTGGCCTGTTTCTCTGCTGTAATCATTATACATGTTGCTTCCATGTCTGGTCAGCACAGAAGGTTTATGATCATGTCTGGTCAGCTGTCAACCACAGAATGCAACAGCACAGAAAATAGGCCATTCAACCCCTCTAGTCTGTGCCGACCATTGTTCAGCTAGTCCCAATAAACCGCTAACCAGAAATACCAGGGTTGTGAGTTCAAGAACCAAACGCATGGATGGGGTGGTGGAGATTGTGGATGAGGCATTAAAGAGACTAAACCACACGACACAGGAGCAGAAATAGGTTATTCAGCCCATCAAGTCTGCCCTGCCATTCAATCATGAGCTGATCCATTTCCCCACTCAGCCCCACTGCCCATCCTTCTCCCCATAACCTTTGATGCCCTGTCTAATCAAGAACCTGTCAAGCTCTGCCTTACATACACCCAATAACTTGGCTCCTACACCTGCCTATGGCAACAAATACCACAGATTTACCATCCTCTGGCTGAATAAATTTCTCCGCATCTCTGTTCTAAGCGGATGCCTTTTAATCCTGAAGTTGTGCCCTCTTGTCCTTGTCTCTCCCACCATGGGAAACAACCTATCTACTCTGTCCATGACTTTCAACATTTGAAATATTTCAATGAGATCCCCAGCCCCTCATTCTCCTAAATTCCACCGTGTGCAGGCCAGAGCGGAGAAATATTCCTCGTATGATAATCCTTTCATTCCTGGAATCATCCTTGTCAACCTCTTCTAAACCCTCTCCAACGTCAGCACATCCTTTCTTAAATGAGGAGTCCAAAACTGCGCACAATACTCCAAGTGAGATCTGCACATGATTCACAACAGGATTTGGAAAATCCAGGAGGCATTTTCCGCTGCTTCCTGGCCAATTGCAAAGCAGATCATCTGCTCCAAAAGAAAAACTCTTTCAAATGTCAAATTCTAAAACAACAATGGATGATCAGCATGACAGGGCAGCACATGAGGGAAAAGAATCAGGGCTCACTTTTCAGATAGAGGTCCTTCAAATCTGTGGAGGTTATCTGCTTCTCTCCCCATGGATGCTGCCTGGCCTGCCCAGTATCTCCACCAATTCTTTTTATTTCAGATCATCATCTTATTTACATCACCACGTGGGATATTTTTGCTGAAAATAAGACTGCTGTTTTTTCCTTCTTTCTTCAAAGCTATTTAATTGGTTGTGAACTACTTTGGGTTCTCTTATGTATGAAGAGCACTCAACCATTGAACAGCTTGTGGCACAACCAATGTCAAGAATTGCGTCAATAACCCATCATTAAGTTAACCCTTTGTCTCGGTTTTCTGGGACTATGAACACATGTGCTCTGTATTCTGGTTTTCCAGCACTGTTTTTATACCCAACCACCAGCTGGCCCATACCGTAGTTTACCCATGGATCCAGTCTGGAGTATATATTATAAAAATGGTTGGAGTCCAAAAGGTTAAATAGCACCCACGGAGCCAAACCACTGCATGGACTCATCATTACTACGTGGAACGTAAAAGCACAGTGCAAGTCCTTTGGCCCTCAATGTACCAACCAATAGAAACCCACTCCACAAATTAAACCTTTCCTACCTTACACTTGTAATCCTTTATTTTACTTCACCCATCTGCCTAGGGGTCTTTTAAAAGTCCCTATGTACCGGACTCCACCACCACCACCACCACCCCGGCAATGAATTTCAAGTGCCCACAACTCTCTATGTAAAATACATACTCCTGACGTCTCCCCTAAACCTTCCTCCCCTCACCTTGTACAGATGTCCTCTAGCATTTGCTACTCTCACCTTGGGGAAAAAAGGGGCTGGCTGTTCATTTAATCTATGCCTCTCAAAATCTTGTAAATGTCTACAAGTCACCTCTCATCTTTCCTTGCTCTAAAGGAAAAAGCCATAGCTTTGTTAACCTTGCATCAAAAGACACGTTCTCCAATCCAGGCAACGTCCTGGTAAATCTCCTCTGTACTCTCTCAGTAGCTTCTACATCCTTCCTGTAACGAATACCTTCTTCCAAGTGGATTTGCAACAACTAGTCAACAATTAGTTGACAGAAAGAGGGATCGACCTGCTGAATGTGCAAACAGATAGTCACAAAGGCAACACAACAGTGGGAGACAGTTACTGGAGACCCACCTCACTGTGTTTCCCTGCAAGGTGTCAGTCCATTTGAAATTCTGAATGAAACGCAGTTTGTTTTCTTTCGTGGTGCCATCCAGTGATGCAATGAAACCTTGGAAATAGAAAAGATAAAAGAAATGAGCAAATCATGATTGTATCACTTTTTAAAAAGAATAAGAATTTAAGGTTGAACAAGAAAATCTGCAGATGATGAGGTCAAATGCCATACACAGACGTACTGGAGAAACTCAGCAGGTTACACAGCATCGTGATGAAGTGATGGGTAATCAACGTTTCAGGCCTAGGCCCTTCATCAGTGTGGGAATGAGGTGTGGAATTGAAATGGTTGGCCACTGGGAGGTCCTTGCTGATGCACCAGAGCGAAGGAGCTCAAGGAAACGATTCCCCAGTCTTCGTTCGGCCTTCCAACGTAGAGATAAGGATTTACGTCATGCTCTAACGTAAGCCTCTTTCAGGTGGCCAGAATACCCCAATGTAAAGCCTGAATGTGGCTGTTGAGAGGCCACCTGAAAGTCCCTGATGCAGCTCGGAGGAGACTCATCAACCCTCCTCCGGGAGGTATAATCTCCGCATCTGAGCAGTCCCCCAAGGAACCTGAATGCAGCCGCCTGAAAGTGGCTGCTAGGGGGCGGGCTGATGACAATCAGCCGGCGACCCAAATCCCCACGTCTGACAGCCCCCCCCAGCCCCACTGCCCCGAGGTCCCACGCGACAGGCGCCAGAGTGCGCTCCGAGGTGCCTCTCCTGCAGCTGTCCCTTTCAGACGGATAGTGCAGCACTTTCAGGGCTGCCACCTGAATGATCATTCTACAGGGCTGTATTCGCTTCTGCAGGGGCATTCTTGGCGGAGGATACACCTGACAGCGGCTTCAGTAACAGATCTCTTTTTATTCTCAGGCAGCTAAGGGGCTCGATGTGGCTCCTTATCCCAAACCTGCGCATCATCACCATGAACATCTAATCCTTTGATGGGCTCACCCCTTGCTAAGATGGTTGGCAAGGAGCCCAGTCAGCCCCACTCCACCACCATTCTCTCTGAACAACTTTTATTTTACATACGACCATAGACAATTCAGCTCATTGAGTCTGCCCTGTCACAATTTTGAGCTGAGCCATTTTCCCACTCAGCCCCTGTTGTGTGTGGAGGAAATGTGGCCTCCCTGCCTGTCTGGAACATGTGTATTGCAGGTGGTCATGTGTCCTCCATGTCTGAAACTTGTTCAGAAGTTGCATCACCTGTCGGTCAAGATTGGATTCCGGCCACTAATTAGTGTACACGTCACTATTGGCTAATTTAAATCAACTAGGGTCATTATTGGCGAGAAGCACAGAGTAGTACTGTGTATAGTACATTCTTTCTGTCTGCCTCTTGGTCCAAGCCCTGGACAGCACCCCATGCCAGGTTGCTACAGTGGATGTTGCTGGAAGGGTCACAGATAAGGTGTTCACTACAATGAAGCTGAGCCAATAGTATTGGGATAGATCAATACTTGCAGTGGAGCCACACCCCTGTCGATCAGGGAACTGGAATTGCGTGTAAGAGTCCCTGTTCGTAGTGTGTGAGCAGGACTGAATACAGGTTTACTGTTGTCAGAGTTTAACTGATGGCAGAGGTGAATGTTGCTTAAGCGAATTAGTAACTGTTTAACATTCTCTTGTTTGTTTTCCGGCTGTTAATAAAAGTTATGTGTGATTGTAACACTTATGTCCAGCCTTCTCTGTGAACCCAACGAACGTGATACTCTTCTCAATACAACTGCTCAGCCTTCTCCCCAGAACCTTTGATGCCCTGGCTAATCAAGAACCTATCAATCTCTGCCTTCAATACACCCAATGACTTGGCCTCCTCAAGTCATACAGCTGCAATGTGGAGGTGCCACATGATGAGAATTTCACCCCACTTGCTTTCACTGAATCAGAGGGGTAGCTTGGAAATGACAGAACAGTGCAGCCCCTTCAACCTGCAACATCTGCACCTAACATTATGCCAAAGTCAACCAAAATTCTGCTGCTTCCCCTGCATGTTCATGTGCCCATCTGACAAACCCTTATATAGAAACATAGAAACTAGGGAGAGGAGTCGGCCATTTGGTCCTTCAAGCCTACACCACCATTCATTTTGATCATGGCTGATCATCCACTCCGTACCCTGTTCCAGCTCTCTCTCCATACCCCCTGATCCCCCTAGTCACAAGTACTAAATCTAACTCTCTCTTAAATATAGCTATGGAACCGCCCTCAATCTCTTCCTATGGCAGAGAATTCCATAAATTCACCACCCTCTGAGTGAAAAAAATTCTTCCTCATCTCAGTCCTAAAGGACGTCCCCATTATCCTTTAACTGTGACCCCTGGTTCTAGACTTGCTCAACATTGGGAACAATCTTCCTGCATCTAGCCTGCCAATTCCCTTAAGAATTTTGAACGTTTCTATTAAATCTCCTCTTCATCGTCTAAATTCCAGCGAGTACGAGCCCAGTCGTTCTAGCCTTTCTTCATATGCAAGTCCCGCCATCCCTGGTATCAATCTGGTCAACCTTTTCTGTACTCTCTCCATGGCAGTGATGCCCTTCCTCAGATAAGGAGACCAAAACTGAACACAATACTCCAGGTGAGGTCTCACCTGGAGTACAACTGCATCAATACCTCTCAGCTCCTGAACTCGAATCCTCTTGATATGAATCCCAACATACCATTCGCCTTTTTTACTGCTTGCTGCACCTGCCTGCCCACTTTTAATGACTGATGCAAAACGACACCCAGGTCTCTTTGCCTCTCCCCTTTACCTAATTGGATACCATTAAGATAGTACTCAGTCCTCCCATTCTTTCCTCCAAAGTGGATAACCACACACTTATCCACATTCTATTGCATCTGCCATGCATTTGCCCACTGACCCAACCTGTCCAAGTCACCCTGCACACTCTTAACAGCCTCTACACAGCTTACAACGCCACCCAGCTTCGTGTCATCTGCAAACTTGGAAATACTGTTTTCTATTTCCTCATCTAAATCATTAATATATATCGTAAATAACTGGGGTCCTAGCACTGAGCCTTGTGGTACTCCACTAGTAACTGACTGCCATTCCGAAAAGTACCCGTTTATTCCTACTCTTTGCTTCCTATCTGTCAACCAATTCTCTATCCACCTCAATACCATATCCCCTATACTGTGTGCCTTAAGTTTGTATAGTAATCTCCTGTGTGGGACCTTATCAAAAGCCTTCTGAAAATCCAGGTAAACCACATCTACTGGTTCTCCCCTATCCACTCTACTAGTTACATCCTCAAAAAATTCAATAAGATTAGTCAGACACGATTTTCCCTTCATAAAACCATGCTGCTCTGACCAATGAATTCACCACTTTCCAGATGTGCCGCAATCACATCTTTAATAACTGACTCTAATATTTTCCCCACTACCCTTGTCAAGCTAACTGGTCTATAATTCCCTGATTTGTCTTTCCCTCCCCCTTTAAAAAGCAGACTTACATTAGCCACCCTCCAGTCCTCAGGAACTACTCCAGAACCTAAAGAGTTTTGAAAAATTATCAACAATGCATCCACTACTTCATGGGCTACTTCCTTTAGCACTCTGGGATGCTGACCATCTGGCCCTGGGGACTTGTCTGCCTTTAATCCCTTCAATTTATCTAACACAACTTCATAACTTACACTTATTTTCCCCAATCCTTCCGTCACATTAGCCCCATGGTCCCCTATTATTTCCTGAAGATTATTCATATTTTCACGAGTGAAGACCGAACTAAAGTAGTTATTTAATTGGTCTGCCATGTCCTTGTTCCCCATGACCAATTCACCCGTTTCTGACTGCAAGGGACCCACATTTGTCTTTACTATTCTCTTTCGCTTTATATATCTATAAAAACCTTTGTAGTCATTTTTTATGTTCCCTGCCAATTTTCTCTCATAATCTCTTTTGCCTTTCCTGATTAATCCCTTTGTCTTCCTCTGTAGAACTCTGAATTTCTCCCAGTCCTCTGGTATTCTGTCTTTCCTGGCTAGTCTATATGCTTCCTCTTTACACTTGATACTCTCCCTGATTTCCCTTGTTATCCAAGGATGTACTACCCTCCTTGAGTTA
This sequence comes from Narcine bancroftii, assembly GCF_036971445.1. Classification (NCBI taxonomy): domain Eukaryota; kingdom Metazoa; phylum Chordata; class Chondrichthyes; order Torpediniformes; family Narcinidae; genus Narcine; species Narcine bancroftii. Next base: position 245,197,271 of record NC_091474.1, read on the forward strand.
TTCTTTTTCCAAACCAGGATGAACAAACACTGTATTTCATCTAGGTGATCCTTAAATGCTTGCCATTACCTTTCTACAGTTAATCCTTTAAGTAACATTTGCCAATCTAACTTAATCAATTCGCGTCTCATACCCTCAAAGTCACCCTTCTTTAAGTTCAGAACCTGAGTTACAGAATTAACTCAGTCTCTTTCCATCCTAATGTAAAATTCCACCATATTGTGGTCACTCTTGCCCAAAGGGCTTTGCACAACAAGATGGTTAACTCACCCTTCCTCATTACTCAGAACTCAGTCTTGAATGGCCTGTTCCCTCATTGGTTCTTCAACATACTGGGTTAGAAAATTATCCCATATACCTTCTAAGAAATCATCCTCATCAGTACCCTTACCAGTTTGATTCATCCAGTCTATTTGGATCATACCAGTACTCTTGGCAGCCAATTCAAGGCACCCAACGCTGTCTATAAAAGATTTGCTCTGAAAAGCTCCTATAAACTTTGCCCTCCCCGCCACCATCTTTAATACATGTCCTCCACTGTTTAACACTTTTATCCTGGAAAATATGATTCTGACTGTCGAGTTTGTAAACTTTCAGGTTTCTCCTCAGCCTCCAACATCCCCAAGTTTGCCCAACCTCTCCTGACCTGATGATTCAAAGCCTCCAATCCAGACGGCATCCTGGCCAATCTCTTCTCGACTTTCTGCAAATCCCACAACCTTCCTAGGATTGGAAGTGCAGCCTATCCAATGTTTATGAAGCTGTAATGTAAAGGTGTTGCATCGGGAGAACTGAATGGAATGTACCAGATTAGAAGAAGTGCTTTCGTTTACAGCTTCACCTTAATGGACTATTTGGATAATGATAAGGAATTGAAGGGTAAATATTACCTCTGGTGGTTGGATCCATTTCGATGGGAGAGAAATGCAGGTTGGTGGAAAAGGGGAAGGAGAGGCAAAAAGCAGGTGGAGAAAAGTGACAGGTTCCACTTGAGAATAGGAAGCAGCATTGATACAGTCCTCAGTGTACGGAGTGGAGAGGTAGGAGAGTCCTTGCATAGGACAGTGAGGAGATGGCAAAAGGTCTCCTGCTGGCTCCCATGGCCATACCTTTGAAGTGGAGGAAATGTCTGGAGTAAAATAGCTCAAAGCAAGAACCAATTTCAGGTAGATGGGTGATTGTGGAAAGGGACAGGTAAAACCTGACCATTTTTAACATGAATTCAGCGAGAGGGTCAGTTATTCTTGTTCATTTCTTTCTGCTTCCACATTTGAATTGTAATCTCGTAACTGATTCAATACCATTATTGCATTAGTTCACATTCAGGGAAGGCGAATTCAAACTCTCTTTTAAATCCATGCCATCTCATCCAATGTAAATGTCATCCAACCTGTTAATCAAGTTCTGACAGAACTGCAATAAATGTCAGTGCACATTCTGGCCCAGCCCTTACTGTTTCCATTTTACTTTGTCATCGAGAATGTCATGCATTTCCATAGCGCCCTTCATGGTCTTGGACATCCCACTGTTCTGCAGTTATGGAAGCCTTTGAAACTTGGCACCATTACACATACACAAGGATTTCCCAATCAACAGTGAATATAACTCACTTTTTAGTATTTATTGGGAGACCTGATGAAGATAGCAGGATCAACTCTTCTCATCTTCTTGGAAATTATCAGGATCCTATCTAAGCCCCATCTTCACCTTCAACCCCAAATACACTAATCCCAAACCTAGAGACCTAGCTACCAACAACCTCCATTACAACTGGATCCTCAACTTCCTGATTTGCAGGCCACAGTGAGGATTGATGACATCATCGATCCTCGCTGTTTGTGGCCCCAATAATCCTCAACATCAATGCTCTGTTTTTTCTGTGTGCTCAGCCCTAATGCTCTCAACTTTTTGGGGGGCTATGGCCCTCTTAGGACTTCGCTCAAAATTTGTAGCCTCCCTTCCTTGTGAAGCAGTCAAGTTTAGTTGGATTCTTCCATACTTCTCTCCTACCGTCTCCATAAAAAATAATTAAATGTGCTGTGGCCCCCGTTGAGAATGGCTGCTCTGCTCCTCATACATTCACGACTCTATAGCTAAGAACTGCTCTAACTCCACCTACAAATTTGCAGATGACACCACCACTGTAGGCCAGACCGCAAACAACGATGAGGGAGCATAGGGAAGTAGAGGATCTGGTGGCCTGGTATCAGGACAACAATGTCCCTCCCAATGTCAGCGAATTGAAGGAAATTATCATTGAATTCAGGAAACAAAGAGGGAGCACACCCTTGTATTTCAGCAATACTGAGCTGGAGACGGTGGAGAGCTTCAAGCTCTTAGGAGCAGGAATGACAGCAACCTGTCCTGGTCCAACCATATCAACCATTCCACTTTCTCATATACCAGCGGATATTCAGCATGTTCTGGAGGTATCTTTCCAACTTTTATAGGTGTTTCACAGAAAGTCCAGATGCATCACAGCTTGGTATGGGAACTGCTCTGCTCAAAACTACAAGCTACAGAGTTGTGAGCACAGCTCAGGCCATCACGCAAACCAACCTCCCTTCCACTGACTCCGTCTCTACCTCCCACTGCCAGTAGATTAAAAGCCATCCCACCCCATTCACACTCTTTTCTCTCCCTTTCTGGCAGGCGGAAGGTACATGAGCTTGAAAACACAACCTTAGGATTCAAGGGCAGATTCTTAAATAAACTGTAAACAAAAGATACAGCAGATGCTGGGGTTTAATGAAGTATACAATGGTGCTGGAGACACTCAGTGGGTCACACAGCATCCACAGGAAGTAAAAAGGCAGTCAACGCTTCGGATCTGAGCTCTTCAACAGGAATGTCAGTTCTGTACTGAGTTTCTCCAGCCCTTTTGTGTACCGTCTTAAATTGACATTTTGTTGGTAAAAGATCGATGCCCTAACACCGTCTTAACTGTGGTTTTCTCTCTACTCTGCTCTCTCTCTTTGGAACATGCCACCGTGCACTCCAACCTACCCTGCCCGCTCCCCTGCACCCCAACTTACCCTGCCCCTGCACCCCAACACTATACTTTGCATTTTTACAAGTCATAAAAGCAAAGAGCTCGAAGTTTAGATGTAGGTAACAGCAGAAAGCAGATTTCTTGTCAGTGTACATATATGACGTCATATACAACCCGGAGATTCTTTTTTTTCCTGCGGGCGAGGCAGAATTACCACTTATTGGTAGCAGTGTATACAGTACATGTAAACAAAGAACTGTAAACAGATGATGAATGTACTGTAGCAACTGTGTTGCAGTGCAAAATGAAGAACAAGAAAATGATATTAGTTGAGTCGAAGTTCAGTAAAAGTAGTTTACTCAAGCAGTCACATGCAGCTTTTAAAACCCCATGGGTTTGAAATTATGTCATCACATTGTGACGTCATTTCGAACCTCCTGAGCCAGTTCGATTATGCCTTCGGTGACCCACTATGTGGACCACCCCCGCACCAGAACCGGCTATAGGAGGCTAAGCCTCTGGTGCTATTACTGTCCACTGCTCTTGGGCAGTCATCCATGTGTTCACATCGGGGGTTGTGGCAAGGGCCGATCAAGGTAGAGATAAGTGGGCTTTAGTCGGCCAGTCATAAATGTCTCTGGATGCCCCCCAATGTCCAGTGCACAAATTGTACAATTGTTTCAAGGCACTCTGAAAGGGCCCTCATATGGCCTCTATAGGGTGGCCCATGTTCACCTTTACCACAAACACAGTCCCAGAGTTCCTTTGGGATGAAAGGTGTCGTTGTTCCATGCCTTGATGTGGGAACTGGGGCCAATTTTCCAAGTCACTCCTTCAGTCGGTGGCACCTCCTGTCCACGTGCTGCGGGCATGAACTCTCCAGGTACAATGAGCGGGGCTCCATAAACCAACACTGCTGATGAGGAGTTCAGATCCTCCTTGGCAGCAGTTCTTATTTCCAAGAGGATCCAGGGCAGCTCGTCTGCCCAATCAGGTCCCTGGAGGTCGGCCATCAGGGTAGCCTTCACGTGCCTATGGAACTGCTCCACAAGGCTATTTGACTGCGGGTGGTAGGCTGTCTGTGCTTGCGATAAAATGTCCCACAGTGCGGAGGTAACCTGTGATCCTCTGTCAGAGGTGACATGTGTGGGTAGGTTGAATAGAGATACCCAGGCAGAAATATGAGGCTCTGGCACATGAATTGGTCAATGACTCCATCATAGGAACTACCTCCGGCCACCTAATTAATCTGTTGATGACTGTTAACAAGTACCTAAACCCTCGTGACACCGGAAGCAGGCCGACAATATCGACGTGCACGTGGTCGAATCTGCACTGCGGTGGCTGGGAAGGCTGAAGTGGCACCTTCACGTGCCTTTGCACTTTTGCAGATTGGCAATTCTTGCCCGCCTTTGCCCAGAACATGACCTGCTTTTTGAGTCCATGCCATACAAATTTCTCGGCTAACAAGTGGACCGTGCTCGAATGGAGGGGTGGGTCAGTCTATGAATCGCATTTTAAATGCATTGCCTTCATGCAGCAGGGATAATATGGGACGGCTGACCTGTGGAAATGTTGCACAGGAGAGTGGTACCTTGCGGCCCAAAGGCTACATTCTCAAGTTGCACGCTCATGACAACAGTTCTATAAGCTTGGAGTTCATCATCCTGGCGCCGAGCTTTGGTGAGCGCCATGTCGTCTCCACCCAGAGAGAGGGGGCATGTACTGCTTTAATGAAGGAGCGGGTCAGGGCATCAGCCACAATATTACTCTTACCGGAAATATGTTTACTTCTGGTTGAAAACTCAGATGCATACGATTGGTGGCGTTGCTAGCAGGCTGACCAGGGATCTGATGCTTTCGCGAAGGCAAACATTAGCAGTATGTGGTCAGTAAAAACCACAAAGTCCCTGCCTTCCAAAAAAAAATACCAGATGTGTCTGACTGCTAGGTACAGCGCCAGCAGTTCCCTATCGAATGTGCTGTATTTCGTTTCCGGACGGCAGAGGTGCCTTCTAAAAAATGCTAGAGACTTCCATTGTCCAAGTCCTCGTCTACTGCTGCGTCGGATGAGCCCATCGTCAAGGTGGTTGGCGCATCCATTTGTGAATGGACCAGCAATGTTGCCTTCGCTAGGGTGTATTTAGGCTGCTGGAATGCTATTGCCATCCCCTCTGTTCTTTGGCAAATGAGCTGCAAAGGGTAGAAAGCAGCAATAGAAATTGACCATCCCCACAAATTCCTGGAGTCCTTTGACGGTATCGGGCTTTGTGAATTTGAGGATGGCTTCTACCTTGCCAGGTAATAGAACGACACCCCAGCTGCTGATCTGATATCTCAAGAACTCGACAGAGGACTGCCTGAATTTACACAGTTAGCTCGAACTCCTGAAGGCGGTGGCAAAGTAAATGGAGATGTTGCAGGTGCTCTTTATGGGAGTGGCTGGCAACAAGTCCATGCCACGTCCCACCGCGTCAATCAGTCGCTGGAATGTTTGTTCAGCATTTTAGAGCCCAAAAGGGATTCTCAAAAATTCAAAGAGGCCAAATGCTGTTATGATGGTGGTTTTGAGCACATCCTCCAGGTTTACAGGTATTTGGTAGTACTCACACACCAAGTCAATTTTAGAAAATATCCTGGCCCCATGAAGATTAGTTATAAAGCCCTGTATATGGGGCACAGGGAAGTGGTCTGCAGTGGTCATGTCGCTGAGATGTATGTAATCCTCGCAAGGTCTCCAGCTTCCTGTTGTTAACATTGGGGAGGCCCACTGACTATTCAACTTGTGTATGATTCCAGTTCCTCCATTTAGTGGAACTCTTGTTTTGCAAGCCGCAACTTGTCGGCAGCAGGCGTTGGCCTTGGGCGTGTCGAGGAGGTCTTTGGGTGATGATGTGGTGTGCGACACCACGTTTGGGTGTGGCAGTGGAGAACCAGGGAATGACAATGTCTGGAAACGCCGCAAGAAGTTTGGTGAATTGTTCGAGTACTCCAAGGCATCTAGGTGCTGGATGGTAGTTTGGCTTTTCCAAGGTGGGAAGTCTGGAACGTTGTGGTATTTATCAACTGGCGCCCATTTAAGTCCACCATCAGTGAGTGGGCTCTGAGGAAGTCAGGTGCAACAGACTGGACAGAGCAGCAAGAATGAACTTCCATGTGAACTTATTGCCAAATTTCAGGGGTATAGTCCATGTGCCATACATACGAATCAAGCTATTATTCATCGGAGTGAGCGTCAGACCCGCAATCCTGGTACAGGTGTCAAAGCCCAAAGGAAGAAGGACACTAACCTCCGCACTCATATTGACTAGAAATTTGCGCTGGGAGACTTTGTCCCAGATATACTGTAGGCTTTCACGGTGGTCAGCTGCTGTAGCCATTAGCAATGACTGGCCATGGCATTTTCCCGGAAAAGTGCAAGGGGTCGGCAGCAGCGAGCACCAGAACCCCAGCATTGATGGTAAAAAACACCAGGTGGTTGTCACAGAGTCATGCTTGTCTGGGGGAATGTGCGTCCTCGTCACCGGTACTCGTGGAGCCTGGGCCTTTGGGTGTGATGCAGCACTCATTTCTGTGGGCCTTGCTGTTTCGTGTGCCACAGAATGTCTGCATGGGCAGCCACTGTTCGAGGATTATCAAAGTCCTCAACAGCCAACATGAGGCGGATGTCTTCTGGAACGTGCTCTAAAAACAACTGTTCAAAGAGCAAGGCCTACGATCATCTGCCAGTGCCAAAGGGGCGCAGTCCCCAGGCCATCAATATGGAGGAGCTGTGCAGCTCATGGTCGTCGTGAGAGACCATAAATCCAGAGAAGTTGGGCTTTTAGCTCCTTGTACTTTACGAGAGCTAGTGGGTCCTGAAGGAAATCCACTACTCGACTGGCCACGTCCTGGTCAAGGGTGCTTACTACATGATGGTACTTAGTGGCGTCCACTTCTATCTTGCGAATGTGGAACTGCGCCTCAGCCTGCCCAAACCAAATTTCAGATTGAGTGGTCCAAAAGACAGGCAGTTTGATTGTCCATGATGGGTCCAAAATCGAGTTGGGCTGGTTGTTGGGGTCACCAATGTAGCAAACTATGTCATAGTGCAAAATGAACAAGAAAGTGATCAGACATGGTCAAGTTGAAATTCAGTCCAAGTCATTTACTCAAACAGTCTCACACAGCTTTTTAAAGCCCCGCACGCTCCAAATGACATCATCACATTGTGATGTCACTCGGAAGCTCCCAATCCACTTCGATTAAGCCTCAGTTAAACCACTACAGTACACAAACTGACTGTGTAATTCAGAGATTTTTTAAAAAATCAAGCAAGTGCAAAAGTATGAGACCTTAAATGAGTCAGTCGCCCTTTTCACATTTGCATCCCACTAATTTGGCCATTCAGTGTCCTGGGATAGGAATGGGGGTTTGACTTTTCACACTTGACCACTCCAAACTGGGACATTGAATGCTTTCACACTTCTAAGGTAGACTGTCCTATCTTCTACTGGTGACGTCATGACACATTAAGTGATGTTGGACCTGCCCTAAATCCTGATCAATGTATTGTGGTCTTATATTAGAACAAAATTAACCATGCCTAATTATAACATAATTAAGCTTTATGTCTGCTGAAAAAGGGTGTTTGTAATGACGAGCCGCTGTTCTGCGCAGAGCTCCAACAGGAGGCGCCCATTGTCGTTGCACTTGCCGACGCCATGCTTGCCCAGGATTCCTGGCCAGGTTTCTGAGTCTTTGCCGACACGAGCGTTGAAGTCGCCCAGGATGACAACCTTGTCGGCTGTAGGGGTGCGTTGGATGAGGTTGCGCAGGTCGGTGTAGAACTTGTCCTTTTCTGCTGGTTCCGCCTGGAGGGTTGGAGCATAGACACTGATGAGGGTGATGCAACGCTTGTTTTGAAGGGGGAGTCGCATGGACATGATTCGGTCCGAGAGGCCTGTCGGAAGGTTTTCGAGTTTGGAGGCAATGAAGCTCTTGACCATGAAGCCGACACCATTAACAATGGTGTGAAGCAAGGCTGTGTTCTCGCACCAACCCTCTTTTCAATCTTCTTCAGCATGATGCTGAACCAAGCCATGAAAGACCCCAACAATGAAGACGCTGTTTACATCCGGTACCGCACGGATGGCAGTCTCTTCAATCTGAGGCGCCTGCAAGCTCACACCAAGACACAAGAGAAACTTGTCCGTGAACTACTCTTTGCAGACGATGCCGCTTTAGTTGCCCATTCAGAGCCAGCTCTTCAGCGCTTGACGTCCTGCTTTGCGGAAACTGCCAAAATGTTTGGCCTGGAAGTCAGCCTGAAGAAAACTGAGGTCCTCCATCAGCCAGCTCCCCACCATGACTACCAGCACCCCCACATCTCCATCGGGCACACAAAACTCAAAACGGTCAACCAGTTTACCTATCTCGGCTGCACCATTTCATCAGATGCAAGGATCGACAATGAGATAGACAACAGACTCGCCAAGGCAAATAGCGCCTTTGGAAGACTACACAAAAGAGTCTGGAAAAACAACCAACTGAAAAACCTCACAAAGATAAGCGTATACAGAGCCGTTGTCATACCCACACTCCTGTTCGGCTCCGAATCATGGGTCCTCTACCGGCACCACCTACGGCTCCTAGAACGCTTCCACCAGCGTTGTCTCCGCTCCATCCTCAACATCCATTGGAGCGCTTTCATCCCTAACGTCGAAGTACTCGAGATGGCAGAGGTCGACAGCATCGAGTCCACACTGCTGAAGATCCAGCTGCGCTGGGTGGGTCACGTCTCCAGAATGGAGGACCATCGCCTTCCGAAGATCGTGTTATATGGCGAGCTCTCCACTGGCCACCGTGACAGAGGTGCACCAAAGAAAAGGTACAAGGACTGCCTAAAGAAATCTCTTGGTGCCTGCCACAATGACCACCGCCAGTGGGCTGATAACGCCTCAAACCGTGTATCTTGGCGCCTCACAGTTTGGCGGGCAGCAACCTCCTTTGAAGAAGACCGCAGAGCCCACCTCACTGACAAAAGGCAAAGGAGGAAAAACCCAACACCCAACCCCAACCAACCAATTTTCCCCTGCAATCGCTGCAACCGTGTCTGCCTGTCCCGCATCGGACTTGTCAGCCACAAACGAGCCTGCAGCTGACGTGGACATTTTACCCCCTCCATAAATCTTCGTCCGCGAAGCCAAGCCAAAGACAAGCTTTATGTACAGAGCAGTATGAGCCCTCATCTCCTGTTGTTGTGCCGACCTATACAAACCTTTATAAGGAACCATGGAAAAGTCTAGCAATAAATTGCAATAGCGGTCAATTTTTAAACAGCGTGGGACAGTTTGTAGCGCTATAGCGCACAATTTATCAAGTGTAGGAAAGTTGGTAGCACTATCGTGTACAATTTATAAATACCGTGGGGGAAAAAAGCGATGGCGGGGCCTGCACTCCCAGAATTCCATGTGGCAGAGAAAGGGTTATATGACCGGCTGCAGTAAGAGCATTTATGGAGGCGTTTTTCTGCTGCATGGCATTCTGGGAAGTGAGGTATGCCATTATTTCCCCCCCCCCCCCCCCCGTCTTTATAAATTGTGTGCTGTAGCGCTATCAACTTGCCCACAATGTTTAAAAAATTGTCTGTAATTGCTTTTTATTTTCTCCTCTCCCCCCGCACCCCCCACGACTTTCCCACGGCAAAGCTTATACCTTCATTTTAATCTTTTCTTCCTTCATGTTCTTGTATCATTTCAATCCCACAATGCAATTACCTATTTCACACTTGTCTGATTACAATGCTGGTGTCTGCAGATGGCAAGGGATTGTACTAGGGGTCAAGGTCGTCAATCCCCAGCATGAGATAACGACATCTGACACCAGTGTTGAGCTGATTTTCCTTTCACACTTGGCACTTTAAAGGCCAATTGGCGTTAATTCCTGAGATCACTTGCAAGTGTGAAAAGGGCTTCTGATAGAGTTTGTTGTTGAGAAGTCTGATGGTGGAGGGGTAGCAACTGTTCCTGAACCTGATGGTGCGAGTCTTGTGGCACCTACATCTCTTTCCTGATGGCAGTAGCGAGAACAGAGCATGTGCTGGGTGGATCCTTGATGATTGTTGCTGCTCTCTAACAGCAGTGTTCCCTGTCGATGTTCTCAATTGTGGAGGAGGGTTATGCCTGTTATGTCCTGGGCTGTGTCCACAACTTTTTGGAGGTATTTACACTCAGGGGTATCGGTGTCCCCATACCAGACTGTGATGCCGCCAGTCAGCACACTTTCCACCACACCTCCATAGAAATTTGCCAGGGTTTACGATGTCATATCAAACCTCTGCAAATCCAGAGGAAGTTGAGGCACTGATGTGCTTTCGACACGATGCCATTGGTGTGTTAGGTCCTTCCAAGATGATAACTCCCAAGAACTTAAATTTGCTCACCCTTTCCCCTAATGATCACTGAATTGTATACCTCCTGAAGTCAACAATCAGCTCCTTAATTTTGGTGACATTGAGTGCAAGGTTGCTGTTTTTAGCCAAATTTTCAATCTCCCTTCTATATGCTGATTCATCACCTTTCTTTATACAACCCACTATCCTGGTACTGTCAGCAAATTTGTAGATGATGTTATTGTTGTACCGAGCCACACAGTCGTAAATGTAAAGTGAGTAGAGCAGGGGTTTAAGAACACAGCCTTGTGGTGCTCTGGTACTGATGGGGATTGTGGAGGAGATGTTCTTACCAATCTTCACTGATTGTGGTCTGGAGGTGAGAAAATCCTTGATCCAATTACACAGTGGAGTGTTCAACCCCAGGTCTTGGAGTTAGTTTGCTGATCAATTTTGATGAGATGATGGTGTTAAATGCCAAAATGTAGTCGATAAACAGCATCTTTATGAATGCATCTCAACTGTCCAGATGTTCCAGGGCTTTGCATAGAGCCAGTGAGATGGTATCTGCCATAGTCCTGTTGCAACAATAGGTAAACTGGAACATATCCATCTCATTGCTCAGATAGGAGCTGATATGCTTGAACACAAGCCCTTCAAAACACTTCATCACATGCAGTTATACAAACAGCAATGTGACTACAATTTACACAGGGAGATGCTTGGTTCCAATGCTGTAAAAACAATTTGACCAGGATCAGTAAAACTATTTTTTGAAATACTAATTTCTAAAGCAGCATTTATTACCTTCTTCCCAGCAGGAAGAAGGCATGGGAGAGTGAAAGCCTACACCAACAAGCTTAGACAACTTTCTCCCTGCAGCCATCGGAGTCCTGAATGAACCCCATAAACAGTGCTGTTGTGGTCAGAATGCTGTGCAGTGAACGAAAGAAAATCCACACAGAAGCTGTGAGTGAGCTGAACAAACCAACTGATTTTACTGGACCAGGTCCTTTGTGACTGACATCAGCAAGTGCGAGCCTACACCACTGTGACCTGGTTTGCTTGCAGATCAGTGCAGTCATTGCTTGGTGCTAACTGATCTTCCATTTCATTGTTATTCTATACTCCAAATTGTGCTTTTACTCAGTTGTAGGAACATCAGAGACAACCCATTACAAGAAGAAGCTTCTCGCTCGATTTGGTATTTTGTGACAAACAAACTTAAAACTATTACATCATTGAATCCTGCAAATGTTATCTTTTTTTGTAACATGAAATCAGATTTTTTAAAAAGACCAACAGCGCAGTAACAAGCCCTTCCAGTCTATGAGCCAGTGCTGCCCAAATATCCCAATTAACCTACAGCCCCATGTTTTGGAACATGGGAAGAAACCAGAGCACCTGGAGGAAACCCATGTAGAACGTACGAACTCCTTACAGACAGCACTGATTTGAACTTGAATTGCCAGTGCTGCAATACAGCTGTGCTAAACACTACATTAACAGTTCAGCCAATATACAAACAACCCAAGAATCCTTCTTAGAACTACTTTTGAATATTGCAAGCATTTTTCAACCAAGGAACTACTTTGGCTGCATCATGAATTGCATCCAAAGAGAACAGTGGGTTTCTGAATATTTAAGGTATTTGGGATACTGAAGGAAAATGTTGTGGTCGATGATCAGCTATCACCTCACTGAGTGGCAGAAAAAGCATGGGGTACTAAGTGGCCTACTCCTGCTCACAGAGGGTGGAGAATTACTGCAATTCATTATCCTGGAAAAATGAGAAAACTTTTATCGTAAGTGGTTAAGAAGAGAACAAACTTTTGAATGATAGGAATTGGGGAGAGGGGGTTGAGGAGAAGTAGCACAGAAAAAAGTTGAAGTCTGGGACAAGTTGCTACGTCCAAGGCCAGCACCAATAGAAATTCACCAAGACAATGGTATCTCTAAGGCAGTATTTTTTATTAATAATTATTAATAATAACACTTCCTACTTAACTCTAAACTTAACCTCACTATGAGCGCAAGAGAGAGACAGACAGACACACACACACACACACACAGAGTAGGTGGGTAGGTGTAGAAGGTCCTAAAACCATTACAGTTGAGACATGATTTGTAAAATGAATCAATTTTTAAAGTTCAGTCAGTTTGTTTTGAAACTCAGATGCTTTAAATTGTTTCTCAGAAGTAATTATGGAGTAGGTGTGAGGCCTCAGACTTCTCAAAACGCACAAAATTCTTGCAGAGTTGTTTTCCAGAGAACTGTTTCTTCATACGAATGAATTTCCTCTCCTTCATGGAGATTTCAGAACTTGTGTTTTCTTCCACCATGATTTCACAGACCCTAGCAAGGGTTACATGAGGTCATCATGTAAATATGGACACAGTCCAATTTTAAAGAGACAGCTGAAGTGGCTCCTCCTTACCACTGATTTTGTATTCTTTTTACCATGGGAGGTACATAACACAAAGAGTACTTACTTCTCTGACTGGAGGCTATTGCATTTTTGACCTCAGATGTTCCTTGGTGCAATATAAAAATGTCTTTTCTCGAGTGTCAAAATCACATGACATCACCTCATTACTGTCTTTTTTTTTAATATATATTTTTATTTTTCACACTGTGAACCATATCAACCAAAATATATACAAACATTTCTCATTAAATATACACACTGGCATTTTCTCCCTTTTTTCTCCCACCTACCCACCCTCCCCCCTTCCCACCCCCCTCCAAAACCAATAAATATTCAACATATACAATACAATATAATCATAAAACAATGTCATCACACAATGAAAATAAACGAAAATTGTGTCATCTCGTTTTACACATTGGATCAGATCATTTTGTCTTCTTATCATTTTAGGGGGTGGAGGTCCGAGGCAAACCCTCTCTGTTATGTTCCATGTACGGTTCCCAAATTTGTTCAAATAATGTGACTTTATTTTATAAATTATATGTTATTTTTTCCCAATGGAATACATTTATTCATTTCCATGTACCATTGCTGTATTCTCAGGCTCTCTTCCATTTTCCAAGTTGACATTATACAATTTTTTTGCTACTGCTAAGGCTATCATAATAAATCTTTTTTGCACTTCATCCAGTTTGAGGCCTAATTCCTTACTACTTATGTTACTTAGAAGAAAGATCTCTGGATTTTTTTGGTGTTATTTTTGTGATTTTATTTAATATCGGATTTAGATCTTCCCAAAACATATTCACTTTCGTACATGCCCAAATTGCATGGTTCTGTTAGGAATACTATGATGTCATCTGCAAATAAGCTGATTTTATACTCCTTCTCCTTCATTTTTATCCCTTTTATTTTATTTTCTGTTCTTATCAGTTCTGCCAATGGTTCTATTGCTAAGCCGAACAATGAGGGGGATAATGGACATCCCTGTCTAGTTGACCTACTTAATTTAAATTGGCTCGATACATATCCATTTACTGTTACCTTCGCCAACTGTCCATTATACAATGCTTTAATCCAATTAATATATTTTTCTGGTAGATTGAACTTCTGTAATACTTTAAATAAGTAGTTCCACTCTACTCTATCAAAGTCTTTTTCTGCGTCTAAAGCAACAGCCACTGTTGGCTTCTTATTTCCTTGAACTGCATGAATTAGATCAATATGTTTACAGACATTATCTGCTGTTCGTCTTTTCTTAATAAATCCAATTTGATCTTATTTTACTATTTTTGGTACACAATCGATCAATCTGTTTGCTAATAATTTTGCTATTATCTTATAATCTGAGTTAAGTAGAGATATTTGGTCTATATGATGCTGGTGTTAATGGATCCTTCCCAGTCTTTGGTATTACTGTAATTATTGATGTCTTACATGAATCTGGCAAGGTTTATGTTTCTTCTACCTGGTTCATTACTTCCAGGAGAGGAGGAATTAATAACGTTTTAAATGTTTTATAAAATTCTATTGGGAATCCATCTTTTTTTACACATTGGATCAGATCATTTTGTCTTCTTATCATTTTAGGGGGTGGAGGTCCGAGGCAAGCCCTATCTGTTATGTTCCATGTACGGTTCCCAAATTTGTTCAAATAATGTGACTTTATTTTATAAATTATATGTAATCCAGCTTTATGTAATCATTACATGATTATATGTAATCACGTAATCCAGCTTTTTTAATACATCCTGTACTTCCTCTATTTCAAATGGTTTTACAAGTTGGTTTTGTTCCTCTTCTTGCAATTTTGGCAGTTCAATTTTAGCTAAAAACTCTTCTATTTTACCATCTTTCCCCTCGTTCTCAGTTTGGTACAATTATTCATAAAATTCCTTAAAGTTGTCATTAATCTCTATTGGGTTATATGAAATTTGTTTGTCCTTTGTCCTTGATGCCAATACAGTTCTTTTAGCTTGTTCTGTTTTAAGTTGCCAGGCTAATATTTTTTGTGTTTTTCCTCCCAGTTCATAATACTTTTGCTTTATTTTCATTATGTTCTTCTCCACCTTGTACATTTGTAATGTTTTGGGTTTTTTTTGTCTGCCAATTCCCTCTTTTTCGTTATATCATCCCTTTTTACTAGTTCCTTTTCTGTACTTACTATCTCCCTTGCTCTATTTCCCGATTTTTCATCTTCATTACATAACTTATTATCTGCCCTCTAATGAAGGCTTTCATTGCGTCCCATAATATAAATTTGTCTTTCACTGATTCCGTATATATTTCAAAATATGTTTTAATTTGGCATTCAATAAACTCTCTAAATTCCTGCCTTTTAAATAGCATGGAGTTTAACCTCCATCTATATGTTCTTGGTGGGATGTCCTCCAGTTCTATTGCTAATAACGGGTGAATGATCAGATAGCAATCTAGTTTTATACTCAGTTTTCCTAACTCTTCCTTGAATATGGGCCGACAACAAAAACATATCAGTCCTTGAGTATGTTTTATGCCTACTCGAATAATATGAATATTCCTTCTCTCTTGGGTGCTGCCTCCTCCATAATGGTTTCATTTCCACATTGATTTAATCATAAATTTGGCTATTTTATTCTTTTTGCTTGTCTTTTGTCCAGTTTTATCCAACATTGGATCCAAATTAAGGTTAAAATCCCCTCCTATCAATATATTTCCTTGTGTATCTACAGTCTTCAAAAAAATATCCTGCATAAACTTTTGATCCTCCTCATTAGGTGCATATATATTGAGTAAATTCCAAAATTCTGAGTATATCTGACACTTCATCATTACATACCTCCCTGCTGGATCTATTATTTCCTCCTCTATTTTGATTGGTACATTTTTATTAATTAATATAGCTACACCTCTAGCTTTTGAATTATATGATGCGTCCTACCCAGTCTCTCTTTAATTTATTATGTTTCACTTCAGTTAGATGTGTTTCCTGAAAAAATGCTATATCTTTTTTTTTATTTTTCAGTAAATTTAATAGCCTTTTAATTTGGGTATGTATTCCATTAATGTTTATAGTCATATCGTTCAACAAGATGTAAGATTACATCTTGTTTACACCTCATTTCTGCTTCCTCACCACCACCATCCCCCTTTTCCCCATTTTCATCTCTCAGTTTTCTCTTTTTAAACTCAATGTATGACAACACATTTAAAACATAAAATACGCCAACAATTCCCACACCCAATATTACCTTAACCCCAATGCTCTCCCCCTCTCAGAGTTTCCCCTCATCCCTTGCCGGGCAACCACAACTCCCCTTTCCATTTGGATTGCGATCTTGTTCACAAGTGCCAACTGATTTCGCAGTGACGGTTATTCTCTCCCCCCACAAAAAACATTTTTTTCACACATATAACAAAGTTCTCCCTTTTTTCCCCCCCTTACTTCCTTCCTTCTCTTTTCCCTCTTTACATATACATTGTTTTTACATCTTTATATATATTTTATCGCCATTCTTCGTTCTTGTTACATCTCCCCTTCTGTCCTGCAAACGTTCTGCAAATTCTTGTGCTTCCTCCGGATCCAAAAACAGTCTGTTTTGCTCCCCGAGTATAAATATTTTAAGCACAGCTGGATGTCTTAACATGAATTTGTAACCTTTTTTTACATAGGATCGATTTTGCTGTATTAAACTCCTTCCTCTTCTTAAGAGTTCAAAACTTATGTCTAGGTAAAAAAATATTTTTTGACCCTCGTTTTCCAATGGTTTATTATCTTCTCTAATTTTATTCTTTGCCCATTCCAGTATATTTTCTCTTGTCGTATATCTCAAAAATTTTACTGTATCTACGGTTTCGGAGCTAGTGCTCTGTGTGCCCTTTCTGTTTTCATTTTTTCCTGCATTTCTGTCGTTCCCAGGCCCTTCAGGATCCATCCTTTTATAAATTCCTTCATGTCTGTGCCTTCTTCACCTTCCTTCAAGCCCACTATTTTAATGTTGTTTCGCCTACTGTAATTTTCCAATATATCAATTTGCTGAGATAACAACTCTTGTGTCTCTTTAATTTTTTTGTCACTTTCTTCTAATTTTCCTCTTAAGTCGTTTACTTCCGTTTCTACAGCTGTTTCTCGATCTTCTACATTTTCTACTCTTTTCCCTATTTCTGTCATGACTAGTTCTAATCCTTGCTATTTATCTTCAGTTCATTTCACTTTTCTTTTGATTTCACTAAATTCTAATGACAACCATTCTTTTAATGATCTCATTTGTTCTTCAAAAAAAGCTTTATCTATATTCTGTCCATCAGTTTTACCTTCTATTTCTCTGTGATGATCTTGGTCTTCTAATTCCTCTTGTGTTTGTGTCTTCTTCTTCTCTTCTTTGTATCTGTATCTCTTCTGATTTTCCTGAGGAGTTGCTTGTATCACTTTGTCGGGCCTCTTCTTGCTTGGCCTCTTGCTGTTGGTTCTCCCCTTCTGGGCTGCTCATATGTCGGGCCTCTTGTTGCTGCTCCTCTTGCAGTTTATCCTGTCAACTTTCTTTCTCGCCTGGTACCTCACTCCCTCTCCTGCCTCCTTCTTCATCTTCCAGCTGAGAGCCATGGTGTCAGGCATCCCTCAGCTGGTCACGCCATGGTTGTCCACTCCTCGTCTGAGCCCCCCTCCCGTCAATGTTTTCTTTTACCTTTGATTACGCACTGCTCATGTGCGACTCCTTGCACATGTGAAGTTGCGCACTTTTGTTTGGCTCAGAGATCCATTTTTGCAGTCCAGCGGTCGGGGGGGTCACGACTCCGCAGGGCTGGCACCAACCTCGGAGAACGGACGTTCTTCGCCACCACAGCTCCCTTTTCCTTCGTGCAGGTAAGGCCTTCTTTCTTTTCTGGTGACTTTTTTTCCTGTTGTTTTCACTTTTTCCTTCTTGGGTGCCATCTTCTTTCTCTTCTGTGTAATTTTATCTTCTATTTCTTATATTTTATATTTGTTGAACTTTGTCTTTTCTTGACGTTTTTTCTTTTTTTTCTGGAGAGGGCTGGTTTTACCCAACCAGCCACTAGTCCATCACGTGACTCCTCCCTCATTGCTGTCTTTGAAGTTTGTTTAATCACTTCAAAGTATGAATTATGAGCAAAGGACTGGCCTGTCTGCGCAGGTCATTCAAGCAAGAACTTGCTTATTTGAACAGATACCATCTCTCAGCAAAAAACTGTCTTAGTTTCAATGAAGAATCACTTCAATTTTTATGGCTGTTTACACAACTTCAGCCAACAATGGAATAGCAGATATTTCGACTTTCAAAATGGTTTCTGTGCGTAAGGGTCTGTGGTGTCTGTGTCCCTGTCCACCCCTAAAATCCATTTACAATGAAATAACTAAAAATTAACAACAATTCCGTCACACAGATGTTATCAGACTCCTGTACAAATCTCATCAGCATTGCCCTACTGTTCCAACTGATCTCTTTGTGGTGAAAGCTGCCCGTCTCCCCTCTGGCGAGCCTTACTGTACTAACATTGGCTGTGCATTATTTCTACTGTTAAGGACACTCCCCTTGGATATAACTGTATCTGCATCTATTGTCTTTCATTATTGTACCATGAGTTTCTGCTAGTAAAAGCCATGATTATTGTTTGACCACATCGCCTTTGTCTACTTCATCAACTGGCACTTCACTCTTTGCTCTCTATACTCTGAATTGTTTTTAACTTCTGTACTATGTATGAGTTAACCAGGTGAACTGCTTGCATAACAAACATTCTCGCTGTACTTGAGCTTGTCGCAGCCCCACGCCTTCCCTTATTTTGTGTAAAGCCTGTCACCACTGGTGACTCACCAGAGCCACGCTTAGCTGTCCACACAAGTCAAATGAGAACAAGGACAATTTCAAGGTCAGGTGCAAGATGCGTCTTGCTGAGCTCAACGTGGTTTGTTCTTTGTTTCATGGCAGGATTCAGCAGCTCCAAGAGACTTGAGATGATCACTGAATGGTGGCCCAGGTGGCCAACTCCAGTTCCCATGTTCTTACAATTCAACCAGATCATTATTGCCACACTGACCCAAGACTTGCCATTGCCATAACTGAACAACTCTTTTGGTCATATAACACTTCCCAAAACTCCCCATTCCTTGTGCACTATTTGCATCTGCAGCTACTCTTGTAGTTAACCCCTGCCCTGATTTCCAATCTATGCAACTATTCATGCTAGAAAACATTAATCCAATCACAGCCAGAATGTTCTTGACAAGGTGTGAATGAGATCTACGAGGGAATCCAATTCAGGCTGGGGGCTGTTTTCTCCCAACAAAGGAGACCAAGGGGAAAATATAGTTGAGATGAATATTAACTGCACAGTGAGCTCAGAACCAGGGAACTTGATTTACATTACAGAAAAGATTAGAGGGGAAATTGAAAAAAGATTCATCTCACTCAATGAGTGCTTTGGGTCTTGGACTCATTGCCTGAAATGAGAAAAAGGCAGAAATTGTAGAAGTGTCTCCATATTTAAGAAAATACAGTGGGGTTTCTGGGTTCAGGGATTACCCTGAAGGAACAGGAGAGTCTAAAATACAGAAAAAAAGAGCTCCTGATGAGTGTCATATAGAACATTACAGCATAGAACAGGCCCTTCAGCCCTCAATGTTGTGCCAACTGATAGACACCTACTCGACAAACGAAACCTTCCCTACCTTACATCCATAAGCTTCTATTTTCTTGTATCCATCTGCACAAATACAATGAACTGGGCAATGAAATTATTGCATCTGAACATCATCCTTGTGTACATGACAATAAATCTCTCATTTAGTTAAAAGTGGTTAAAATTATTGTGGTTCTGTATTTGGTTTCTCTCTTCTGCCCATTACATATTTTAAAATGTGGGGCTGGTTTCTGGTTCCTTTGTCATTTCAGTCAGCGAGTTCAAGACCCAAACAACTTATTGAGTGAGATGAATCCTTTCCAATTCTCTAATTTTGCACTCAATGCTTTTATGCCTCACATCTCTTCACTTAGCAACCCTTCACAGGACAGAGGGAAGAATCAATGAACCAACAATCTGGCCTAGTTTCAAATCCAGAGGTGAACCTACATTACCCCAAGGCATGCAATCCTTGATATTTTTTAAAATCTATAAAACAAAAAAAAAGTTATTTGTTCCCCAAAAATAACAAGTTTCACACTTCAAACCATCAAAGTATTTATAAGGTGTCGCCAGAATTGTGATAGAAGCAAACAAGATGGCTAATTATATAAAAAGCAAAATCACAGTACTAAAAGGGATCATTTACATGTTCAGGTAACGTTGGCCAGCAGGGAAATTCCCAGGCCTTCTCAAAACACTACTTTGGGATTTTATTTTACATTCAGTTGAACAGACTGAAGCAGCTTGCCATCTTGTCTTGCCACAATTACACAACCATGGCTAGAACCAAGATCAAGCCAATTTCCCATCAGAAAGCTGATATTTTTTAAATTTAAACTATAAATGTACATTAGTGCAAATGTTAAAATTAAATTCTACCATCATCAAATACCACCATAATTGTTGCCATTTTCTCCAAACTATTTTTTGTGGATTCAAGTTGCACTGGAGCACGGTGACATGCTGGGAGCAGCATGGCACCTTTTCATTGCATCCAAGTCCATGTAACAAGAAAATATTTATTCAGTATTTGTTCAAAAGATTGAATCTCCATGTGACAAAAACAGCCAGGTCACATCCCAGAGAGGGGCAATTGAACCCAAGAATGCCAATTTAGTGGAGGTCACATGATGGCGAGAGTTTAGGAGGCTGCCGATCCTTGGAGCTCCCAGACCTAGACCAGAAAACAGCATTAAAAATTGAAATCCAGAACCAAAAAAAGAGTAAAAACCCTGCCTGAAGACAAGAAGAGGATGAGGAAGCTTCAATCAACAAAAAAAAATTACAACGAGGATATGGGTGACCCGACAAGGATTCAAGTCAAGTGGAGGAGCTTTGCATCGGGAGTAATGGCCCGACCCAAGAGCCGTTAAAGATAACATAACCCCTCCCCCCAACCTCAACAATAATGGGAGCTCCGCAGGAAGGCGGTGCCCAGAATGGAGGAGCAGCAAGGCCAGTCAAAGCCTTGGGAATAGGTGAGGAGGAGCAATGGAGGACAGCTGTCTCTCCCTCACAAAGCAGCGGTCTCCCCGACAGTCAGTTGAGTCAGGGAGTTGCGGGCCCAAGTGGAGCCAGCGTGAGCTTGGGAATGGCGATCTCAGACAAGCTTGACCAAGATAGCGATCGCGAGGGCTGTCAAGTCGGAGAAGAGGTTCGGCAGGGTGAATGTAATGGCTGCGAGGGACCTGGAGAAACTGGAAGGCCAGGCTGCAACAGAAAAGGGAGGAGGAGGGGGGCCCAGAGCCCTAAAGAGACATTTTACAAGCTCTGACCTAAATGGAAAATAGGTTAGAGAAGGTAGTAGACAGAAGGGCCAGAGACGTGTCAGAAAAATTAGACAGGATGGAGAGGGCTCTGGTGAATATAACTGACAGGGTGACAGAGGTATAGGAGAGATTGCAAGCAGGGGAGGATAGAATTGCCACAATGGAGCAAGAAATTAAAGGTTTCCTTAAAGAAAGAGATGAAGTATGGGGAAAGCTGGACTTCCTGAAGATCTTTACAAAACGCTACAACATTAAAATAGTGGGATTGAAAGAAGACTCTGGGGGGGGGGGGGGAATCTTACAGAGTTCCTAATTAAATGGATCCCCGAAGCACGAGGAAAAGAGGCACTGGGAACCTCCATTAAAATAGAAAGAGCCTTTTGAGGTCCAATCCCCAAGACCAGGACAAAAACCCCAGTTGATCCTTATAAAGCTTAAAAAAAATTCAAGATCATGAAAAAATATTAAGAATGGCAGCAAGAGGGGCAATTCAAAGGGGAGCTCCCTTGGAGTTCAGAGGGTCGAAAGTGTTCTTTTATCCAGTGCAGCTCTGCTCAAGAGGCAAAAAGACTGTGAACCAGTCAAGTGATTGGCAAAGCAAAAGGGATATGATTGTATTCTACGTCATCCTGTTAATGTGAAAATCATGTTGCTGGGGGAGGGGGGTGGGGGAAGGAAAAAACACATCAGTTTATAAATACTCTGCCGGAAGAGCTGGAGAAAGCATCGAGAGCACTACAAGCTGGCAAGTCTCTGAGGGAGGATGGATTCCCACCCGAGTTCTATCGAGAATTTAAGGATTCAATAATGCTCTGTATATGGAGCTGATGGACCAGGCAAGGGAAACACAGACCCTCCCAGAATCTTTCACAACAGCAATTGTTACGGCGATCTTCAAGGGTGAAGATCCACATTTGCTTTCTTGTTATGGACCAATTTCCCTGCTGAATACCGATTATAAGATCTTTGCCAAGTCCATGGCAAACAGATTGTTTATTAATTTTGGTAAATGCAATGCCAAAGATCAGGCAGGCTTTGTACAGGAGAGGCAAGCAGTGGATAACATTGGCAGACTGTTGAGTGTAATGCATCTGAATCTGGCACAAATCAGAAATGAGAAGGGATTGGCTGTTTCCTTGGATGCAGAGAAGTCTTTTGATAGACTAAAGTGGGAATTTTTATTTAAAGTGCTGAAGAATGTGGGGTTAGGGCCAATATTTTGAAATTGTATTAGGACTCTATACCATTCACCCAAGGCAAAGGTTATGACCAATAGACAAATCTTTTTAGGTTTCCCACTTATCAGATCTCATAAACAAAGGTGCCCGCTCTCTTTGTGCTAGCAATTGAACAACTGACTGAGGCCATTTGTCAGGATCCAGACATTAAAGGTGATAGAGTGGGCCAGGAGGAACACAAAATTAACTTATTTGCTGATGACATGCTGGTGTATCTGACAGATCCTGGGACTTCTTTCCCTTGACTACACATGGTATTGGAGGGCTATGGGAAACTCTCCAGGTACAAGATCAACTGGGGAAAAAGTGAGGTGATGTCACTCACCGAGGGGAATGATAACCAACTTAAAGAAAATAGTAATTTAAAGTGGCCACAGGAGGGGATCAAATACCTAGGAGTTAATATTGATGGCAACTTGAATAATTTATACAAGTTAAATTATGCCCCCTTGCCAGAGAGAGTCGAGGAAGATTTAAATAGATGGATGTCCTTGCCTATTAGTGGGCAGGGTTAACTGTATTAAAATGAATGTGTCGCCAAGACTCCAGTATCTTTTCCAGACATAAGTGTCATTACCCCAGGGTTTCTTCAAACAGCTGCTACACAAGGTCAGAATGTTTCTCTGGAATGGTAAAGTGACAAGGATCTCTATGGAAAAATTAACATGGGACTACAGTCTAGGCAGATTGAGGATACCAGATTTTAAAAAAATATTACTGGGCAGCCCAGTCGATATACTTTGCCCCTCTCTTCCAGGGAGGTGTACCATCCTGGGTACAAATTGATTTGTACCTTGTGGGCAAGAGGATGTCAGATGACTTTATTTATAAATGGGTCACTAAATTGCTGACATGAAAGAAGGGCAGCCCCATATTAAAACAAGTGATTAATATCTGGAACAAAATTGACCAATATTTGAACATCAAAGTGGGATTGTCCCCAAAAACGTCCCTGACTCCTAATATATTAATACCATTAACAGTAGGTAGCAAGATCCTGGACACCTGGCACCATAATGGCATCAGGTGTATAGAGGACTATTAAGAGCATACATTCCACTGCTGTAGAAACATAGAAAATAGGTAGAGGAGTTGGCCATTTGGCCCTTCAAGCCTATACCGCCATTCATTTTGATCATGGCTGATCATCCATTCAGTACCCTGTTCCAGCTCTCTCTCCATACCCCAGATCCCCCTAGTCACAAGTACTAAATCTAACTCTCTCTGAAATATAGCTATGGAACTGGCCTCAATCACTTCAAGTGGCAGAGAATTCCATAAATTCACCACCCTCTGAGTGAAAAAATTCTTCCTTATCTCAGTCCTAAAGGATGCCAATTTAGTTCCACCAATAAATCTTCAAATAAGATCTTTTTTACGGGACGTATTGGGTCCAAGTATGGCCCTACCTCAGTGCAATGCCACAGTGACCATGATTTGAAGAGGGATAGAAAGAAATTCATTTCTTCAATGTATTTCCTGCTCCAGTCAGATGGACCCAAACTGGCCCTCCATAGATCGAGAGAAAGGTGGGAGTTGGACTTGGATATTATAATTGTTGAGGGATGCTGATCCGACTTATGCTGCGACAGCATGACCACGGTCATCAATGCAAGGTTCAGGTTGGTGCAATATAATTTTTTGCACCAGCTGTATCTAACGCCGCAAAAAATAAACATGTCAAAACTAGAACTCTCGGACCAATGCTTCAGATGTGGCATTGCGACTTGGACCTTTGCGCATGCAACCTGGTCATGTGCCAAGGTGAGGGCCTTTTGGGAAGAATAGGCCAAGTCCAAGAGAAAAATCATAGGTAAACAATTCCCGCAGGACCCAGAGTTGTTCCTTTTGGGAAACATAATGGACATAAGACTCACAATGAAGCTGTCCAAATTTCAAATCCAATTTGCGTTAATCGCATTAGCAGTGGCCAGGAAGTGCATTGCGGCTACCTGGAAGTCCGACTCCAGTCTTAGTTTCAAACGATGGAATGTGGAAATGCAGAACTGCATTCCCCTGGAGAAAATAATATAACCTGAGAAACAAATACAGTACCTTTCATAGGATCTGACAGCCATACATGCACCACAAAGGCGCATGGCGGTGATTGGTTTCCCCACTCCTTACTGCGGCTTCCTCTCCCTTGCATTGATCCCGATCAAGGAACGTCAGGAATGAGTATTGGCCCAGAGGGTACCCACTGAGCTGCGACAATCCCTGTCCCTTATTTATTATTTATTTTCCTTGTGTTAAAGTTTTGTTGTTATTGGTTGAAGTTTGAGTGAGTAGTCTAGTTTTATATGTGGGGGGAGGGGAGCTTGTAGAGACACGGGCTTGTATTCATAAAGAAAATGAATAAATGTATATTTAAATGTGAACTGATATTGTTGGCATGACACTGCATAGAGTTGTACAAGCTTGTGTGAAAATATAAATAATATTTTTTTAAAATGCCAATTTAGTTCCACCAATAAATCAAACTTTAAATTATACAAAGTTAATTAATAGGATTGCAGAGGTATTTATAAAATATGTTGCTAGAAAGGTTGAGAGATTCATTTTATTGTCACATAATAATACATTAAAAATGTAATATACACAATATACTTGCACTTTTGCCTGCTGTCACCATGAGCATTGCCCAGTGCCCCTAACACAAGGAGAAAGAAAAGCAAAAGTGGGAAACTGAGTATCTGTGAATTCACCTCCAGTGCTCAAGCAGCCTTACTCTCGAGTTCCAACCATCGGCAACCTGAGCTCCAGGTCCAAACCTCCGACACGATCAGGTAGCCTTCAGCACCTGAGATCCTTCCGGAACCCTTCTTGCCCTTAGTACCCTCTTGAATCCCGGTTTCAAGACCTTGTTCCTGCCAGCCAGACTGCAGCAGCCTGTGCGAGTTCTTTGACCGCAAGTCATCAACAACCTATAGGCGCTGAGCGCCTTGTTGGTCCACTACAGTGGTCACTGTCCTTGTCAAGTTGTATCCTTTACTTCACCATGGGAGAGTTTGCTGGGGGGGGGGGGGGGGGGGAGGCTTCTCCCATTTTCTGGTGCCTTATGCTCATCCACTGCTCCTCTGACCATCTGCCCAGCACAGTGCCGCCATCTTGGGGATAGACCCTGAGGACTGTCACCTAATCTAGAGTGCCTACAGGCAGATGGTCCTTCCACTTGGATCAAGCTAGGCTATTTCTGTTCTTGTGTTCTGCATTTCCATTGCCTGTTCCAGCTTACTTCCACAGTAACACCTTTATTTTGGCTTCTACCCTGTTCCAAAAAGCCCAACACAAGCTCGATGAAGAGATTCTCATCTGTTTGGGACCTGGCGTTGAATTCAACAAAATCCAATCATTGGACCTTTCTCATTTGTATCACAACTGTAATTCTGCCCTTCTCTCTCCTCACCTGCTGAGTATCCCTGCATTCTCTTTAAAAAATTATGGACGCAGCATAGCAACAGGCCCTTTCGGCTGACAAGCAAGTGCTCCCCAATTACACCAAGTTGACCTACAGCCCTGATAAGTTTTGAGAGGTGGGTAGAAACCCACACAGACATGGGGGGAACATACAAACTCCTCACAGTCTGCGCCAGATTTGAACCCCGGTCAACGGCGGTGAAACATCATTGTGTTAACTGCTACGCCCTGACAAACAGCATTTCCAGCAACTGGGCTCTGCACCTCACAATTCCAGCATGACTTCGCCCCCTCACCCACACTTTCTCTTCTAGCTTCCATCGTCCTTCATTTTCATCTCCTCCAGGCAGTAATGATCAACAGGTCTGCCACACACTCATTCAGATATCAGCATCGAGAGCAAAATGGAAGGAACTTAGCAGGTCAGACGGCAGCAGTGAGAGAAAAAGAATTCGAAGGGTGCAGAGGGGATGTATAATGAGGAAAGGGTGGGAGGGGTTAGATAGGGGCCAGGAGAAGATTGGTGAACCAAGGAAGGAAGAAGGATGGGGACAACTTCAGGATTGAAGAGCATCCATTTAAAATGGAGATACGGAGAAATTTCTTTAGCCAGAGAGAGGTGAACCTCTGAAATTTGTTACCATGGGCAGCTGTGGAGGCCAAGTTGTTGGGTGTATTCAAGGTATCTGAATAGCCAGGGTATCAAAGGTTATAGGGAGAAGGAAGGGGGTGGGGCTGAGTGGGAGAATGGATCCGCTCAAGGTGGAATGGAGGAGTGGAATCAATGGGCTGAATGGTCTGCATCTGCTCCTTATCTTGCAGTTTTATGGTCTTAGGAGGTATGTACAATTAGGTATCCACCAAAATTTTTGCTTGCTGTAGCCAAACGGGTACTTCATAACAAAAACTTCCAGTACTATACATAAATTATGCCAGTACTGAAAGAAAATATAAAGGAAAGAGAATCAATATTTAGTTACAGTAATGAAAGGGGAAAGAACAGCATTTCAATAGGGCAAACAGCACTCCTCCCTCCCATCGACATGATTTACCAGGATCGTTGTCTAAAAGAGGGCTTGCAAAATCAGTGAGGATGCCTACCACCTGCACACAGCATGTTCCAACTACTCCTGTCAGGAAAGAGATCCAGGAGGATCAAAGCCAGCACCTCTAGGCTGAGGAACAGCTTCTTCCCACAGGCAGTGAGCCTGCTGAATGATTCGTGAACTGCTCATACATATCCCTCGTGAAATCTGAATACCCAGAGTCTCAGCGTGGACAAGACAAAAGAGATCATTGTTGACTTGTGAAGGACCAGGGACGACCACCCTCCATTAGTATTTATTTAACTATCAATTTATTTTATTTTAATATTTGTACTGTGCATATACATCGTTTGTCTCCCTGTGCATGGTGTGTTTTACACAGAGAACTGGAGAATGCTGTTTCGTTGGGTTGTATTTACACAATCAGATGATAAATAAGCTTGAACCTGAAGCAGGGCTGGAGTAGTTTATGATTAAAAAGATTCAGGATTCCAGCAGCTGGAGTCTCTTGTGCCACCAACAACATACATGTCACCTGGATTCCTTCATCACCCACTCATAGACAGCCTTTTACTTTTCCTCATCACTTCCTCTTGTTTCCAACATAAAACATTTTTATTTGTAATAAATGTTGACGGTTCTTCTTTCCACAAATGCTATCTGATCCGCTTAGTGCAGCAATTTCTGCTTTAAATCATCATGCCTCTCGCAGGATACAAGAGCAGAAGTAGGCCAATCAGCTCATCGGGTCTGCTCTGCTATTTAATCATGAGCCCCACTCCCCGGAACCCTTGATGCTCTGGCTTATCAAATACCTGACCATTTTGGGCTTAAATACAGCCAATGACCTCACTTCCACTGCCGCCTGAGACAACAAGTTCTACAGACTCACAAAATTTCTCCACATTTCTGTTTTAAAGAGACGCTCTTTTATCTTGAGATTGTGACCTCTGTCCAAGACTCCCCTCCTTCCCAATACAAAATTTAAATCAGCTTTGGCATCAGATCTTTCATCATTTACTTGCACTTTTACCTTGTAAGAGAGAAAAGTAGCCATCTACTGCACTTTTCATTATTTCCATGTTACAATTCACATCTGTAAATAACTCCAGAAGTTTTATCCTTGTGCTCCTCAAGTCACTGAAAAAGGAAAAAAAACAAATATTACCAATGAAGAAACAAAAATGAGAACCTTCCAACCCCAAATCTGTTCCACCATGCCATGGAGATTACAGCTGACCAGTGATTATGTGATTTAACTCTGAATCCTATCTTTCAGTTAAAATATCAATCTTAGATTTGTTTCTGGTAATAACCAATGGTACCAGAAAGAACAGACCTCTTAACCGTGAGCAAGAAACATTATGCATACACTTACATTAATTAATACAAGTTTAATTTCTGTGTCTGCACGCACACAACACCACCCCCACCCCCCCCAACCCCCAAAAAGGCATAAACTCTATTCATTCTTAGAACTTGGTCATGAGATCAGCATTAGGACAGTTTTGTGTTCCACTTCAATCGAAGAATGGCAAGAGAATCATGGTATGGCAATAGATCTGTGATTATGTGAGTGCAGTTTGTAAGTTGAATGAATGAATTACTGCATCATATCTCGACACAATTCGCATGTACTAATTCTGGCAAGGTTAAGACTGAAATTTTTTTAAAAATTAGAATTACACCTTCATTCAATGATTTGCAAACTTTTGTGAAAATGCACTCAAATCTACAAATATTAGGTGCAAGGTGTGTTGCTAGCAATAGAAATGTGGGATGTGATGGGCCTGACAACACCAATTTCAGATGGTTTATCCTCAACATCCAGAACTGGGGTCAAGAATAGATAGCACCCCCCCGCCCCACCGAAATCGCTGCTCCTTTTATTATTCAGCCATTTCTGAGGCTCCCTCCAAGATGAGAGCATGAACTCTGCTACAGGTACACGATCCTTTATACGGAACCCTTGGGGGACAGTGTGTTCCGAATTTCGGATTTTTCCAGATTTCAGAAAGCCCATCCGAATTGTGCTGCCATATCCACCCCACCCTCTTACAGTCGCCCGGCCATCTCCCACAACCACCGGTCCCTTGGTTGCCTGGCCACCTCCCCCAAGTGCCAGTCCTTTGGCCGCCTCTCCCCCCACTTACCGGATTTTGGAGCTTTCCAGATTTTAGATGTTGGGATAAAGGATCATGTACAATGCCCCAACCAGTTGAACACAGATGATACTATGGAGGTTCGCATGTAAAGAATTGCCCCTTGCCAATTTTGAGCAAGTGAGAAAGGATATAGAGTGCATGGATTAAGATATTTTCAGGCAAGGATGAGTGAGGTAAGTGGAGAACCTTCAAAGGTGAAATTTTGAGAGTAGAGTTGGTATGTTCCTGTCAGGATTAAAGGCAAGGTTAGCAGACATAGGGAACTTTGGTTTTTGAGGAATATTGGTGATCTGATTCAGATATATCTGTACAGCAGATATAGGCAACATGGAGCAAACGAGGTACTTGAGGAATATGAAAAATGCAAGAAAAACCTCAAGAAATCAGGAAGGCTAAAAAAAAAGACACGTTTGCTTTGACAAGACCATGAAGGAAAATCCCAAATGTAAAAGATTTGTGGTTAATTAAGCATTATTTTGTGACATTGTAAAGAATTCTGGGAGTTTTTTTTAAACATTGTCTGTGGCCAACTCTCATTGCTAAAGATTATATAGGATTGTAACCAAAGATGAACTTTTTAAACTAAGAGTGAACTTTTGGAAAAAAAACATAAGGTTTACATCTCCCCGGAAGGGCTGTCACATAAATCCGTCATAATTGCTTTCATATCAAGAAAGAGCAACATTCTACATCTGTAGGAGACATTAGCTGTGACAGTGTTGAATGAGTAATTGAACCCAAGAAGTAATTCAAGGTTTTTGAAGACCTCCCTAAATGAACAAAGAAATTCCGTCCATAAACAAATGTGAAAGCTGTTTTCAATTAGTTAGAACACGAGGTCATATGTAGGGATTAATCTAATTTAGTTAGAACACGAGATCAAACGCAGGAATTAATCTCATTTAGTTAGAACACGAGGTCATACGCAGGGATTAATCTCATTTAGTTAGAACACGAGATCATACGCAGGGATTAATCTCATTTAGTTAGAACACGAGATCATACGCAGGGATTAATCTCATTTAGTTAGAACACGAGATCATCCGCAGGGATTAAACTCATTTAGTTAGAACACGAGGTCATACGCAGGGATTAATCTAATTCAGTTAGAACACGAGGTCATACGTAGGGATTAATCTCATTTAGTTAGAACACGAGGTCATACGTAGGGATTAATCTCATTTAGTTAGAACACGAGGTCATACGTAGGGATTAATCTCATTTAGTTAGAACACGAGGTCATACGTAGGGATTAATCTCATTTAGTTAGAACACGAGGTCATATGCAGGGATTAATCTCATTTAGTTAGAACACGAGGTCATACGTAGGGATTAATCTCATTTAGTTAGAACACGAGGTCATACGTTGGGATTAATCTCATTTAGTTAGAACACGAGGTCATACGTAGGGATTAATCTCATTTAGTTAGAACACGAGGTCATACGTAGGGATTAATCTCATTTAGTTAGAACACGAGGTCATACGTAGGGATTAATCTCATTTAGTTAGAACACGAGGTCATATGCAGGGATTAATCTCATTTAGTTAGAACACGAGGTCATACGTAGGGATTAATCTCATTTAGTTAGAACACGAGGTCAAACGCAGGGATTAATCTCATTTAGTTAGAACACGAGGTCATACGTAGGGATTAATCTAATTTAGTTAGAACACGAGGTCATACGTAGGGATTAATCTCATTTAGTTAGAACACGAGGTCATACGTAGGGATTAATCTCATTTAGTTAGAACACGAGGTCATACGTAGGGATTAATCTCATTTAGTTAGAACACGAGGTCATACGCAGGGATTAATCTAATTCAGTTAGAACACGAGGTCATACGTAGGGATTAATCTCATTTAGTTAGAACACAAGGTCATACGTAGGGATTAATCTCATTTAGTTAGAACACGAGGTCATACGTAGGGATTAATCTCATTTAGTTAGAACACGAAGTCATACGCAGGGATTAATCTAATTCAGTTAGAACACGAGTTCATACGTAGGGATTAATCTCATTTAGTTAGAACACGAGGTCATACGTTGGGATTAATCTCATTTAGTTAGAACACGAGGTCATACGTAGGGATTAATCTCATTTAGTTAGAACACGAGGTCATACGTAGGGATTAATCTCATTTAGTTAGAACACGAGGTCATACGTAGGGATTAATCTCATTTAGTTAGAACACGAGGTCATATGCAGGGATTAATCTCATTTAGTTAGAACACGAGGTCATACGTAGGGATTAATCTCATTTAGTTAGAACACGAGGTCATACGCAGGGATTAATCTCATTTAGTTAGAACACGAGGTCATACGTAGGGATTAATCTCATTTAGTTAGAACACGAGGTCATATGCAGGGATTAATCCTATTTAGTTAGAACACGAGGTCATACCTAGGGATTAATCTAATTTAGTTAGAACACGAGGTCATACGTAGGGATTAATCCTATTTAGTTAGAACACGAGGTCATACCTAGGGATTAATCTAATTTAGTTAGAACATGAGGTCATATGTAGGGATTAATCTCATTTACTGTATAAATTGACCCATTTCTGTATGAATTTTGAGAAGGGAATAGGCACCGTAGGAATATCACTGATATTTCATTGCCCCCCCCCCCTTTCTCCCACTAGTGTTATAATTGAAGTATAAAAACTGTTTCAATTTTAAAACTGGTTCTGTGGTTGTCTGCTGTGTTCATTATTCACAGAAGAGTATGTAGCTCAGGCAGACTTTAAACACAAGAGTTTCTACATGTTTTTTTTCAAAACTTTATTTAAAAGATTTTTTTAAAAAACAAAATACAATCAAATAACAGCAAGAAATTTTTAGATACATAGAAAAACCGTCCCCACAGTTCAGACAGCTCCCTTAAGGGGAGCCAAATACAAAAACAAAACTGAATATATAGAATATTTCAAAGTATTTTCAAATTCATATAGTCCAAATAAAACCATATATCAACAAAGAAGGAATAATTATCGTGCAAGTTACATGTAATTTTTTCCAACAGAATACAAGCTCTTAATTCATGATGCCATTTTACTATGTAAATCTCCACTATCTTTCCAAGTACTAGCTACACATTTTTGTGCAACAGATAACGCTAAATGTACAAATGCAATTTGAAATTTATCATAACATAACAATTACAGCACGGAAACAGGCCATTAGGCCCTTCTAGTCCGCACCGAACCAAACACCCCTCTCTAGTCCCACCTCCCTGCACAATGCCCATAACCCTCCATCTTCTTCTCATCCATAGACCTGTCCAACCTTTTCTTAAATAATACAATTGACTCCGCCGCCACTATTTCTCCCGGAAGATCATTCCACACGGCTACCACTCTCTGAGTAAAGAAGTTCCCCCTCATGTTACCTCTAAATCTCTGCCCCTTAATTCTTAACTCATGTCCTCTTGTTTTAATCTTTCCTCCTCTTAACGGAAATAGTCTATCCACATCCACTCTGTCTATCCCTTTCATAATCGTAAATACTTCTATCAAATCCCCTCTCAACCTTCTACGCTCCAAAGAATAAAGACCTAATCTGTCCAATCTCTCCCTATACTCCAGATGCTTAAACCCAGGTCACATTCTGGTAAACCTTCTCTGCACTCTCTCCACTCTGTTTCTATCCTTCCTATAATTAGGCGACCAGAACTGCACACAGAATTCCAAATGAGGCCGCACCAACGTCTTATACAATCTCAACATCACCTCCCAACTCCTATATTCCATGCAATGATTGATAAAGGCCAGCATACTAAAAGCCTTCTTCACCACCCTATTCACGTGAGTTTCTACCTTCAGGGAACGATGTACCGTCACTCCTAAATCTTTCTGCTCTTCTGTATTCCTCAATGCTCTCCCATTTACCACGTATGTCCTATTCTGATTCTTCTTACCAAAATGAAGCACCTCACACTTATCAGCATTAAATTCCATCTGCCATTTTTCAGCCCACTTTTCTAAGCAGCCCAAATCCCTCTGCAATCCTTGAAAACCTTCTTCATTATCCACTATTCCACCTATCTTAGTATCGTCTGCATATTTACTAATCCAATTCACCACCCCATCATCTAGATCATTAATGTATATAACGAACAACAATGAGCCCAATACAGATCCTTGAGGCACACCACTGGTCACCGGCCTCCAACCTGACAGACAATTATCCACTACCACTCTCTGGCCTCTCCCTTTCAGCCAATGTTCAATCCATTTGACTATCTTAAAATTTATACCTAAAGACTGCACCTTCCTAACTAACCTTCCATGTGGTACCTTATCGAAGGCCTTACTGAAGTCCATATAGACAACATCCACTGCGCTACCCTCATCCACATTCCTAGTCACCTCTTCAAAAAATTCAATCAGATTGGTCAAACATGACCTTCCTCCCACAAATCCATGTTGAGTGCTCCTGATCAGACCCTGTCTATCCAGATGTTTATAAGTACTATCTCTAAGAATTTTCTCCATTAATTTACCTACCACAGACGTCAAACTTACCGGCCGATAGTTGCCAGGCTTCCTCCTTGAACCCTTTTTAAATAACGGAACCACATGCGCAATGCGCCAATCCTCCGGCACTATCCCCATATCTAATGACATTTGGAAAATTACCGCCAGAGCCTCTGCTATTTCCTCCCTCACTTCTCTCAATGTCCTGGGGAAGATGATCCCGTCTGGTCCCGGAGACTTATCCACCTTTATATTCTTCAAAAGCCTTAAAACTACACCTTTTGTAATCTCTATATTCCCCATATTTACCCAATTTGCTTTTTTTATCCCACATCTCCCAATATCCTTCTCCTTAGTGAATACCGAAGAAAAGAAACTGTTCAATATCTCCCCCATTTCTCCAGGCTCCACACACATTTTTCCGCTCTGATTTTCTAAGGGACCAATTTTGTCTCTAGCTTTCCTCTTACCATTAACATATTTGTAGAACTCTTTTGGATTAGTTTTCACCCTGCTTGCCATAGTTTTCTCGTACCTTCTTTTAGCTTTCCTAATTCCTCTCTTAAGATTCCTCTTACATTCAATGTATCTTTCAAACATCTCCTTAACTCCATGCTTCTTATATCTAATGTACGCCTCCCTTTTTCTTCGAACCAAGTTTCTAATATTCCTTGAAAACCACGGCTCTCTCAAACCTTTTGCCCCTCCTTTTAACCTAACAGGAACATAAAGCTTTTGCACTCTCAAAATCTGATCTTTAAAAGACTTCCATCTCTCTACTACATCCTGCCCATAAAACAAATTGTCCCAATGCACACCCTGCAAGTCCTTTCGCATCTCCTCAAATCTAGCTTTTCCCCAATCAAAAACCTCAATACTTGGCACTGATTTCTCTCTTTCCATAATGACATTGAAGCTGATGGCATTATGATCACTGGACCCGAAGTGCTCGCCAACACTAACCTCCGTCACTTGACCCATCCCATTTGCCAACAGTAGATCTAACACTGCTCCTTCTCTGGTCGGCACCTCTACATATTGTTGTAAAAAACTATCTTGCACACATTTCACAAACTCTAACCCATCCAGTCCTTTCACAGAATGTGTTTTCCAATCTATATGTGGAAAATTAAAATCTCCCATAATTACAACCCTGTGCTTATCACAAATATCTACTATCTCCCTACAGATTTGCTCCTCTAGGTCTCGGTGCCCTCCGGGTGGTCTATAATACACCCCTACAAGTGTAACCTCTCCTTTCCTACTCCTCAGTTCCACCCAAATAGCCTCCGTGGATGTGCCCTCTAATCTATCCTTCCTAGGCACCGCTGTAATATTTTCCCTGACAAGCAATGCAACCCCACCTCCTCTTGCCCCTCCGACTCTATCACACCTAAAAAAACGAAACCCAGGGATATTCAGTTGCCAATCACATCCCTCCTGCAACCATGTCTCACTAATCGCTACCACATCATACTTCCAAGTATCAATCCACACCTTCAGCTCATCCACCTTTTTTACAATACTCCTGGCATTAAAATATATGAATTTCAGAGATTTCCCAATTTTTAATCCCTGTTTTCCCTCATCTTTAAGAACAACATTATTTACTTTTCCTGCCCAATCTCTTCAAACCATATAACCAAAAACAAAGATGGGTCTAATGGTAATTTAATCTTAAATAATTTTTCCAAGACCAATCTAATTCCTTCCTAAAATGGTTGTACTTTAACACAAGACCAAACAGCATGTAAAAAAAAAGTTCCAGTACATAGTCCACATCGAAAACAAAAGTCCGAATTACAAAACCCATATTTTTTAAATTTCTCTGGAGTCAAATATAAATGATGTAAAAAATTATAATTAACCATTCCATATCGTACATTCGTCAATTTAGTTACACTGTTGATGTACATAACCTCCCAATTGTCTTCAGGAAAAATATAAGTTAAATCACTTTCCCATTTAAGCCTAGATTTCTCCCATTCCAGTTTATCCATATTATCTTGTAACAATTGATACATATCTGAAATACAACCTTTCTTTGGTATAGAGGAAATCAAATACTCAAATTTCGTCAACATAGGTAAATTCATCCCTTTACCATAATTCTCTTTTATCAAAGCTCTGAGTTGATAGTACACAAATAAAGAATTTACAGATATATCAAATTTCTCCCTCAATTTAGTAAAGGAAAGAAACTGTCCTACATCCTGCCCATAAAACAAATTGTCCCAATGCACACCCTGCAAGTCCTTTCGCATCTCCTCAAATCTAGCTTTTCCCCAATCAAAAACCTCAATACTTGGCACTGATTTCTCTCTTTCCATAATGACATTGAAGCTGATGGCATTATGATCACTGGACCCGAAGTGCTCGCCAACACTAACCTCCGTCACTTGACCCATCCCATTTGCCAACAGTAGATCTAACACTGCTCCTTCTCTGGTCGGCACCTCTACATATTGTTGTAAAAAACTATCTTGCACACATTTCACAAACTCTAACCCATCCAGTCCTTTCACAGAATGTGTTTTCCAATCTATATGTGGAAAATTAAAATCTCCCATAATTACAACCCTGTGCTTATCACAAATATCTACTATCTCCCTACAGATTTGCTCCTCTAGGTCTCGGTGCCCTCCGGGTGGTCTATAATACCCAGGCCATAGTCGAAGCAGTATGTCGTTGGAGACACTACCTCATTGGCAAGCACTTTACACTGCTGACCGACCAACGCGCAGTCTCCTTCATGTTTAGCAATACCCAGCGAGGTAAGATCAAGAATGACAAAATCGCCAGCTGGAGAATCGAGCTCTTCACCTTTAATTATGACATACTGTATCGGCCTGGTAAACTCAATGACCCGCCAGATGCACTCTCCAGGGGGACTTGCGCCAACATACAACTGGACAGGCTGCAGAGACTCCACGAGGAGCTCTGTCATCCAGGAGTCACTAGGTTCGCGCACTTTGTCAAAGCTCGCAACCTGCCCTACACGGTTGAGGAGATGCGCTCCATGACCTGAGCCTGCCCGGTGTACGATGAGTGCAAGCCCCACTTCTTCCATCCGGAGAACACCCACGTCATCAAAGCCAACCGCCCCTTTGAGCGTCTCAGCGTAGACTTCAAGGGGCCCCTACTGTCAACCAACCGCAACACCTACATCCTTACGGCCATCGACGAGTATTCCCGCTTCCCGTTCGCTGTGCCCTGCTCAGACATTACTGTCTCCTCAGTCAGAGAGGCCCTGCACAGCATCTTTGCCATCTTCGGGTACCCCAGTTACATCCACAGTGACAGGGGGTCCTCGTTTATGAGCGTGGAGCTGCAGCAGTACCTTCTGGAGCGTGGTATTGCTTCAAGCAGGACCACCAGCTATAACCCACGCGGTAATGGGCAAGTCGAAAGAGTGAATGCCACCGTCTGGAAAGTGGTTACGCTTGCCCTCTGGTCCAAAGGTCTCCCCACCTCTCGCTGGCAGGACGTGCTCACTAGTGCCCTACACTCCATCTGCTCCCTCCTATGCACCGCGACCAATGCCATGAAAGGATGTTCTCTTTCCCGAGGAAATCCAAATCGGGAACAACCATACCGGCGTGGTTCACGGTTCCCGGTCCGGTCCTCTTACAATCCCCTTGGTTGATCGAGTGACTCTGCTCCATGCGAACCCGCATTATGCCTATGTTGAGTACCCGGATGGGCGGGAGGACACAGTCTTGGTAAGGGTCCTAGCCCAAGCCGGATCAGGCACAGCAGTGCCTTTAACCCAACCTCCCCCCATTCCTTCTCCCCCAGGTCATGTGCTTGAACAGAGGGACCAGCACCACCCCACCTGCTCAGGCCAGACTGTCGACAACGGCATTGGGGAATTGAGTGAAGCAGTGGCTGCCCCCTACGGCCTGCCGGCGACACGACTCCGGCAAACCCAATCCCAGCACCACAGCAGTCATGCCGGATGGTCAGGCCCCCTGACCGGTACAGCCCCTAACCTCCATCCACCCCAAAGAATGGGTGAATGTGATAGTACAGATTCTATCACCAATGTGTATATGTACAGATTGTAGTGTTGGATGAGTGTGATTGGCTGAGAGTGTAGCCACACCTACTGGCAGGTCTTAGAGGATTGCTCCTAGCCAGACCAGGTCATTCTGGACTGGTCGACCTACTTGTAATATGCTCCAGTCTTTTAGTTAATAAAAGCCTTGGTTTGGATCAACGTCTTTGGTTCTTTCGACATGTTCTACACTTTCGCCATAATTTTATAATCTACATTTAGTAAAGAAATAGGCCTATACTTTCAATGGATCCCTATCTTTCTTTAAAATCACAGTAATTATAGCACTTGAACAAGATTCCGGTAACACCTGATCCTCAGTTATTTGCTGTAGAACATCTCCAAATACCGAGGATAAATCTTCATAAAATATTTTATAAAATTCAACAGAAAATCCATCATCCCCTGGTGACTTCCCATTCGGCATCTCTTATATAGCTTCTTTAATCTAAAAATCTGTAAATGGAGCTTCTAATTCCCTAATCTCCTCCCTCTCCTAAAACAGGAGAATTTAATTTAGATAAATAAGAATCACTTGAACCAGCTTCTTGCTTTCCCTCAAAAGTATATAATTATTGATAAAATGAGTAAAACTGATCATTAATTTCCTGAGGTTTATAGGTAACTATCGAATTATTTTTAACAGCATTAATAATTTGCGATGTCTGTTCTGTTTTTAATTGCCATGCTAACACTTTATGAGCCCTCTCACCTAATTCATAATAATGTTGCTTAGATCAATTAAACGCTCATACTGAAAGATTTCTAGTGTATTATAACATCGTTTCAACTTCGCTAAAGCTGCCTTTTTATCTTCTGTAACATTTTTCTGAAATTCCTTTTCCAACTAAGTAATTTGTTTCTCCAATGTTCAGCTTTCCGCCACATATTTCGTAGTAACTTTCGTAGTACAACTAATAATTTGCCCACACAAATATGCTTCCAAAGTGTCCCATAATACAAAAGTACTACTTACTGTATTAATATTCTCAGCCAGAAATAAAGCAATCTGTTCCTTAACAAAAGTAACAAATTCTGGTTTCTTTAATAGCATTTATTAAGCCACCATCTACAAGACAATTACACCACTTCTGGACTTGCCCGAGAGAAAAACAACATAGAATGATCCGATATGACCCGGCTTTTATATTCAGCTTGAAGAACTCTACCTTGTAAATGAGACGATACCAAAAAAAAATCTATTCTAGAAAATGAATCATGTCTAAATGAATGAAAGGAGAAATCTTTCTCTGTTGGATTTACTCTCCTCCAAATATCAATTAAATTCAAACCTTTCATCAAGGCCCCTATTTGTATTGCCGTCTTTGATTTCCTTATACTTTTCAGAGACCTATCCAACAAAGGATCTAAAACACAGTTAAAATCTCCCCCAACCAAAATATTTTCCTTGGCCTGATTTAACAAGAAAAAAGCCTCTGACATAAACCTTTCATCATCCACATTAGATGCATAGATATTTAACAAAGTCCATGATTCAGCAAAAACTTTACAATTCCACCTCAAAACCCTCCCTGCATTACCTTCAAAGAATTCTAATTCAAACAGTAATTTCTTATGAATTAAGATCGCTTCAACTCTTGCCTTGGAATTGAAGGTATGTTATGAACAAAAAGATAGTAAGGGACAAAATGGTTCCCGTTGAAAATCAGAGTGGTCGGCTTTGTATGGAGCTGAGAGATGGGGGAAGATCTTAAATGTTTCCCCCTCAACCACCCCCCCCCCAAATCAGTATTCATTCAGGAAACAGGCACAGAATTGTGGGAAATAAGGAAAACAACCAGTGAGGTCATGGAATCTATACAGATTAAAGAGGAGGAAATGCTTGCTGTCTTAAAGCAAATAAGGGTGTATAAATTCCCAGGTGTCACATTTGTGGCCCGAAATGTGAAGTTAATAAAACATTAAACACAAGTTTTATCAGGTAAACTTCCCAGTGGCTTTATTTTCCCGTTTCCTTTGTTCTCCTGCTTGTGTTCTTAACTCTCTCTCATACCACGTGACTTCCGGTACATCTCATACATATTCATTATCATGACATCCCTC
This sequence comes from Narcine bancroftii, assembly GCF_036971445.1. Taxonomy (NCBI): domain Eukaryota; kingdom Metazoa; phylum Chordata; class Chondrichthyes; order Torpediniformes; family Narcinidae; genus Narcine; species Narcine bancroftii. The sequence continues at coordinate 245,236,923 of NC_091474.1, forward strand.
TTTTAATCAGAAAAACTTTACCTTCACTTACCAATATCCCTCGGAAACATACAAACATCGTAACTAATGGCAATACTATAACTCAACTACATAAAATTTACTTCCTACAGCACTCATACATGCACTTTATGATATAAGATTAAATACTGTCCCAAAGTTCTTATTAAAACTATGGCACAAAGTCTTCGTATCGTTTGGGTGCTTTCCGGTTTCGTTTCGGCCTGCCTGCGATATTGTCGTCGCTTCTCGGTTGTTCACTCTCAGCGTCAGAAATACTGCTCGCCACGGCTTCGGGTGTTTCTGGCGCTCTAGTCACTTCATCAGGAGTGCTGGTAACTGCCTTTGGAACATCATCAGGTCTCTCAGTTTCAGCATCTCGTATTGGCCTTTCAACCTCTTTGCTCGATGTATCTCTGGACTGGTACCTTTTTACACCTGATACATTTCTTTTATACAGGACTCCAGTCGGAGACTTGACTGTCACCATACTGCCACTTCTGGATACGACAGTATAGGGTTGATGGTAATAAGGTGTGTCTAGCTTACCACCAGTTTCATGCCTCACTAGAACATTATCTCCTGGCATGATGTCTGAGTACTTGGCTCCACGTTTCGAATCTGTGTACAGCTTTGCTACACCTTTCTTTTCAGCATCGTGGTCCCTCATCTCCTGGTCGTCTCGGATTTCCTTTATTTCTGGCATTTTTGTGCGGATTTTTCTCCCAAAAATGCTTCTGCAGGACTTTTTCCAGTGGTTGCATGAGGCGTTGCTCGATAGACAGCCACATAAGATAGCAATGCTTCTCGCCAATTTTGTCCTTCTGCGTGTGCAATCCTCAATCGTTTTTCAATGGACTGATTTTGTCTCTCTACTTCTCCGTTGGCTTGCAGCCATTTCGGAGTTACTTTATGATGGTGGATACCTGTGGTCCTCATGTATTCCGCAAATGTCTCTGAAATGAATTGTGGACCATTGTCAGAGTGTAATCTAACAGGTAATCCATATCTCGCGAATATCTCTGCTAACGCTTGTATTGTTTTTTCAGTGGTTGTGGACTTCAACACCACGTACTCATAGCATCTGCTGTAATAATCTATCGCTACCATAATTGATTCACCCGTCGGTAAAGGTCCAAGAAAATCAACAGCTACGTCGATCCATGGTCCTGTCGGAAGTTGCGTACTCCGGATCGGTTCTGGCGGATTACTCCTACTTGTGATTTGGCATCCGTGACAAGTTTTAACAAATCTCTCTGCGTCTTTATCACAACCTGGCCACCATACCTTGGTCCTGAGGTTTTGCTTGGTACCAACAATACCTAGGTGTCCTTCATGCGCTAAGGATACGATCTTCGGTCTCAATCTTTGCGGTATCACCAATCTGCAACCTCTTAATACACACTGTCCGATGCAACAAAGTTCGTCTCTAATGGGAATGTAAGCCTTGTGAGTACACTTGTCCCATTGTCCACTCTGTATGCATTCTCTTACTTCCCTGAGTTCTGGATCACGTTCGGATTCTCTCTCGACCTCCTTCATAGTCACAGCTTTCGGTGTCGACTGAATAGCTATGAAGCGTACAAAGCTCTCTGTTTCTGTTCCCAATTCTGACTTGGATTGTGGACATCCATCCTTCACCAATCTGGACAGCGGATCAGCAATGTTTGCTTTCCCTGCAATGTGGATTACTTTATATTTGTAGGGTTGTAGTCTGAGTACCCATCTCTCTATTCTGGCACATGGTTTGGATATAGGTGCATAGATCACCTCTAATGGCTTATGATCTGTGATGAGTTCAAATTCAATGCCGTATAAATATGCATGGAACCTCTCACAGGCCCATACAAGTCCGAGTGCTTCTTTCTCTGTCTGAGAGTATCTTCTTTCCACATCTGATAACGATCTGCTGGCATAGGCAATGATTCTTGGTCCTCCATCATGTATCTGGACCAACACGGCTCCTAAACCAACTGGGCTGGCATCCACTATGACTTTGGTTGATGCCGCCAGATCGTAATATCCAAGAGTTTTTGCATCTGTCAGGCTTTGCTTCAGCGCTGTGAACGCTTTCTTCTGCTCAGATCCAAAATGAAATGGTACACCTTTCCTGGTTAGTTTCCTTAGTGGTTCTGCCACTGTAGCGAAATTAGGAATGAACTTTGCACAAAAATTGACCAATCCTCACCTCTGTTGCATTCTGAGGTGCACGTGCCTCTGCAATAGCTTTCACCTTGGCCTCTGCAGGGTTTAGTCCTTTCCGTGTAAGTCTGTGTCCCATGAAGTCCATTTCTGACACACCGAACTGGCACTTGTTTCCATTCATGGTAAGGCCTGCCTCCTGTAGTCTAGATAGTACACGCCTCAACCGTTTGTCATGCTCTTCCTTCGTTGGTGCATGGACTATGATGTCGTCAGAAATGTTGGCAACTCCAGGAATGCCTTGAATCACTCGATGGATTTCATACTGGTAGATCGCCGAAACTGCATTAATTCCAAATGATAGTCTCTTGTAACGATACAATCCACAGTGAGTCACAAATGTAGTTACATCTTGGGAACCTGGATCCAGCTCTAATTGATGATAGCCCCATTTCAGATCAATTTTTGAGAATACCTTGCTGGTAGTTAGTTCTTGAAGTATTTCCTCCACTGTTGGTATAGGGTGTCATTCTCTAATTATAGCTTCATTGGCCATTCTCATGTCAACACATAGTCTTATGTCACCCTTTGGTTTGGGCACAATCACTACGGGACTGACCCATTGTGTTGAATGTTCCACAGGTTCAATAATGTCTTGTTCGATCAATTCTTTAATTTTGGCTTCGATTTCCCACGAAGTCCAAACAGAGTTCGGCGCATTGGTTGTGCCTTGGGTTTGACCGTTTCATCTACCGCTAGCTTCAATTGTCGACCTTTCAGCTTTCCTACTCCTTGGAAGACTGCGGGGAATTCTTGCTTCATATCCTCGTATGACTGAATTGAATTGACACAAGCTCCAATATGAAGTATTGCCAGGTCTTGCGCTGTGCTTCTACTCAACAATGGTTCTCCCCTCTCTTCTATGACCATAAACTCTGCTTTGGTGTACTTATCTCCAGCTTCAACAGTTGCAGTAAAACATCCAATGGTCTGCAATGGCTTGGTTGCTGTGTATGGATACAGTTTCTTGGAACACTTCTTTGAGGTACAGATGATCTTTTTCCTTTTCAACTTCTCCCATAAATGTCGATCAATCACATTACTGTCACTGCCTGAGTCTACAATGACCTGAACTGTCACTCCACCAATGATCACTGGGACCTTCTCATGATGTACATCATTCAACGTAAATTGGTAACAACTCTGTCCCTCCTGGGTATCATCATCGTCACCGTCTATCTGGCGAATGGTATCTTTCTTTCCAGGATACTTTCCTTTTCCCCAGGCTTTGCCTTTGGAAGTTGTACTCTTCCTCTTCTGGTCTGTATTGGATTTGCTTTTGCACTTCTTTACAAAGTGGTCCTTACCTCCACACTTTCTGCAAACTTTGCCTTTGGCCGGGCAATATGGGTCTTTTCCAAAGTGACCTCGGTTTCCACATCGATAACACTCCACGTCCTGTGTCGACGTATATCTTGGCTGATTATGGCGATGTGAGAGCCTCTTAATTTGCTGGCTTGAGTTGTCTTTCAGGGTCATGGTATGAAATTGCCCTTCCACAGCCTCTAATGCAGCAGCAATGGTTAAAGCATCGGTGAGTTCCAACTCACTCCCTCCCTCTTTCCAGTTGACGTCTTCTGAGTTTATCTGATCTACAGTGCTGTACGACTTGATCCAATAATTGGTTGTCCAAATCAGCTGGCATGTAATTGCATCCATCCGCTAGCTGGCGTAGTCTCGTCATCTGGCCATCTTCTTGTCTCGTTCTCCGAAACAAATGGCGTTGAAATGTAGCATTCGGTGTCACTACATAGTGTGCATTTAATGCATCTACCGCTTTCTTCCAGTATTCAAAAGTGTCTTAAATGTTTCCCGAACTGCAGGACCAGCAGTGAAAAGAAGTAACGCCCTTCTCTGCGCTTTTTGTTCAACTGTACCGGTACCTAGAAATAGGCCACGACTGTCAGCGTAGGATTCAAATTCTTCCAGCCATGCCTTCCACTTCACACTTACAGTGCATGCATCACCCGTTGGGTCAAAATGAGCAATTCCACTATGTGTTAGAAAGTCACCGTTTGCCCCAGCCATGAGGAAATATTCCAGCCCCAAAAGTACTAAACAAAGAGAAAATTCTTATCACCTTGAAGTTGTCTGTAATCCTCTGTAATCTTGTTTAGTCTTTAATTTTCTTCAAGCTTATCCCATCCTCGTCGCCAATGTCACATTTGTGGCCAGAAATGTGAAGTTAATAAAACATTAAACACGAGTTTTATCAGGTAAACTTCTCAGTGGCTTTATTTTCCCGTTTCCTTTGTTCTCCTGCTTGTGTTCTTAACTCTCTCTCATACCACGTGACTTCCGGTACATCTCATACATATTCATTATCATGACACCAGGGCCCAACAAGATATTCCCTCAGACCTTGAGGGAAGTGAGTGTAGAAATGCAGGGGCTCTGGAAGAAATATTTAAAATGTCCTTAGCCTCAAGTGGGGTTCCGGAGGATAGCTCACATTGTTCCGTTGTTTAAAAAAAAAAAGGCTCCAAATGTAAGCCTGGAAATTATAGGCTGGTGAGCCTGATGTCAGTAGCAGGTAAATTATTGGAAAGTGTTCCAAGAGCTCGGATATACAATTATTTGGATAGCCAGAAACTGATTAGAGATAGTCAACATGGCTTTGTGCATGGTAGGTTGTGTTTAACCAATCTTGTAGAGTTTTTTTTTGAGGTTACCAGGAAAGTTGATGAAGGGAAGGCTGTGGATGATATCTATATGTACTTTAGTAAGGCCTTTGACAAGGTTCCACATGAGAGGATAGTCAGGAAGGTTCAGACACTACACGTTCATGGAGAAGTAATGAACTAGATTCAACAATGGCTGGTCAGGAGAAGCCAGAGAGTAGTGGTGGATAATTGCTTCTCAGACTGGAGGCCTGTGACTAGGGGTGTGCCTCAGAGATCGGTGATGAGACCATTGTTGTTTATCATCGATATCAATAATCTGGATGATAATGTGGTAAACTGAATGAGCAAGTTTGGAGATGACACTAAGATTAGAGGCGTTGTGGACAGTGAAGAAGGTTTCAAAGTTTAGAGTGATCTGGACCAGCTGGAAAAATGGGCTGAAAAATGGCAGATGGAATTTAATAGAGGTGTTGTGCTTTGGAAGGACAAACCAAGAAAGGATATACACAGCAAATGATAGGGGCATGGGGAATGCAGTAGAAGAGAGATCCAGGAATAGATACACAAATCCCTGAAAGTGGCCTCACAGGTGGATAGGGTTGTAAAGAGAGCTTTTGGCATATTGGCCTTCATAAATCAGTATTGAGTCTAGGAGTCGTGACATTATGGTAAAGTTGTACAAGACATCGGTAAAGCCAAATTCAGAGATGAAGATGGTGGCACTGCTGGATCCTCTGTAGCGGCAGCACTGCTGCTGGTATGGACCATCGGAGAACAGAGATGCAGCACTCCCGTGGGGTCGAGCCGCCCAATCAACTTCCATTGCTGTTGGCTCCACACGGGCTTTGAACAGCCCGCTGAGAGAGCTGACGGTGGTTTCAGTTGAAATCCCATAACTGTGGGTCTGTGCCCAAGATTGCAGCACGTACTAATCAGGAGCAGGCTACAAGAGGCTGCAGATTCCTTGCAAGTGGAGGAATGGAGCGAGGCACCAGAGAATGAGAAGAGCACCCTCCCCATCTGAGAGGGAGAAGCACAGGGGATGGTGACCATGGTGGTGAACCAGTGAGGAGGTTCTGTGGCTGGGAGCCCCGCGCCGGGCTGCCCGTTGGGAGACACGCGTCAAAAGGCATGTTTCTGTGCTGTTATGCTCTATGGATCTATCTGCTCACACTAACCATCTGAGACTCTCATTCACTTGTCCTGCATATGTATTGTCTGTGTGTATGTGTGATATGTCTGTGCAATAATCGGATGACAATAAACTTGATAAGTCTGCCCAAGTCCAGCATCTCAAGCCAATTAAAGATAAACTAAATGTTATCAACAGACCCTGAAGACATTTCAAAAAGCATGCCATTAACTGATCCAAATATCTTCTACTGGGATTTGCTCACTCAAAGTGTAGGCTCCCCCACCATTCTGCAGATAACTTAACAGTAAAGAGATGTCAGGAAACCCCAGATGTTGTGTCATCATGGCCACCTGTACAAGTGACAGATCTGACTGCTTTCTCCTTACTTGTGTGCCAGAGGAAGAGCACAAAAATCCTCCTCAAACATCTCCTGCGAGTCGCCAAGGAATATTCCCCAGTTTGCGCGCATTCCACCCCTATAGAAGTGGACACAACTTGCAACACGTGACAACACGGAGAAGTGCAAAGTGCACTTTTAATTATTCATTGACCATTCTGAACCCACTAATTTCCTTTGATGCGATCAATCTGCAGAGAGAATGGAGAACCCTCCTCAAATTTGGCTGACTGCAGAAATTTGTCTTGATTTTATGCTTGCATCATATTGCTGATCAAGCCATGATCCTAACTGATAGGTCACAATTGTCAGTGCAGACCACCTTCAAACAATGCTCACTTTAAAAAAAGATCTTTGCCCCTGCAATGCTGTATGTCACCTCCAATAAACTGTCCATCAAGTGCACTATTGAGAATTAAACAGTACATGCTGCGATTGTAGTGCAGAGGAAGCAAAGGAATAATAATCAATGCTTAGGTCCTGAGTCCTTCATCGGGGTATGAGCAGAAACCAACCAAGTGTCTGAATAAAAAGTTGGGGGGTAGGATGGGGTGGACAAGGTGTAGGAGGGAAAGAGCACAGGCCAACAGGCAATAGAATTAATTTGTCAAAATTCTGTTCATCTCCTCCCTTGTCTCTCTTTCCCTATCCCTGTCTCCTCTCTCCCAGCTCACCACCCTTTTGCATTCAGATAGCTACCCCCCTCTCCCCATCACCTCACCATTTTTTTCTCCTGCCCTCCCACCCTAAGCTACCTCACCTGTTGGCCTGAGCTCCTCCCCCTGCCCTTTACCTCTGTCTCCCCATCAGATACTGGGGAGAAGGTGCAAAGATTTACCAGGATATTGCTTGGAGTGGTGAACATATCTTACAGAGCAAAGTTGACAGAGCTAGAGCTTTTCTCTTTGGAGCAACAAAAGATGAGAGGTGACTTACTACAGGTATACAAGATTGCAAAGGGCCTAGATAGAGAGGATAGCCAGCTCCATTTTTGTGGGGCAACAGCAGCAAATGCCAGAGGAAGTTTAAGATGAGTGGATTAACAATACGCTCAACCAAGAACTTACTTTTGCACTTTATTGATTTTTTTTCCCCTCTCCATATTGCAGTTTGTTTACACGTGTCAATTGAGTCAGGTTTTTGCACTACGAATAAGTGGTAATTCTGCCTCGTCCACAGGGAAAACAATCTCACAGTTGTATGTGATGTCATGTATGTACTCTGACAATAAATCTTAAAGATTAAGGGAGACGTCACAGGCAAGTTTTATAATATATACAGAGAGCAATCGGTGCCTGGAATGCATTGCCAGGGGTGCTGATGGAGGATGGTACAATAGGGGCATTTAAAAGGCTTAAAGGAACATGGATATAAGAAAAAGAGGTGTGAGGTAGGAAAGGGTGAGATTGTTGTGGAGTTGTTATACATAGGTCACCATATCTTGGCCAAAGAACCTGTACTGTAAAGTTTTATGTTCTCGGAATTTTCTTTGCACTTTTTTCAGTTTACTGATATCCTTCCTTGAGCAAGGTGACCAGTACTGCATAGAGTACAGGCAGTCCCCAGGTTACAAACAAGATCCATTCCTAAGTCAGTCTTTAATCAAATTTGAAGTCGGAACAGGTTCGTTTTCCTTTTCTTTAATGCATCACCAGCACTTGCATCGATTTATGCTTTGAAGGCATGGTTACAAGGGTAAATAAGAGAAAAGTTTAAGCCAAATACGAAGTTGCACACTCAACTGTGTTAAGGACAATGTGACTTGACTTAAAATGACGGACGGTGTTCTCCTTTCTCAAGGCAACAAACTGCTGAAGTCTGTATGTACGAGTTGCCCGTAAGACGGATGCTCTTCACCCAGGGACTTAATGTACCCCAAATGTGTGCCTTACCAATATCTCACACAGATGTAACATGACATCCCTTCTCCAGTACTCAATGCCCTGACTGATGAAGGCCCACATGCTAAACTGCCTGTCATTACCTTTAGGGAACTATGTATCCATGGCCCTAGGACTGACTCTCTTCTGCAACACTCTACAGAGCCCTACTATTTAACAGTTAAGTCCTGCACTGGTTTCACACTTGCCAGAATTAAATTCCATCAGCCAGTCTCAGTTCATCTACATCCTGCCATAAGCTCAGATCACTTTTATTGTCCATTACATTACAAACTTTTGTGTCAGCCGTAAACTTCCAAACTGTGCTATCTATATTGTCACATATGTTAATGACTTAAATTACAAACCAATCCTATAGCTTACCACTGGTCATAAGTATCTCCTACCATCAAGCCAATTCTGTATCCAATTAAAACCACAAGAGCCAATATAGGCTATTCAGCCTCTGGAGTCTGCCTCACCTTATCATGAGTTGATCCATTTTTCCCCCACTGTCCAGCCTATAACCTTTCCACATCTACTCCGTCCATGCCTTTCAACATTTGAAAGGCTTCAATGAGATTAAAGTTCACTAAGTATGGGTCAAGCAAGAGCTGTCGGACTCAAACTCCCCCTTCCTTCTCCCACAACCTTTCAGGCCCTGGCTAATCAACAACCTCTGCCAAATGAAACAGCCAACTCACGCTGGATCCCACGTATTCGGATCTTCTGGACCACGAGGACAACATCTTCCTCCCCTTCACCTCAGTCACCTTTTCAGGCTCGTTTATTAGCATCTGATTGTACATGTGGACGTAATGCTCACATAAATCATCAAACTAAACGTCCAAGGGCTTGGGCTGGGCTGGTTTTCACAGTGACAGGAGACTGCTCATCAGTCCCCACAGTCAAACACGCATCAAGGTGCCAGACGACTGTAGACAGCCTGCCAGCACCACTACTGGTCACAGACATTCAAGGCCCCCCGCCGTCGGAAGCTTACTTGCAGATCTTGGCCGCAGCATTGGTGGTCGCAACCCCGTAGAGATTGAAGGAGACCGGCGCCGTGGCCTTGAACGGGTTTCGGTGAAACCAGTGCGCCATCGTCGCCGCCTGACCAGGCCGGAAATCACCGGCGGCGCGCGCCGGCGCGATGACGTCTCACGCCGCACTCCGACGGGGAGGAGTCAACATCCCGAGGCGTCCCTGATTTTTTTGGTCCTGTTTGTTTTAGTTTCACTAACGCGTTCTCCGTTACGGGAAAAAAAACAAGTCATCACGATGAGCCAATGCCGGACTTGGTCCCCGTCCCCTGGTTGCGCCTGACGTCACCTCGGTCGTCTGCGTTCCCATTGGATCGCCGGCGCCACCGGGTGAGCGCACGCGCGGCCTCGCGGCCTGAGGGGTGGACCATGACCTCACCTCAACCGGTGCGTCACGCGCCGCCTCAACCGAGCTTTGGCATGCAACGGAGAGGGAGGGGGGGGGAGCGGAGGCATCGGTGATGGACTGCCGGGCGAACCAATAGGAAGCGTCGAGGAAGAGCCCGGCGGGTTCAGGATCCAACACGGATCGGAGAAGGCGGGAGAAAGGGGCGGCCGCCAGGTTAGGTTGGCCTTCACACGCCAGCCCAGATGGGCTCGGTCACTGGCCGGAGACTGTGAGTTGAGTCACAATGTGACGTGAAGAGACCCACCGTTAACCCGATGTAGTTTGGATAGGTGCATTTGAAAAAAAAATGACTGATATGAATAAAACTATACAAAAATGGCATGCAAGTTTCAGAAAGGGCACAGACTTCGATTCCTGGGGACAGTTAGTGGAAGCTATCGACGAGTACCAAATGTGAGTTGCTACTAATCCTCTTCCATTCAACGACGTGTGAGCTATTACTGACCAAACTTCTCTTCTTGTGCAACTTTTAGCCAAAAAAAAGAAAATACTGATCGTATGTGGTACAATTCATTCTGCATCCACACCCTCTTTTGTTATGGGTGGAGGCAGCAGGATTTGTTGATGCTCGATCAAGTTTTGAAAGGGAACCGTTGCATTTCCTCCTTTTGCTTGAAATAAAGTTTGCTTTTTCTTTATTTGTTCTCGAGGCAGTGCCTTCACGTTGGTTTCTTGAGACTGGAAGGAGAAGATTTGCCTATAAATGTATTTTCCAATAATTTAGACGTGCATTCTTGGTAGCACGGTGCCAGGTTGTTCATAATAAACACAACCCTGGAGAGACTCAGCAGGTCAAACAGCGAATGTAAGAACAACGCTGGAAAGACTCAGCAGGTCAAACGGTGAGTGTTACAACCCTGGAGAGACTCAGCAGGTCAAACGGTGAGGGTAAGAACACGACACTGGAGAGACTCAGCAGGTCAAACAGTGAGGGTAAGAACACGACACTGGAGAGACTCAGCAGGTCAAACGGTGAGTGTTAGAACAACCCTGCAGAGACTCAGCAGGTCAAACGGTGAGGGTAAGAACACGACACTGGAGAGACTCAGCAGGTCAAACAGTGAGGGTAAGAACACGACACTGGAGAGACTCAGCAGGTCAAACTGAGTATAAGGACACAACCCTGGAGAGAATCAGCAGGTTAAACAGTGAGGGTAAGAACACGACACTGGAGAGACTCAGCAGGTCAAACAGTGAGGGTAAGAACATGACACTGGAGAGACTCAGCAGGTCAAACGGTGAGTGTTAGAACAACCCTGGAGAGACTCAGCAGGTCAAATAGTGAGGGTAAGAACACAACACTGGAGAGACTCAGCAGGTCAAACGGTGAGTGTTAGAACAACCCTGCAGAGACTCAGCAGGTCAAACGGTGAGGGTAAGAACACGACACTGGAGAGACTCAGCAGGTCAAACAGTGAGGGTAAGAACACGACACTGGAGAGACTCAGCAGGTCAAACTGAGTATAAGGACACAACCCTGGAGAGAATCAGCAGGTTAAACAGTGAGGGTAAGAACACGACACTGGAGAGACTCAGCAGGTCAAACAGTGAGGGTAAGAACATGACACTGGAGAGACTCAGCAGGTCAAACGGTGAGTGTTAGAACAACCCTGGAGAGACTCAGCAGGTCAAATGGTGAGGGTAAGAACACAACACTGGAGAGACTCAGCAGGTCAAATAGTGAGGGTAAGAACACAACACTGGAGAGACTCAGCAGGTCAAACGGTGAGTGTTAGAACAACCCTGCAGAGACTCAGCAGGTCAAACGGTGAGGGTAAGAACACGACACTGGAGAGACTCAGCAGGTCAAACAGTGAGGGTAAGAACACGACACTGGAGAGACTCAGCAGGTCAAACTGAGTATAAGGACACAACCCTGGAGAGAATCAGCAGGTTAAACAGTGAGGGTAAGAACACGACACTGGAGAGACTCAGCAGGTCAAACAGTGAGGGTAAGAACATGACACTGGAGAGACTCAGCAGGTCAAACGGTGAGTGTTAGAACAACCCTGGAGAGACTCAGCAGGTCAAATGGTGAGGGTAAGAACACAACACTGGAGAGACTCAGCAGGTCAAATAGTGAGGGTAAGAACACAACACTGGAGAGACTCAGCAGGTCAAACAGTGAGGGTAAGAACACGACACTGGAGAGACTCAGCAGGTCAAACGGTGAGGGTAAGAACACGACACTGGAGAGACTCAGCAGGTCAAACGGCGAGGGTAAGAACACGACACTGGAGAGACTCAGCAGGTCAAACAGCGAATGTAAGAACAACGCTGGAAAGACTCAGCAGGTCAAACCGTGAGTGTTACAACCCTGGAGAGACTCAGCAGGTCAAACGGTGAGGGTAAGAACACGACACTGGAGAGACTCAGCAGGTCAAACAGTGAGGGTAAGAACACGACACTGGAGAGACTCAGCAGGTCAAACTGAGTATAAGGACACATCCCTGGAGAGACTCAGCAGGTCAAATAGTGAGGGTAAGAACACAACACTGGAGAGACTCAGCAGGTCAAACGGTGAGTGTTAGAACAACCCTGCAGAGACTCAGCAGGTCAAACGGTGAGTGATAGAACAACCCTGGAGAGACTCAGCAGGTCAAACGGTGAGTGTTAGAACAACCCTGGAGAGACTCAGCAGGTCAAACGGTGAGGGTAAGAACACGACACTGGAGAGACTCAGCAGGTCAAACAGTGAGGGTAAGAACACGACACTGGAGAGACTCAGCAGGTCAAACTGAGTATAAGGACACAACCCTGGAGAGAATCAGCAGGTTAAACAGTGAGGGTAAGAACACGACACTGGAGAGACTCAGCAGGTCAAACAGTGAGGGTAAGAACACGACACTGGAGAGACTCAGCAGGTCAAACTGAGTATAAGGACACAACCCTGGAGAGACTCAGCAGGTCAAATAGTGAGGGTAAGAACACGACACTGGAGAGACTCAGCAGGTTAAACAGTGAGGGTAAGAACACGACACTGGAGAGACTCAGCAGGTCAAACAGTGAGGGTAAGAACATGACACTGGAGAGACTCAGCAGGTCAAACGGTGAGTGTTAGAACAACCCTGGAGAGACTCAGCAGGTCAAATAGTGAGGGTAAGAACACAACACTGGAGAGACTCAGCAGGTCAAACAGTGAATGTAAGAACACAACACTGGAGAGACTCAGCAGGTCAAACAGTGAATGTAAGAACACAACACTGGAGAGACTCAGCAGGTCAAACAGTGAGGGTAAGAACATGACACTGGAGAGACTCAGCAGGTCAAACAGTGAGGGTAAGAACACGACACTGGAGAGACTCAGCAGGTCAAATAGTGAGGGTAAGAACACGACACTGGAGAGACTCAGCAGGTCAAACAGTGAGGGTAAGAACACGACATTGGTGAGACTCAGCAGGTCAAACTGAGTATAAGGACACAACCCTGGAGAGACTCAGCAGGTCAAACAGTGAGGGTAAGAACACGACACTGGAGAGACTCAGCAGGTCAAACAGTGAGGGTAAGAACACCTCACTGGAGAGACTCAGCAGGTCAAACAGTGAATGTAAGAACACAACACTGGAGAGACTCAGCAGGTCAAACAGTGAATGTAAGAACACAACACTGGAGAGACTCAGCAGGTCAAACAGTGAGTGTAAGAACACAACGCTGGAGAGACTCAGCAGGTCAAACGGTGAGTGTAAGAACACAACGCTGGAGAGACTCAGCAGGTCAAACGGTGTACTTTATGTAATAAAGATACATATCCAATGTTTCAGGCCTGAGTCCTTCATCAAGGTATGGACAAACTGTAGCAGGTGCCCAAACAAAATGTGAGGGGCAGGGGGAGGTGCATGGTCCCAAAGGCAGGAGGTAATGGATGGATATAAGGGGGTGGGGTGGGGAATGGATAGATTTTTGAATGGAGAGGGAAAGGAAGACAAGGGGGAGGGGAGGGAGAACGGAGGATAGGTTGGCAGAAGCCAGAGATGTCGGTGTTGATGCCATTGAGAGAGTGCCCAGACAGAAAATCAGGTGTTGGTTCTCCAATTTACAGGTGGTCTTGGTGAGATAGTACACGAGGCCATGGACAAACATGTTTGGAACATGCAGCAGTACCTGTATAATAGAAGGCACTAACATGATTTGTGACTTTGGTATGCATATGTAATTTAAATTATACAATTGTTGGCAAATCTACATGGCTGCAACAAGTCAGAATTCTGGTGAATGTATGTTGTAATTGTATGGCAATGTACTACAATAGAATCATACATAATTCTTCTTTGGCTTGGCTTCGCGGACGAAGATTTATGGAGGGGGCATCATACATAATGCACACTTTATATATAGCTCTATTAATATTTGCCATGCATGTTTCTCCAAATTGTCTCATTTTTGATAAGCCTCATTACAAGATATCACATACAGCTTCTGGCCCCTCTAAAAGTTAATCTGCACTCTGTTACTAATTTGAGGCAGTTTTTACAAGATAGATGAGCAGAAGTGGGCAAATTTGCCCATCGATTCTTCTCCACCATGCCATCACGAGCTGATCCATTCTCCTACTCAGCCCCTCTCCCTGGCCTTCTCCCCTTAACCCTTGATGCCGTGGCTAATTAAATACCTGTCAATCTCTGCCTTGAATACATCCAACGACCTCACTTCCTCAGCTGCCTAGGGCAACAAGTTTCATAAACTCATGACCCTCTGGCGAAAGAAATTTCTCCATGTCTCTGTTTTAAATTGATGTCCTTTTATCCTTAGGTTGTGCCCTCTTGTCCTAGACTCTCCTTCCATGAGAAACAACCTTGTCACATCTACTTTATCCAGGCTTTTCAGCATTTGACTGAAGTAGTATCTGTCCTCTATGGTGACAGAATGTGTCAGGCAATTTCTGTACCCTACCCCACCCCCCCCCATCCTGAAGCTGCACTTTACTTATTTAAGCACACTTGGACGGGTCACTGGATTAGAGGGTTTAAAATCTGACATATATGGGTCTTCAGAGGTGTCCCAACAGGATCTGGAAGCAGGTACCAAAACTGGATTATCATTTGAGATTGTGAATTGAGTTCCAAATTTAGAAAAAAAAATCAGAAAATGCACTGCAGAAACAATGCTGGACTTGATATTGGTTCAGATTTCATACAGCAGGTTTACTTTAAAGGTGCGATCATATGCCTATTGACTGCCATTTCAGCAGGGGTAACAAAAGTTTGTGTTGGAAAAAGTTTGCCGAGTTTGAATTCCGAAGATTCATGTGGTCGGTGTCTTCGTAATGTGTTTCTAGTCTACATTGGCTGATCAGTAAGGTGTTTTCCTCAAAACAGGAAATGGGTGTGCAATGTCTTTTGCAGGAAGTGTTTGTCGTGGACTATTCCTGGAAATGCCCTCTTGAGAGATTCTCCATCACATCTTTCCCTTGATTGGTAATTATAGATGGATCACACGGAGGACTGATCTAAATAGTGCTTAGGATTTTAACTTCAAGTTTATCAGTCACATCATTATCGAATACAGTGAGAAGGATTCTTCTGCGGGCAGCCTAACTGGTCAGCTCTAATGAATGTACAGCCACGAAAGAGCAAGAACACAATGACAGAGTTTAGAGATACAATAAAAAAAAATATAAAAAGATCAGTTTGTACCAAACAATTCATGTGGGGGGCATTCAGGAGCCTGATGGCTGCGATGAGGAAACTGTCTTTTAGCTCGTTGGTGTATGATTTCATGCTGTTGAGCCTTCATGGTGAAGTAGTGAACTGGATTTGACAATGGCTGGATGGGAGAAGCCAGCGAGTAGTGGTGGATGGTTCCTTCTCAGACTGGAGGCCCATGACTAGTAGTGTGCCTCGGGGATTGATGCTGGGACCATTGCTGTTTAATGTGGTACACTGGATCAGCAAGTTTGGAGATAACACTAAGATTGGAGACACTGTGGACAGCCATGGGTGGGGTGCCGGTGGACTGGATCATGTTCTGTTGTTTAAAAAAAGTCTCCAAAAGTAAACCTAGAAATTATAGGCCAGTGAGCCTGATGTCAGTAGTAGGTAAATTATTGGAAGGCATTCAAAAAGCTCAGATATACAATTATTTGGAAAGCCAGGAAATGATTAGGGATAGTCAACATGGCTTTGTGCGTGGTAGGTCATGTTTAACCAATTGTAGAGTTTTTCGAGGAAGTTACTAGGAAAATTGATGAAAGAAAGGCCGTGGATATTGTCTACATGGACTTTAGAAAGGCCTCTGACAAGGTCCCACATAGGAGGTTAGTCAAGAAGGTTCAGACACTGTATTCATGGTGAGATAAACTGGATTTAACATGGGTTGTAAAGGAGAAGCCAGAGAGGATTGCTTCTCAGATCAGAGGCCTGGGACTTGTGGTGTGCCTCAGGGATTGGTACTGGGACCATTGTCATTTATATCAACAATCTGGATAATATTGTGGTAAATTGGATCAGCAGGTTTGCAGATGACTCTAAGAGTAGAGGTGTTGTGGACAGTAAAGAAGGTTTTCAAAGCTTACAGAGGGATCTAGACCAGCTGGAAAAATTGGGTGAAAAATGGCAGATAGAATTTAATGCAGACAAGTCTGAGGTGTATTTTGAAAGGTCAAACCAAAAAAGGACATACAGTAATTGGTAGGATACTGAGGAGTGCTTTAGGACAGAGGGATCTGGGAATACAGATATATAATTCCCTGAAAGTGGTGTCACAGGTGGATAGGGTTGTAAAGAGAGCTTTTGTCATATTGGCTTTATAAATCAAAGAATTGAGTACAGGAGACACTCAGCTAGTCAGTGTCCTTTATATAGCAAAGGAAAAAATGCAAAACTGACATTTCGGGCTTGAGTCCTCCATCAAGGTATGGAAAAATGTCAGCAGGTTTCCGAGCAAAAGAGTAAAGCTGGGGGGGTGGGGGTACGGTCACAAAGGCAGGAGGTGATTGGAGGAGAAGGAAGGGAGGGAACTACATCAGGGCTGCCTCATACATCTGCGATGAGCTTGTCAACTTCATCCACTTTGTGGCCAACTTCCACCCTGATCTCAAACTCCCCTGGTCCAATAACACTCTCCCCTTCCTGGATCTCTCTGTCTCCATCTCGGAAAACAAGGTTTCCACTGACATACATTGCAAGCCCACTAACTCTAACAACTACCTTGACTACACTTCCTCACACCCTGCCCCCTGCAAGATTCTATCCCCTTTTCTCAATTTCTTAGTCTCTGCTGCATCTATTCCCAAGATGAGGTCTTCCAGTCCAGATCTTCTGAAATGTCTGCCTTCTTCCACAAATGTGGCTTCCCTTCACCACCAACAACTCAGCCCTCACCTGCATTTCCTGCTCATCTGCCCTGGTCCTCCTGCCCCCAGATGCAACAAACATCAAGTTCCCTTTATCCTTACCTACCACCCCACTAGTCTCCACATGCAACACATTATCCTCTGGAACTTCCGGAACGTACAGCAGGATTCCAATAGCAGACACATTTTCCCCTCTCTGCCTTCCATAGGGACCGGTCCCTCCGTGATTCCCTCGTGCACTCATCCCTCCTTATTACTTCCGCCCCGCACCTCCAAGTGTCTTCCCCTGTGGCCGCAGGAGGTGCAACTCTTGTGCCCATGTCCCGTCCCCCCCCCCTCACCATGGTCTGGGGCCCCAATCAGGCCTTTCAAGTGAAGCAACGCTTCACTTGTGTATCCGCAGGACTGATTTACTGCATCCGGTGAGGTATGGGGGGGCTATGGACTGGGAGCACGTCAGTTGAACTAGGCAAAAAAAAAGTTCAGCACAGACTAGAAGGGCCAACGGGAACTGTTTCTATGCTGTAATGTTCTATGGTTCTCCCCAATGGGAGGAGGGAGTGTGACAGATCCTTTGGTATGTTGGCAGTGGTAGATGCAGATGGGGGTCTTTGGAAGGGAGGGAAATTACATATTCAAGTTCAGATTTATTGTAATAGTACATATAACCTGAAATTCTTTTTCCTGGGTGCCAGGGAGTTATCAGTCGTGTAAACTGTGTACTCAAGAAAAAAGATGCATATCCAAAAGAGAGAAATATAGATGAAGAAATGTAGGGGAGACTAGAACTAGGGGACATAGCCTCAAGATTCAGAGTAGTAAATTTAGGACAGAGATGAGGAGAAATTGCTTTTCCTAGAGGGTGGTGAATTTGGAATTCACTGCCCATGGAAGCAGTGGAGGTGACCTCAGTAAATATATTTAAGACAGCATTGGATAGATTTCTACAGCTTAAGAGATTTAAGGGATATGAGGAAAAAAGGTAGGTAGATGGAGATGAGCTTATCAGATCAGCCATGATCATATTGAATGGCGGAGTAGGCTTGATGAGCTGGATGGCCTACTCCTGCTGTTCTAAACAAACTGCAAATACAAAAAAAAATCAGTAATAAATAATGTGCAAAGTTAAAGTCCTTAAGTGAGTCCCTGATTGAGTTTGTTGTTGAGGAGTCTGATGGTGGAGGTGTAGCAACTGCTCCAGAACCTGGTGGAACGGGTCTTGCGGTGAGAACAGAGTGTGTAATGGGTGGTGTGTATATTTGATGTTTGCTGTTACTTTCCCATGGCAGCGTTCCATGTAGATTTTCTCAATTCTGGGAGAGTTTTGCCTGTGATGACTACCTTTTGCATGGGTTTCCACTCAGAGGTATTGGTGGGCCCATATCAGACTGTGATGGAGTTGGTCAGCACACTTTCCATTACACATCTGTCGAAATTTGCCAAGGTTTCAGACGCCATACTGAACCTCCACAAACTCCTGCAAAAGAGAAAGAGAGGCACTGACGTGCTTTCTTCAGAGTCCAGGAAAGGTCCTCCAAGGTAGTGATCCCCTGTAGTGCACGTCGAAAGAATCAAAGACTTGTTGATCCGAACCAAGTCTTTTATTAACAAAAGACTGGAGCGATTCAAATATAGGTTGACCAGTCCAGAATGATCTGGGTCTGGCTAGGAGAAACCCTTTAAGACCTGCCAGTAGGCGTGGCTACACTCTCAGCCAATCACAGCCATCCTATACTACAATATACACATATATGCATCGGTGATAGAATCTGTACTATCATATTCACCCCTTCTTTGAGAACTGACCCCGGGGTGAATGGAGGGCTGCACAAAAAAAGGGGGGAGAGAGAGAAAGACTGGTGGGAGGTTAGGGGCTGTAATGGTTGGGGGGGCCTGATCGTCCGGCACGACCGCTGTGGTGCTGGGATTGGGGCCGCTGGAGTCGGTTTGCTGGTGGAATCGTTGGGTGCGTTCACCGCCTCGCTCAATTCCCCAATGGTGTTGTCGACAGGCTGGCCCAAGTTATTGCCACTGCTGCTGGTGGGGTAGTCCTGATCCCTCTGTTCAAGCACATGACCAAGAGGAGAAGGATTTGGAGGAGGTTGGGTTGGGAGCGATGCTGGGTCCCTTACCAAGACCGTGTCCTTCCGCCCGGGTACTCAATGTATGCATAATGCAGGTTCGCATGGAGTAGCGTCACCTGGTCAACCAGAGGGTTGTTCTTTGAGTACCAGATGTGGCGTCGCAGGAGGACAGGTCCAGGAACCATGAGCCACGCCGACATGGTTGTTCCCGATTTTGATTTCATCGGGAAAGAGAACATCCTTTCATCGGGAGTGGCGTTCGTCGCGGTGGGTAGGAGGGAGTGGATGGAATGTAGGGCGCTAGTGAAAACATCCTGCCAGCGAGTGGTTGGGAGGCCTTTGGACCAGAGGGAAAGCGTGACTGCTTTCCAGACGGTGGCATTCTCTCTTTCGACCTGCCCATTACCGTGTGCTTTATAGCTGGTGGTCCTGCTCGAAGCAATACCTCGCTCCAGGAGGTACTGCCACAGCTCAGCGCTCATAAGCGAGGACCCCTGGTCACTGTGGATGTGACTGGGGTACCCGAAGATGGCGAAGATGCTATGCAGGGCCTATATGACTGAGGAAGCGGTCGTGTCAAAGCAGGGCACAGCAAATGGGAAGTGAGGGTACATGTCGATCACCGTAAGAATGTAGGTGTTACGGTTGGTCGACGGTAGGGGCCCTTTGAAGTCCATGCTTAGACGTTCAAATAGCTGGGTGGCTTTGATGACATGGGTGGAGGAAGTGGGGCTTGCACTCAGCGCACACCGGGCAGGCTCAGGTCATGGAGCGAATCTCCTTGATCGTGTAGGGCAGGTTGCAGGCCTTAATGAAGTGTACGAACTTAGTGACCCCCGGATGACAGAGCTCCTCGTGGAGTCTCTGCAGCCTGTCCATTTGTATGTTGGCTCAAGTCCCCCTGGAGAGGGGGTCTGGCAGGTCGTTGAGCTTACCAGGCCAGTACAGTATATCGTAATTGAAGGTGGAGAGTTCGATTATCCACCTAGCGATCTTGTCCTTCTTGATCTTACTTCACTGGGTCCTGCTAAACATGAATGATACTGCGCGTTAGTCGGTCAGCAGTGTAAAACGCATGCCAGCGAGGTAATTCCTCCAACGACATACCGCTTCGACTATGGCCTGGGCCGCCTCCTCGACAGAGGAGTGTCGGCTCTCTGGGCCCTGGAGGGTCCTGGAGAAGAAGGCTACCAGTGTAAAATCTGGTGCATCGCTCTCAACTTGGAACGGAATGGACTCGTCGATGGCGTTCAGTGTTGCAGCGGTGATGTCCAATTTGATGCAGTCGAAGGCCACTCTGGCTTCGGTTGACAGGGGGAAGGAGGTGGTCTTGATAAGTGGCCATGCCTTGTCGGTGTAGTGTAGAATCCATTGGGCGTAGTACTGCCCAGGCAGCATCTGAGTGCCTTTTGGGTGTGGGGGGTTGGCAGGTCCATGAGAGGACACATGCGGTCAGGGACCGGCATTACCACCCTGTTCTCCACCATGCAACCTAGAATTGCGAGCCAAGTGGTCCAGAAGACATACTTGTTGAAATTGTAGGTTAAGTTCAGCCGAATCGCTGTCTGAAAAAATTCTCGAGGTTGGCATCATGATCCTGCTGTCCTTTTGGTTCGCATCAACAATTCTTTGTTTCTTTCGACGTGCACTACAATTTTATTAACAAAAGACTGGAGCGTATCACGTGTAGGTCGACCAGTCCAGAAAGATCTGGGTCTGGCTAGGAGAAACCCTTTAAGACCTGCCAGTAGGCGTGGCTACGCTCTCGGCCAATTACAGCCATCCTATACTACAATATACACATATATACATCGGTGATAGAATCCATACTATCACACCCCCAAGAACAAATTTGCTCACCTTCTCCATCTCTGATCCCCGGATCATGCACCTCTGGTTTACCCTTCCTAAAGTCTACAATCAGATCTTTGGTTTTGGTGACGTTGAGTGCGAGTTTGTTGTTAGTTCACCATTCAGCCAAGTTTTCAATCTTCATCCTGTATGCTGATACATTTGCCCTTTTTGTCAGCAAATGTGTGGTGTTGTACAGTGCCACACAGTCATAAGTGGAAAGTGAGAAGAGCAGGAGGCGAAGAGCGCAGCCCTGTGGTTGCTCTGGCACTGATGGAGATTGTGGAGGACATGTTCTTATCAATCCCCACGGATTAGGATCTGGAGGCAAGGAATTGTAGTCTTGTGTAAGTTAATGATCTGCATTCACTACCTTCTGCAGTTTCCTCCGATTTTGGACAGCGCAGTTTCCTCCGATTTTGGACAGCGCAGTTTCCGAAGCGCATTGTGATGCATCCAGCAAGTATGTCCCTGTTGAGGGAGGAAGGAGACATGTCGAACTTCCTTCATCTTCTAAGATTTGGAGTGCTTTCTTGACCATCATGTCAACTTCTTCATCCAGGAGAGAAAAATTGTTAAGCATATTCTTTTTTGCTAATTTCTTCCCCTGGACCAATCGCTTGGGGTTCTTGTTCTTTACAATTATCTGAAAAGAGTTTGTTATATACACAAGTACATTGTGCAGGTGCCCCAAAATTCTTACTTTCTTCAGCCACATAGATACATCAAGTATAATTTTCTTTGGCTTGGCTTCGCGGACAAAGATTTATGGAGGGGGTAAAAAGTCCACGTCAGCTGCAGGCTCGTTTGTGGCTGACAAGTCCGATGCGGGACAGGCAGACACAGTTGCAGCGGCTGCAGGGGAAAATTGGTTGGTTGGGGTTGGGTGTTGGGTTTTTCCTCCTTTGCCTTTTGTCAGTGAGGTGGGCTCTGCGGTCTCCTTCAAAGGAGGTTGCTGCCCGCCAAACTGTGAGGCGCCAAGATGCACGCTTTGAGGCGATATCAGCCCACTGGCGGTGGTCAATGTGGCAGGCACCAAGAGATTTCTTTAGGCAGTCCTTGTACCTTTTCTTTGGTGCACCTCTGTCACGGTGGCCAGTGTAGAGCTCGCCATATAACACGATCTTGGGAAGGCGATGGTCCTCCATTCTGGAGACGTGACCCACCCAGCGCAGCTGGATCTTCAGCAGCGTGGACTCGATGCTGTCGACCTCTGCCATAACATTTCACAAATTGCCATAATGCACCATGAGACAAAAAAAAGAGAGAAATATAAAAGGACAGATACATTCACTAAAACCCCCCCGATGTCTGCGCCTATAAGAAATGCGGATGTTGAATATGGGGATTTTCAGTTGCCTGAGACACACTTTTAACATAACATAACATAACAATTACAGCACGGAAACAGGCCATTAGGCCCTTCTAGTCCGCACCGAACCAAACACCCCTCTCTAGTCCCACCTCCCTGCACAATGCCCATAACCCTCCATCTTCTTCTCATCCATAGACCTGTCCAACCTTTTCTTAAATAATACAATTGACTCCGCCGCCACTATTTCTCCCGGAAGATCATTATGATGCCTAACTAATATACCTGCATTAAGATTAAACAGTTTAAAAAAACAAGATAGTGTAAAGTAATTTGGAAAAACATCAGTATTGAAGTCCTTAATTAGGTAAAGTTCACTTTAATCAGATAATTCCCATAATTTATATAATTTAAATTTGTTTGAACCCAGGTTTGCTGGCACTGTAACAGCATTGCATTAAACGCTAACCTTGCCACCCCTTCAAGTTTACAGATAAAGCCTTACTAATATACCTAATACAGATAAATACTCCTACCAGGCAGGGATAGGGAGACACTTAGCGAGTCGCCCCAACAGCAAGTGACATCAATCGGCTCTTCATCCTGGGCGCTGCCATTTTATTCAAACCCAAGTTTTTTCAAACATTTGCTGTGGACGCTCCACTGGCTGAATGTTTGCTGCCATCTACACATAGGAGAAGATTTACTTTTATAATTTTAAACTTTTATTTAAATTTTAATTAATGTTTTTTAATTATGTGTTTCTTTTTTGCCAGTTGCTTGATTTCCGGATTACAGAGATTTTACTGTATTGAAAAAGTTTGTGCATAAAATGCGTTTGAGTAGGGAAGACAAACCTTTTGGTGTTCCTGAAATAGTTTAGGGTTGGGGTAGTTTTGGGAGGTTTGAGAGCTTGATAGTTGTTTGGGAAAAATAGACTGTTCTTCATCCCGGAGGTACTGGACTTGAGACCTCTGTACCTTTCACCTGAAGATAGCAGCAAGAAATGGTTATCCTTTATGAGGCAAATCGCAGATGTGCTGGGAAAGCTTAGCAGGACATGCAGCATCCAGAGGAAAGGGTAACCAACGTTTCAGGCCTGGATCCTTTGTCAAGTGTCAGAAAAAAAAAGTGCAGGCAGGGGTAGGGGAGGAATGAGGAGAAGCACAGGCTGACAGGTAAGAGGCAATGGGTGGATACAGGTGGGAGAAGAGAGATCACCAGCAGGACTTGAGACAAATACCTGAACTCTGAAGATACTTAGTAAAGATACAGTTAGTGTGGTGGTTAGTGCAACGCTATTACAGCACCAGCGACCTGGGTTTGTATCTGGTTCTGTCTGTAAGGAGCCTGTACATTCTCCCTGTGTCTGCATGGGTTTTCCCCAGGTGTTCTGGTTTCCTCCCACCCTCCAAAACTACAGGGCTGTAAGTGAATTAAGTGTAATTGAGCAGCATCTGTTTCAATGGAAGAATTGGTTTCTATCATGCTGTTAATATTCTTCTCTTTTTTTTTCTTTGGCTTGGCTTCGCGGACGAAGATTTATGGAGGGGGTAAAAGTCCACGTCAATATAATTTTTTTTAAAAAGGTGTATTTCATTGAGAGATTAAGTCTCTGGAAGAAGACTGATCCATCTGTGGCTAACTAAGAATGTTAAGGATTATGTTGGTTTGAAGGTAAAAGCTGATAACATTAGGAAGATTAGTGGCAAGGCAGAAAATTATTAAAATTTTGGATATGAGGAAAAGAGACTTTTGTACCATCTTCACAGAATATCCCATTTTCAGGACAAATTCAGAGGGTGGGCGAGGAGAGCAATCACTCCCACAAAGGAAGTGCATCAATGCAGCAGGTAGTCCCACTGCTGCACACCTCAAGTAACTCAAGTTCAATCCTGGTATTGTCTGTAGAGTTTCCACATTGTCCCTGTGTCCCTATTGGTCCCTTCCTCTCCATTTCCAATTGTCCCAGAATAGGTGAATGGTAGAATGGGGGTGGGGTGTTGATGGGATTATGAGGGAGACTCAAATTACTTAGGGTAGCATAAGTAAGATAAATAGATTCTTGAAGGTCAGAATAGACTCTTTGGGCTGAAGGACCTGATTCTGTATGTTGCCCACTACTAACTAATGAGACTAAATACTGACAAGTCCCTTTGATCTGATCTAAACATCTTGAAAAGAAATTACTGTAGAGATGGTGGATGCATTCATTGGGGTCTTCAAGACTCGCACCATCAGGTTCAGGAACAGTTGCTATCCCTCCACCATCAGACCCTGAAACTAGAAACTCCATCAGAGACTCATTTAAGGACTTTTACTTGTGATATATTACTGAATATTTATTTTCTGTTTTGCACAGTCACTTAAGCTTAAACAGCACCTGAATACACCTGGGATTGTCTAATCTCAGAAGCTAAGCAGGCACAGGCTTGGTCAGGACTTGAGGGAACACCGCCTTGGCCGTATGTTTCTGTGTGGGGCGCTGAACAAAGTGGTGACTCTCTGTCTGCTTTGTGGTAGACAAAAGTTAAAGAATTTCATGTTACATTCTAAATGTATTATGTAACAATAATGGAACCTTCACTTTTACCTTTGGCCCTTCCTTCTTTACATTTGTCTCTTTTGTATTCGTATCTTTTCTTGAATACAGTTTACAGTTACCAATTGGCGTGGAGGAAAAAGAATCTCAGGGTTGTATGTGATATCATGTAGGACTCTTAACAATAAATCTGAACTTTGAACTTTTCCAAAATTATGTCCTGGTGGATTAGGTAATCAAAACTCGCTATCCTGTTGAATTTTGCAAATCTTTATCCAAATGCCTTGTACCTCATATAAGTTCTGTGACTGATGATTCATTTAAAGATGGGAAGCTTCCATCAACTTTTAATGAGGCTTGTATATCTCTTATTTTGAAAAAAGGGAAGGAGGACCGTGTTGAATGTGCATCATAGAGACCTATTTCATTACTCAATGTAGATATGAAGATATTGTGTAAAATTCTATCCCATCGATTATAGAATATCTTACAATTAGTTGTTGATGCGGACCAAACAGTTTTTATTAAAAATCGTTACTCTTACACATCAATTATTGAATATCTAATATTTACCTCTACTCAAGCTACTGAATGTGTTCTTTCATTAGATACCAAGAAAGTTTTTGATCGGGTGGAATGGAACTATTTGTTTGCTATTTTAGAAAAATTTAATTTTGACCCAGATTTTATTATATGCTTTAAATTATTATATTGAAGTCTACAGCTTCAATTCATACTAATTCACAACAATCAAAACTTTTCAGGCTTTATCAGGGAACTCGGCAAAGTTGCCCCTAAAGTCCTTTGGTATTTGACTTGGTACTATCCTTTGCTATTGCTGTACAGGATTTTACTAGGATAATAAGGAATGGAATTGACCATAAATTTTCCTTGAATGCAGATTATCTTTTGCTTTTTATCCTGAGGTTTCTATACCAAATATATTAACCTTATTTGCCCATATTTGCCAGTTTTCTGGCTACAAATTAAATCTCCAAAAGAGTGAATTATTACCCTTTTTCAAACATTCCAATTTCCCATTAAAGATGGTGAAGGACCAATTTAGATATCTTGAGAATTACAATTACAAGTAATGCTGGAAAAAATTTCTCTTTCAATAAATTCTTAAGAGTCACAAGAATTTATTGAAAGAAAAAATTTCTGCATTATTTAATCAGGTCAAAGAATCATTAACAGGACGGTCAACTTTGTCAATCACTATGGTTGGACATATCAATTCGATTAAAATTAACATTTTACCTAAATTTTTGGGGTTTTTTTTCAGTCTCTTCCACTCTTTATTCCCAAATATTTTTTCGATTCAGTTATTTCTTTGTACATATGGCAAGGAAAACAATCTGGTTTAAATAAAGCTCATCTTCAAAAAACTAAAAGGAGTGGAGGGCTGTCACTTCCAAATTTTAGATTCTACTAGTTAGCGGATAATATACGCAATTTACTCCTTGTGTTACATTTTGATAAATTAATTGACTGCCCATCTTGGGTAGAAATGGAATTGAATTTTTCTAAAAATTCATCTATGTTGGCAGTTTTAGGGTCCTTTTACCCATTTCCTTTTTCAAATTGACAGACAATCTGATAATGAGGCTTCGGCTGAGAATATGGCACAATTTAAAAAATATTTTGGATTTCTTAATTTTTCTCTTGCCTGTCCTATATCTAACCATCTTTTTCTACCCTCTTCATTGGATGCAGGTTTCAGGGATTGGTATAGACATGGCATTAAAAGTTTTAAAGATCTTTTTATTTGAGATAATTTTTCTTCTTTTGAAGAATTCGTGGCAAAATTTAAACTACCTAACCATCATTTATTTTCAGATATTTACAAGTCAGACCAAGCTCTCTGATTTTCCACAAATCTCTGAACTAAACATTCTTGAACTATTTTATGACTTTCAACTGTCTTATAGACCTTCAATATCAATTATTTATAATAATTTGATGGACTTAAGAATAGCTTCGCTCATTGAGATCAAGAATGAATGATTGGGAATTTGATTTGAATTTATCACTTGTAGATGAGGACTGGGACACTATTTTAAATTTGATTAACAACTCCTCTTTCTGTGCACGACATTGTTGCGATTCAAAGAGGAGCACAGAATACATATACCTGTATCTAAAGTTAAATTATCTTGCTTTTATTCTGATATTGATCCATTATGTGATAAATATAAAATGTTTGAGGCTTCACTGATCCATGTTTTGGGCTTGACCTCGTTCAGAAAAATTTTGGGAAAACATTTTTCAAACTTGTATCAGAGATTTTTAAGATCAAATTAGAAACATGCCCCTTAACTGCTTTATTTGGTTATTCGCAAAAAAAAAGAGGGTATACTATTGATTTCATCTCAAAAGCAAATTTTAGTTATTACCTCTCTGATAGCTAAACAAGCAATTTTGATGAAATGGAAAGACAGCCCTCTGCCTACCCGTACTCAATGGTTACATGATATTATGTCTTTCCTAAGATTAGAAAAAAATTAGATATAATAGTAAAAAGGTAAAGTTTAATTTTCATAAGACGTTGGGCGCATTCGTGGATTACTATCAATTTAAAGAATTAAGGTGTTTGGATGCCCCTGAGATACACTCTCTGGTTTCTGGATGTCATCATTCGATTCATGTGTAAATAAGTTAACCTTGTTTAGAGGGAGGGGTTTAATTAAATTGGGGGGGGGGGGGCGGTCCTCCTTTTATTTTTCTTTTTTATTTGAGTTTGTTTAGATAAATGTGAATTTAGTTGAGAATTGTAAACATTGATTAGATTACAGAAGACAAGGTAATATGGGCCACTTTCAGGTTATTGGTCTGTTGCGAGATGGCTTGGATGAAGGGATCAAGGGTATTGTCATTAACTTGCCTCAATAAGATCAGTGGGGAAATAGCTGATAAGGTAGAAGAACATGAATTGAGCGAGTGAGGGGAAGGAAAAGAATGGCACACGGAGGATTGTGTAAGGGAGCGTGAGGTCACATAGGCTGGATGAGAGAAAGAATCAAAAAGCAGATTGTCCTTTAAACTGAGAGGGACAGTAGAATGCTTAATATGATGGGGATCTGGCGTCCTTATACCCAAAGCATGGACAGCAAGTAATCAGGTAGGTTGGCTCCTATTAGTGAAGGGTGACAGTGAAGTGCTCTTTCTAGAACTGCATGGGGGTTTAGTTCGTTAATGGTCACATTACATCTGGAGGTTTCTTTCATGAGCTGTTTAGCGAGTCAACTCAAATGTGGAGACAGCTGATCAAAATAGGAGGGGCAGCATGGTTAGCAAAGCAGTTAGCACAACATCATCAATGTGGCAGTGACCCAGGCTCGAATCCGGTGCTTCTGCATGGATTTTGTACGTTCTCCCCATGTCCACATTGGTTTCCCCTGGGTACTCCAAATTCCTCCCACCCTTCCAAAACTTGCTGGGTTGGAAGGTTAATTGGTGTGTTTCAGGTGCACTGCTAATGGGCTAGAATGGCCTATTACCTTGCTGTATCCTTAAATTTTAAAGTTTATATTTAAAATTTATTGTGGAACTCTCTGCCACAAAAATTGCTGAGGCCAGTTCATTGGATATATTCAACAGGGAGTTGGATGTCTCCTTTTAGCTAAAGGGATGGAAGAGTATGGAGATGAAGCAGGAATGTGGCATTGAGATCACATGATCAGCGTGGGTTTCCTCCTGGTGTACTGGTTTCCTCCCTCATTCCAAAGTCATACAGGGTTAATTGGTCATGTGGGTGTACATGAGCGGTGCCGGATGGGCCTGTTACCACGCTGTATCTCTAAATTTTAAAAAAGCATAATTACAGTGTATAATGATGCAGCGAACGATCAATTCATACATAGCAAAGGCAGCATGGGAGCACCATAGTGAGATTCATTCAGGAGCCAGATGGCTGAAACTTCATGTGAGGCATAGCTTTTGTTTCCCTATTAGAGGAAGAATATTCTTGAATGGAAGTAGAGGTGTACGTTCGCCAGGATGATTGAAGACAAAGGAGTACTGTGCCTCCTGGAATCTGGAAGAGGTCACTGGAAGATCCAACAGGTCTAGAAGTAAAACACTAAAGTCTGCAGACACCGTGGTTGAAGTAAAAACACAATTCTGGAGAAACTCGGCTGATCAAACTATATAAATACAATGCTGGTGAAAGCCAGCAGGTCAATTAGTGTCCTTTGTATAGCAAAGATAATTATTTGGACGTCTTCTGACATTTTTCCATTAAAAAAATTCACCCCTCCCCCCTCTTGTAATCTTACTTCCTCCAAACACTCTCTCTGCAACAATCCCAACATCTCCATTCAGGCAAGAATGGTGCTGTTATGGTCTGGTGCACTGACTTCTACTTTACTGAGGCCAGACAACAGCTCTCAGACACCTCCTACTTGTCCCTTCCACAAGACCCCACCATAGCTCATCAAGTTATCTCCAACCTCATCACCTTGAGTCACCTCCTTCCCACAGCCACCAACCTCATTGTCCCCCATCCCCACATTGCTCGTTTCTACTTTCTAACCAAGAGACGTGAACCCAGCCATTCAGGTGGACCCATTGTTCCTGTTCGCTGTTGCCCCACCAAACTAGTTCCATCATACCTTGACTCTATCTTTTCTTCCATGATCCAATCCTGTTCCCCACCCCCCACCCCCAACCTACATCTGTGATTCCTCACATGTTCTCCATCTCTTCAATGACTTCAAATTCCCCAAACCGGCCTGCCTCATCGTCATGATGGATGTCCAATCCCTTTCTGTCTTCATCCCTCACAGAGAAGGTCTTAAAGCACTTACTTCTTTCCGGACCAGAGACCTGACCAGTCACCCATTACCACCACCTTTCTCTGCCTGGCAGAACTTGTCCTCACTCTAAACAACTTCTTTAACTCATCACACTTCCTCTGAATCGAAGAAGTAGCCTTGGGTACCTGCATGAGTCCCAGCTGTGCCTGCCTGTTAGTGGGCTTTGTGGAGCAATCCATGCTGCAAGCCTACACAGGCAAGGACTCTCAACTCTTCCTCCATTATATTGATGACTATATCAGGGCTGCCTCATGCACCTGTGATGAGCTTATCAACCTCATTCATTTGGAGGCCAACTTTCACACTGATCTCAAACTTATCTGCTCCATCTCCAACAACACTCTCCCCTTTCTGGATCTCTCTGTCTCCATCTCGGGAGACCAGCTGTAAAGGTTAAAACCTTGTGTTTTTGTTCTTAGTTAATTTTGTGCTGTCTCTTTAAGAGAACTATTGCCTGTAGTATTAACATAGTGATTATGATACAATATCTGTCATAATATCTGCCCAGGCTAATGGCTTGCTCTCATTCTACAAGATGTGAAGGAAGCGTGAGCATGAGATATTTTTCTTTGAATTATGTATCTCTTTAAAAGCTTTTTATATCATTTGTTCTCGGAGTCAGATGTGGGAGGTCCTGGAGTCTTCTAGCCTCCCGGACATCTACATCTGCACTAGGTGTGCTAAGCTGCAGCGTCTCAGGGACAGTGTTAGGGAACTGGAGCTGCAGCTCGATGATCTCGCTCTGGTCAGGGAGAGTGAGGCTGTTATAGATAAGCGTTATAGCCAGGTGGTCTCACCAGGGCCATGGGAGGAGGATCAATGAGCTACAGTTAGGAGAGGGAAAGGGAAGAGACAGATACAAGAGAGGGCCCCTGTGCCTGTAGCCCTCAACAATAGGTACTCCTCCTTGAGTACTGTTGGGTAGGACATTCAGGCTGGGGAAGGCAGCAGTGGCTGTGTCTCTGGCAAAAGGTCAGCCTCTGTAGCCCAGAGGGTAGGGAAAGCAAGAGGAGGGCAATAGTTATAGGGGATTTAATGGTCAGGAGGACAGATAGGGGATCTGTGGATACGATAAAGAAAACCGGATGGTGATTTGCCTCCCTGGTGCCAGGGTCTGGGATGTAACTTCTCATGTCCATGTCATCCTAAAGGGGAAGGATAATGAGCCAGAGGTCGTGGTACATGTTGGTACCAACGACATAGGGAGGAAGAGTGAGGTGGTCCTAAAATATAAATATAGGGAGTTAGGTAGGGAGCTAAAAAGGACCGCAAAGGGGATGATCTCTGGATTACTTCCTGTGCCTCGCAATAGTGAGGGCAAGAATAGTATCAGGTGGAGGATGAATGTGTGGCTAAAGGGGCAGGGATTCAAGTTCTTAGATCTCTGGGACCTACTTTGGGGGAGGTGGGACCTGTACCAAATGGAGAGGTTGCATCTGAATCCCAGAGGGACCAGGATCCTGGTGGGGGCGTTTGCTAGGGCCTCTAAGGAGGCTTTAAACTAGTACAGTTGGGGCAAGGGGTCCATATAAAAGGAGAACAGCAAAGAGCAGGTTTGTCCGTGCATAGAGAAGGCTTGTAGACAAAGTTTGGGGGTGGAAAGGCAGGTGATCGAGAACGATAAGGATTGGTACCATGATGGAGGGGGATGATGGCAATAAATAATAGTTGTCTCTGAAGATGGGGACAAGCAGAAGATAAGATGTGGGAAATCTCTGAAATGCTTTTACTTTAATGCTAGGAGTGTTGTAAGGAAGGTGGACGAGCTGAAGGTGTGGATAGACACTTGGCAGTATGACGTGGTGGCAATTAGTGAGACGTGGTTGCAAGAGGGTTGTGACTGGCAGCTCAATATTCCGGGATTTTGCTGCTTTAGGTGTGAGAGAATTGGAGGAGTAAGGGAGGGGGGTGGGGGGGGGGGGAGAGAAGTGTAGCATTGCTTGTCAGGGTAAATATTACAGCGGAGCTGATGCGAGATAGATTGGAGGGCTCGTCAAGGGAGGCAGTAGGGGTGGAATTAAAAAATGGAAAAGAAAAACTTACAATTATAGGGGTGTATTGTAGACCACCTAGTGGGGCACGAGAAATAGAGGAGCAAATGGGTAAGGAAATAGCTGAAATTTGTATTAAGCACAGGGTTGTATTAGTGGGGGATTTTAATTTTCCTAATATAGATTGGGAAACACATTCTGTGAAGAGGCTGGATGGATTAGAATTTGTAAAATGTGTACAGGACAGTTTTTTGCAGCAATACGTTGAGGTACTGACTAGAGAGGGGGCAGTGTTGGATCTACTATTGGGGAATGTGATAGGGCAGGTGACTGAGGTGTGTGTTGGGGAACACTTCGGATCCAGTGATCATAGTACCATTAGTTTCGATATAGTTATGGAAAGGGATAGGTCTGATCCATAGATTAAAGTTTTTGAATGGGGAAAGCCAGATTTTAAGAAATGAGATAGGATTTGCAAGGAGTGGTTTGGGCTGATTTGTTTTATGGGAAGGAGGTAGAGGAGAAATGGAAGTCATTTAAAGGTGAGATTTTGAGGGTGCAGAATCTTTGTTCCTGTTAGGATAAAAGGCAAAGCCAAAGGTTCAAGAGAGGTGTGGTTTTCAAGGGAGAAAGTTAGTTCGAAATAAAAAGGTAATCTACATTAAATACAAGAAGCAAAGTATGGATGAGATGCTTGGAAAATACATGGATTGTAAAATGAAGCTTAAGAAAGAAATTAGGAAAGCGAAAAGAAGGTACGAGGTGGCTATAGTGAACAGAGTGAAAGTAAATCCAAAGGGATTTTACAAATTTGTGAACAGCAAAAGGAGAGTGAAGGATAAAATTGGTCTCTTAGAGAATCAGAGTGGAGAAATGTGTGCGGAGCCAAATTAGATGGAGGAGATATTGAATGAGTTCTTCTCTTTGGTATTCACTAGGGAAAAGGATATGGAATCTTGTAGGATAAGAGAAGCAAAAGGGGTAATTATGGAAAATGTAGGGATTAGGAAAGAAGGGTTGTTGGGACTTTTGAGCATATAAAGGTGGATAAGTCTCTGGGTCCTGATGGGATTTTCCCCAGGACCTTGAGGGAGGTCAGGGAGGAAATAGCAGAGGCTCTGACAGTGATTTTTCAACAGTC
The DNA here is from genome assembly GCF_036971445.1 of Narcine bancroftii. Lineage (NCBI taxonomy): Eukaryota > Metazoa > Chordata > Chondrichthyes > Torpediniformes > Narcinidae > Narcine > Narcine bancroftii. The sequence continues at coordinate 245,269,639 of NC_091474.1, forward strand.
ACTAGAGGGAGGCATGGTGCAAACGTGGTTCCTCCATTTAAAAAGGGCTCCAGCTGTAGGCCCAGCAATTATAGGCCAATAAGTTTGGCGTCAATGGTCAGTAAACTAATGAAAAGTATTCTTAGAGATAATATGTATAAATATCTAGAGAGGCAGGACTGATCAGGGACACCCAACATGGGTTTGTGCGGGGCAGGTCATGTTTGACAAATTTTGTTGAATTTTCTGAGGAGGTGACTAGGAAGGTAAATGAGGGTAGAACAGTAAATGTAGTCTATTTGGATTTCAGTAAGGCTTTTGATAAAGTTCCACATGGAAGGTTGATAAGGAAGGTTCAGGTGCTAGGGATTAATGTTGAGATGGTCAGATGGGTTCAACAGTGGCTAGAAGGTAGATGCCAAAGAGTCATGGTGCATAACTGTCTGGTAGTTTGGAGGCCAGTGACGAGCGGTTGGTCCCTTGTTGTTTATCATTTACATTAATGATTTGGAATATCACAAGACAAAGGAACAGAAACAAACCACTAGGCCCATCGAGTCTGTTCCGTAAATCTACACTAAGCTACTCTACACTAGTTCCAATTTCCGGCCTTTTCCCCATATCCCTTGATGCCCTCGCTCATGAGATACTTATCTATTTCTTGTTTAAATACTCCCAGTGATCTGGCTTCCACTGCTGTACGTGGCAGTGAGTTCCACAGATCCACGACCTTCTGGCTAAAGAAGTTCTTTCTAATCTCTGTTTTATATGGATAATTTCTAATTTTTAAACTAGAATGGTTGGGGGAGGGAACAAAATAGTACAGAGCAGTAAGGAGAAGGTTAGAATGCAAACAATGAAAGTTTGTAGTAAGTATTTGAATATGGATGGGCAGGTGATAGAGAAGGGAAATGCTCTGGAAGAAGATGAAGGGCAATTGTCAGGAAAAGTAAATAATGTTGTTCTTAAAGATGAGGGAAAACAAGGATTAAAAAATGGGAAATCCCTGAAATTCATATATTTTAATGCCAGGAGTATTGTAAAAAAGGTGGATGAGCTGAAGGTGTGGATTGATACTTGGAAGTATGATGTGGTAGCGATTAGTGAGGCATGGTTCCAGGAGGGATGTGATTGGCAACTGAATATCCCTGGGTTTCGTTGTTTTAGGTGTGATAGAGTCGGAGGGGCAAGAGGAGGTGGGGTTGCATTGCTTGTCAGGGAAAATATTACAGCGGTGCCTAGGAAGGATAGATTAGAGGGCACATCCACGGAGGCTATTTGGGTGGAACTGAGGAGTAGGAAAGGAGAGGTTACACTTGTAGGGGTGTATTATAGACCACCCGGAGGGGACCGAGGCCTAGAGGAGCAAATCTGTAGGGAGATAGTAGATATTTGTGATAAGCACAGGGTTGTAATTATGGGAGATTTTAATTTTCCACATATAGATTGGGAAACACATTCTGTGAAAGGAATGGATGGGTTAGAGTTTGTGAAATGTGTGCAAGATAGTTTTTTACAACAATATGTAGAGGTGCCGACCAGAGAAGGAGCAGTGTTAGATCTACTGTTGGCAAATGGGATGGGTCAAGTGACGGAGGTAAGTGTTGGCGAGCACTTCGGGTCCAGTGATCATAATGCCATCAGCTTCAATGTCATTATGGAAAGAGAGAAATCAGGGCCAAGGATTGAGGTTTTTGATTGGGGAAAAGCTAGATTTGAGGAGATGCGAAAGGACTTGCAGGGTGTGCATTGGGACACTTTGTTTTATGGGCAGGATGTAGTAGAGAGATGGAAGTCTTTTAAAGATCAGATTTTGAGAGTGCAAAAGCTTTATGTTCCTGTTAGGTTAAAAGGAGGGGCAAAAGGTTTGAGAGAGCCGTGGTTTTCAAGGAATATTGGAAACTTGGTTCGAAGAAAAAGGGAGGCGTACATTAGATATAAGAAGCATGGAGTTAAGGAGATGTTTGAAAGATACATTGAATGTAAGAGGAATCTTAAGAGAGGAATTAGGAAAGCTAAAAGAAGGTACGAGAACACTATGGCAAGCAGGGTGAAAACTAATCCAAAAGAGTTCTACAAATATGTTAATGGTAAGAGGAAAGCTAGAGACAAAATTGGTCCCTTAGAAAATCAGAGTGGAAAACTGTGTGTGGAACCTAGAGAAATGGGGGAGATATTGAACAGTTTCTTTTCTTCGGTATTCACTAAGGAGAAGGATATTGGGAGATGTGGGATAAAAAAAGCAAATTGGGTAAATATGGGGAATATAGAGATTACAAAAGGTGTAGTTTTAAGGCTTTTGAAGAATATAAAGGTGGATAAGTCTCCGGGACCAGACAGGATCTTCCCCAGGACATTGAGAGAAGTGAAGGAGGAAATAGCAGAGGCTCTGGCGGTAATTTTTCAAATGTCATTAGATATGGGGATAGTGCCGGAGGATTGGCGCATTGCGCATGTGGTTCCGTTATTTAAAAAGGGTTCAAGGAGGAAGCCTGGCAACTATCGGCCTGTAAGTTTGACGTCTGTGGTAGGTAAATTAATGGAGAAAATTCTTAGAGATAGTACTTATAAACATCTGGATAGACAGGGTCTTATCAGGAGCACTCAACATGGATTTGTGGGAGGAAGGTCATGTTCGACCAATCTGATTGAATTTTTTGAAGAGGTGACTAGGAATGTGGATGAGGGTAGCGCAGTGGATGTTGTCTATATGGACTTCAGTAAGGCCTTCGATAAGGTACCACATGGAAGGTTAGTTAGGAAGGTGTAGTCTTTAGGTATAAATTTTGAGATAGTCAAATGGATTGAACATTGGCTGAAGGGGAGAGGCCAGAGAGTGGTAGTGGATAATTGTCTGTCAGGTTGGAGGCCGGTGACCAGTGGTGTGCCTCAAGGATCTGTATTGGGCCCATTGTTGTTCGTTATATACATTAATGATCTAGATGATGGGGTGATGAATTGGATTAGTAAATATGCAGACGATACTAAGATAGGTGGAATAGTGGATAATGAAGAAGGTTTTCAAGGATTGCAGAGGGATTTGGGCTGCTTAGAAAAGTGGGCTGAAAAATGGCAGATGGAATTTAATGCTGATAAGTGTGAGGTGCTTCATTTTGGTAAGAAGAATCAGAATAGGACATACGTGGTAAATGGGAGAGCATTGAGGAATACAGAAGAGCAGAAAGATTTAGGAGTAACGGTACATCGTTCCCTGAAGGTAGAAACTCACGTGAATAGGGTGGTGAAGAAGGCTTTTAATATGCTGGCCTTTATCAATCATTGCATGGAATATAGGAGTTGGGAGGTGATGTTGAGATTGTATAAGGGGTTGGTGCGGCCTAATTTGGAGTTCTGTGTGCAGTTCTGGTCGCCTAATTATAGGAAGGATATAAACAGAGTGGAGAGAGTGCAGAGAAGGTTTACCAGAATGTTGCCTGGGTTTAAGCATCTGGAGTATGGGGAGAGATTGGACAGATTGGGTCTTTATTCTTTGGAGCGTAGAAGGTTGAGAGGGGATTTGATAGAAGTATTTAAGATTATGAAAGGGATAGACAGAATGGATGTGGATAGACTATTTCCGTTAAGAGGAGGAAAGTTTAAAACAAGAGGACATGAGTTAAGAATAAGGGGCAGAGGTTTAGAGGTAACATGAGGGGGAACTTCTTTACTCAGAGAGTGGTAGCTGTGTGGAATGATCTTCCGGGAGAAATAGTGGCGGCGGAGTCAATTGTATTATTTAAGAAAAGGTTGGACAGGTATATGGATGAGAAGAAGATGGAGGGTGATGGGCATTGTGCAGGGAGGTGGGATTAGAAAGGAGTGTTTGGTTCGGTGCGGACTAGAAGGGCCTAATGGCCTGTTTCCGTGCTGTAATTGTTATGTTATATATGTTATGTTAATTTTCAGATTATGACCCCTTGTCCTTGAGTGGTAAATTGGGTTAGTAAATATCCAGACGATACAAAAATAGGGGGAGTTGTGGATAGTGAAGATGGTTTTCGGGGACTGCAGAAGGATTTGGACGGCTTAGAAGAATTGATTGAAAGATGGCAGATGGATTTTATTGTAGATTAATGTGAAGTTCATTTTGGGAAGAATAATCAAAACAGGATGTATACGGTGAAGGGGAGGGCATTGAGGAATTCAGAGGAACAGAGAGATCTTGGAATAAAGGTTCATCATTCTTTGAAAGTAGATTCTCATGTAGATAGGGTGGTGAAGAAGGCTTTTGGGATGCTGGCCTTTATAAATCAAAGCATAGAATATAGGAGCTGGGAGGTGATGTTGAGACTGTTCAAGGCATTGATGAGGCCAAATTTAGAACACTGTGTGCATTTCTGGTCACCGAATTATAGGAAGGATATCAATAAGGTAGAGAGGGTGCAGAGAAGATTTACTAAAATGTTGCCTGGATTGCAGTATCTAGAATACAAAGAAAGATTGATTAGATTGGGTCTTTATTCATTGGAGCGTAGAAGGTCGAGAGGGGTTTTGATGGAGGTATTTAAAATTATGAGGGGGATAGATAGAGTAGATTGAATAGGCTCTTCCCCTTGAGGGTAGGTGAGATTGGAACGAGGGGTCACGAGTTGAGGGTTACGGGGCAAAAGTTTAGAAGTAACATGAGAGGGAGCTTCTTCACTCAGAGAGTGGTGGCTGAGTGGAATGACCTTCCGGGAGAGGTGGTTGCAGCAGGGTCACTTTTGTCATTTAAGAAAAGGTTGGATAAGTGCATGGATGTGAGGCGATTGGAGGGTTATGGGCAGGGAGCAGGTAGATGTGACTAAAGGAGATGCTGTAAATTGGTACAGACTAGAGGGGCCGAGGTGGCCTGTTTCCGTACTGTAATTGTTATATGGTTATATAGTTTTATATCTCTATCATACAGTAAATACTTTGTTATTCATCGTTATAAAAGTCTTAATGAGAAGCTATGCAAAATGTTTATCTGTTTTATCAATGAATTAAAACTACATAAAGTAACAGCCACAGAGTTTGATTTATTGGATTAAAGAGATCTAAATTTGGAATATTGTCGCTCACGCTTTTGGAAGATGACACTTTGAAATTAAGATATATTAGAATAAGGAAAGTGTCATCTGTACAAGCTTTCCACTGATATATACTACAAACCCTCCAACTCCCACAACTACCTGGACTACACTTCATCACATGTCCCCTTATTTCTCTGTCTCCACCATGTCTGTTCCCAAGATGAGATCTAGTCTGGATCTTCTGAAATGTCTGCCTTCCACAAATGTGGCTTCCCTTCATCACCATCAACTCGACCCTCACCGGCATCTCCTCCATTTCCCACTTATCTGCCCTGGCCCGCCCCCAGACACAACAAGCACAGGATTCCCCCAGTTCTCATCTACCACCCCCACCAGTCTCTGCATCCAACACATTATCCTCTGTCGTTTCTGGCATTTACAACAAACTCCCACTCCTAGACACATCTTCCCCTTCCAAAGGGCTGCTCCTTTCATGACTCCCTCTTGCACTCCTCCCGCCCCATCAATTGCCATCACCCCCCCCCCCCCCCCCGGCCACAGGAGGTACCACACTTGCACCCACACCTCCTCCCTCACTGCAGCCTGTGGCCCCCACGGGCCTTTCAAGTGAAGCAACTCTTCACGTATATCTACAGGACTGAGTTATTGCTTCAGGGCTCCCTTTCTGGCCTTCTCTACATCAGAGATTGGGCGCAGATCGGGAGATCGCTTCACTGAGTACCTTCACTCCATCTGCACCAGTGACCGAGACCTCCCAGTGGCCAACCATTTCATTTCTGCATTACTCTCCCATACTCGCATGTCTCCATGGCCTCATGTACTGTCCCACCAAGCCACCCATAAATTGGAGGAACAACACCTGATTTTCCATTAGGGCACTCTCCAGCTGATGGCATTAATATTGGCTTCTCCTGTTTCTGCTAACCTGCTCTCCTTTTCGCCCCCCCCCCTTCCCTTCCCTGTCAGCTCTCCACCCATTTCCCTCTCTATTCACCCAGCCATCCCTCCTCCCCTTGCTGCTGTGCCCTCCCTCCCTTCCCCACCTGTTACCTCCTGCCTTGTGACCACTCTTTTCCCCTTACCCTTTTATTCGAATGCCTGCTGTCATTTTTCCATACCTTGATGAATGGCTCAAGCCAGAAATGTTGGTTATGTATTTTTATCTTTGTTACATAAAGGACACTGTCTGACCTGCTGAGTTTCTCCAAGATTTTACAAGATCCAACAAGTCACTTGCTTGATTTCTGGGATGGAGGGACCAGCATATGAGTGGCATAGATTGGGGCCTTTACTCATTGGTTTATAGGTGAACGAGAGGTGCAGGGGCTTTACAGGATAGATGCTGTGAGAATGTATACCTTATTTTAGAACTTAGACTTGGGGACATAGTTTCATAAGAGGGGATCATTCATTTCCGATCAGGTATTATTTATTATCATGTAATAAAACAGAATTGCCACATAACATGAAGTTGCCTTTTGTCTGCCATGAGCGATTCACCATAAGCATTGCCCAGAGCCTCTTACAGTATGAGAAAAAGAGAAGCAAAAGAGAGTCCCCTCAGAATCAATGAGTGTCCATAGATGCACCTCCATTGGTCTCGCAGCTTCTGCAGCCGCACAAGACTCCTGTTCGGTTCAAACCAGCAGGAACTCAAGCCCAGATTCAAACCTTCAACACAATGAGGAAGCCTTCAGCACCCAGGGCCCTTCGGGAGACCTTCTCGCCCTCAACGAGGTAAGGAGGAATTCCTTGGGAATCCTCTATTCCAGGATGCTGTGGAGGCTACAGTGTTGTTGGTGCTTAACCGTTATTCTGCCTCATCCCATTGATCTGCACTTAGTCCATATCCCTTCCATCCCTGTACCTGTCCAAAGTTTTCTTGAATGTAAAAATTGAGCCCACATTCACCACTTCACCTGACAGCTTGTTCCATACTCCCATCATTCTCTATGTGAAATTTCCCCTAATTTTCCCCTTGTACCTCACCTCAAAGGAGAAAACCTACTTGCATATGTCTATTCCCCTCATAATTTTGTACACCCCTATCAATTCTCCCCTCATTCTTCTGTGCTTCAGTAAAGAAAGTCCTCAACTGTTCAACCTTCTTTGCAGACTCATATTATACAGGTATTTTAGGGGAACAAACCTCCCCTTTTACAGATCATTGTTTGTAAAGTCCTCTCTTTCCCGCCATCTTTCATTCTCCCTCCCACTTCAATCAATAAAGGCATGAAAATTGCTTACTAAGAATAGCAATACAAATGCATGGAAGAAAAAAAGTGGGGGGGGGAACTGGCAGGACCCCCTCCAAATTATCTCCTTGTTCTCAGTATTTCAGGACTTGTGTGATCCTATTATTCACTATCTTTCTATTGAGAAAGGGCCTGGGGGAGGAGTCACGTGATGGAGTAGTGGCCGGTAGGGGAATACCAGCCCTCTGCAGAAAAGAAGAAATAAAGTGAAGAAAATACAAAGTTCAAGAAATAAAAAACATAACAAATAAAAGATAAAGTTGTAGAGAAAAGAAAGAAAATGACACCCAAGAAGGAAAAAGTAAAAACAATGGGACAAAAGAAAAGATAAGATGCCGGAAGAGAAAGGAGAAGGCCTTACCTGCATTAAGAAACGGAGCCGTCATGGAGAAGAGAGCCCGTTCTCCAAGGTTGGTAACGACCCCACAGAGTCGCGACCGCTGGATTGCAAAAATGGCTCTCTGAGCCAAACAAAAGTGCGCAACTGCGCATGCGCTTACTAAGGAGAAAGAGAACACCGATGGGAGGGGGGCTCAGCTGAGGAGCGGGCAAACACAATGCGACCAGCTGAGGGATGCCCGACACCAGGGCTCTCAGCTGGAAGAAGAGGAAAGCAACAGGAAAGGAAGTGAAAGGAAAGAAGAACAGCAGCAGGAGGCCGAACAGATGAGTAGCCCAGAAGAAGAAGACCAACAGCAAGAAGCCAAGCAAGAAGAAGCCCAGCAAAGTGAGATAATCAACTTATCAGGAAAGTCAGAAGAGACACAGATACAAGGAAGAGAAGAAGAAGACACAAACACAGGTGCAGACACAGAAGAAGAGGAAGAAGAAGACCAAGCTCTGCACAGAGAAATAGAAGGTAAAACAGATGGACAGAATATAGATAAAGTTTTTTTTCAAGAACAAATGAGAGCATTAAAAGAATGGTTGACATTAGAATTTAGTGAAATGAAAAGTACAAAAGAAAAAGTGAATAGATTAGAGCTGGTCATGACAGAAATGGTCATCCCTGGGAAAAGATTAGAAAATGTGGAAGAATGAGAAATGGCTGTAGAAATAGAAGTGAACGACTTAAGAAGAAAACTGGAAGAAAGTGACAAAAGAGTCACAAGAGTTGTTAGCTCAGAAAATTGATATGTTGGAAAATTATAGTAGATGAAACAACAAAAATAGTGGACCTAAGGAAGATGAAGAAGGCACAGATATGAAGGAATTTATAAAAGAATGGATCCCAAAGGTCCTTGGAATGACAGAAATACAGGAAGAAATGGAAAGAGAAAGGGCACACAGAACACGAGCCCCGAAACCACAGTCACAACAAAAACCAAGATCCATTTTAGTAAAATTTTTGAGATATATGACAAGAGAAAATATACTGGAGCAGGCAAGGAATAAAATTAGAGAAGACAATAAACCATTGGAATACAAGGGTCAAAAAAAATTTTTTTATTCAGACATAAGTTTTGAACTCTTAAAGAAGAGGAAGGAGTTTAATACAGCAAAATCGATCCTATGGAAAAAAAAGGATATAAAATTATGTTAAGACATCCAGCTGTGCTTAAAATATTTATCCCTGGAGAGCAAAACAGACTGTTCTCAGATCCAGAGGAAGCACGAGAATTTGCAGAATGACTGCAGGACAGAAGGAGAGATGAAGAGATGTTACAAGAATGAAGAACAGCGATAAAATACATATGAAGATGTAAAAATAATGTATATGAACTAAAGAAGGGAAAGAGAAGGGAAGAAAGGAAGTAAGGGTGAAAAAAAGAGGGTGAGCTTTGTTATATGTGTTTTATAAAAAAAAGTTTTCTGGGGGGGTTGGGTGGGAGAGAATAACTGTCACTGCGAAATCAGTTGACGCGAGCGGGTTCACAAGCCAAATGGAGAGGGGAGTTTTGGTTGCCCAGCAAGGGATAAGGGGCAACTCGGAGAGGGGGGGGACATTTGGGGCTAAGGGAATATTGGATGTGGGAATTGTTGAAGTATTTTATGTTTTAAATGTGTTGTCATACATTGAGTTTAAAAAGGGAAAACTGAGAGATGAAAAGGGGGATGGGGATGGTGATGGTGAGGAAGCGGAAATGAGGTGTAAACAGGATGTGAGATGGCCATGTTGAACTATATGACTATAAATATTAATGGAATACAAAACCAAATTAAATGGAAGAGGTTATTAAATTTACTGACAAAAGTAGACATAGCATTTGTGCAGGAAATGCATCTAACTGAAGTGGAACATAATAAATTAAAGAGAGACTGGGTAGGGCACGTAGCGGCAGCATCATATAATTCAAAAGCTAGATTAATTAATAAAAATTAATAAAAATGTACCAATCAAAATAGAGGAGGAAATAATAGATCCAGCAGGGAGGTATGTAATGATAAGGTGTCAGATATATTCAGAATTTTGGAATTTGCTCAATATATATGCACCTAATGAGGAGGATCAAAAGTTTATGCAAGATTTTTTTTGAAGATTGTAGATACACAAGGGAATATATTGATAGGAGGGGATTTTAATCTTAATTTGGATCCAATGTTGGATAAAACTGGACAAAAGACTAGCAAAAAGAATGAAGTGGCCAAATTTATGGTTACATCAATGCAGGAAATGAAACTTAGGGATATATGGAGGAGGCAGCACCCAAGGGAGAAGGAATACTCATATTATTCAAGTAGGCATAAAACATACTCAAGGATTGATATGTTTTTGTTGTCCGCTCATATTCAAGGGAGAGTTAGGAAAACTGAATATAAAGCTAGATTGCTATCTGATCATTCACCCCTGTTATTAGCAATAGAACTGGAGGACATCCCACCAAGAAAATAAAGATGGAGGTTAAACTCCATCCTACTTAAAAGGCAAGAATTTAGAAAGTTTAATAAACGCCAAATTAAAATGTACTTTGAAATAAATACAGAATCAGTGAAAGATAAATTTATATTATGGGATGCAATGAAAGCCTTCATTAGAGGGCAGATAATAAGTTATGTAACTAAGATGAAAAAGGACTACAGTCGGGAAATAGAACAGTTGGAAAGGGAGATAGTAAGTACAGAAAAGGAACTAGCAACAAGGGATGATGTAACAAAAAGAAGAGAATTGGCGGACAAAAAAAAATGAAACATTACAAACGTACAAGGTGGAGAAGGTCATAATGAAAATAAAGCAAAAGTATTATGAGCTAGGAGAAAAAAACACACAAAATATTAGCCTGGCAACTTAAAACAGAACAAGCTAAAAGAACTGTATTCGCATCAAGGACAAAGGACAAACAAATTACATATAATCCAACAGAGATTAATGAGAACTTTGAGGAATTTTATGAACAATTATACCAAACTGAGAACGAGGGGAAAGATGATAAAATAGAAGAGTTTTTAGCTAAAATTGAACAGCCAAAATTACAAGAAGAGGAACAAAACAAAATGATAAAACCATTTGAAATAGAGGAAGTACAGGATATATTAAAAAAGCTGCTGAACAATAAAACGCCTGGAGAGGATAGATTCCCAATAGAATTCTATAAAACATTTAAAGAGTTTTTAATTCCTCCTCTCCTGGAAGTAATGAATCAGATAGAAGAAACACAAAACTTGCCAGATTCATGTAAGACAACAATAATTACGGTAATACCAAAGATGGGGAAGGATCCACTAACACCAGCATCATATAGATCAACATTTCTACTTAATTCAGATTATAAGATAATAGCAAAATTATTAGCAAACAGATTGGCCGACTGTTTACCAAAAATAGTAAAACAAGATCAAACCGGATTCATTAAGAAAAGACGAACAGCGGAAAATGTCTGTAATTTTATTAATCTAATTCCTGCAGTTCAAGGAAATAAGAAGCCAACAGTGGCTGTTGCTTTAGATGCAGAAAAAGTCTTTGACAGGGTAGAATGGAATTGTTTATTCAAAGTATTACAGAGGTTCAATCTACCAGAAAAATATATTAATTGGATTAAGCATTATATCATGGTCCATTGGCGAAGGTAACAGTAAATGTATGTGTATCGAACCAATTTAAATTAAGTAGGTCAACTAGGCAGGGATGTCCATTATTTCCCTCACTGTTCGCTTTAGCAATAGAACCATTGGCAGAACTGATAAGAACAGAAAATGAAATAAGAGGGATAAAAATAATTTGCAGATGTCATCATAGTATACTTAACAGAACCAGAAATATCAATAAAAGAATTACATCAAAAATTGAAGGAATATAGAGAAATATCAGGGTACAAGATCAATGCAAATAAAAGTGAAGTGATGCCAATATGTAATGCGGATTATACAGAATTTAAAAAAGAATCACCATTTAAATGGCAAACACAAGCAATCTGATACCAAGGTATTAGGTTAGATAATAATTTAAGTCACTTCTACAAATTAAATTATCAGCCACTAATAAAAAAATTGCAGGAAGACTTAGAACATTGGAAAGGATTACCGCTAACGTTGATAGGGAGGGTAAATTGCATTAAAATGAATGTTTTCCCAAGGATACAATACTTATTTCAATTGTTGCCAATTCCCTTAACATAGAAATTCTTTAATGAACTATAGAGAATAATAAGGAAATTCTTGTGGAAAGGGGGGGAAACTGAAGGTAGTGTTAGATAAATTAACAGAGAGGTATAACCAAGGTGGTTTGCAGTTACTAAACTTTAAAAATTATTATAGAGCAGCACAATGAAGGTATTTATCTGATTTTTACCAGACAAGGGAAAAACCAGACTGGACTAAGAGCTAGATAAAATAGGGGAGAATGACTTATGAGGAAAGATTGCACAAATTGGGATTGTACTCGCTGGACTTTAGAAGATTGAGAGGGGATCTCATAGAGACATAAAATTCTGGCAGGACTGGACAGAATGGTTGCAGATGGGATGTTTCCAATGATGGGAAAATCCAGAACCCGGGGCCATGGTTTGAGGATAATAGGCAAACCATTTAAGACCGAGATGAGGAGGAATTTCTTTACCCAGAGGGTGGTGAATCTGTGGAATTCATTGCCACAGAGGGCAGTAGAGGCAGGTTCATTAAATATATTTAAGAGGGAATTAGATCTATTTCTTCAGTATAAGGGTATTAAAGGTTACGGAGAGAAGGCGGGGACGGGGTACTGAACTTTAAGATCAGCCATGATCTCGTTGAATGGTGGAGCAGGCTCGAAGGGTCGAATGACCTACTCCTGCTCCTATCTTCTATGTTTCTATGTACCGGAACATATACTTTATAAGTGGGATGAAAAGCTGGTACGATATAAAAGTTCACCAGTATCGCATCATTTACTCAATATATGGAAGAAGATTCACTTAGAAAGGAAAAAAAACAAATTGCCAAATACCAAGATTATTATTGACACAAAATCAACTAATCCCTTTTACAATAGATAACCTTTCCTTTAGAGAATGGGAGAGAAAAAGAATTAAAAGAATAGAAAATTGTTTTTTGGGAAATAATTTATTAACATTTGAACAAATGAAGTAGAAATATGGAATAACTCATGATACAATGTTTGCATACCACCAACTGAAAGCCTACTTAAAGGATAAATTGGGAAATAAACTGAGATTACCAGAAGGAAGCAGCTTTGAATATGTGATTACAGACACAATGATAATTAACAGATTTATAACAAACATGTACATCAAGCTGCAAGAGAAGGAAAATGATGAAATAAGCTATAAACCCAAACAAAAGTGGGAAAAGGATTTAAACATAAAGATTAAAAAATGAAACATGGGAAAAGTTATGTTCTGGAACTATGAAGAATATAATAAACACAAGGTTACAGATGATGCAATATAATTGGTTACATAGGCTATATATCACGCCCCAAAAGTTTTTTAAAAATGGGATCCAACATTATCAGATGTTTTCGCTGTAAGAAGGAAATGGGAACAACAGTACATGCAATTTGGGCATGTGAGAAAGTGGAAAAGTTTTGGGAAGATCTAAATCAGATATTAAATAAAATCACAAAAAGCAACATACCAAAAAATCCAGAGATCTTTCTTCTAAGTATTACAAAAAATAAGGAATTAGGCCTCAAACTGGATGAAGTGCAAAAAAGATTTATTATGATAGCCTTAGCTGTAGAAAAAAATGTATAATGTCAACCTGGAAATCAGAAGAGAGCATGAGAATACAGCAATGGTACGTGGAAATAAATAAATGTATTCCATTGGAAAAAATAACATATAATTTAAAAAATAAAGTCACATTGTTTGAACAAATTTGGGAACTGTATATGGAACACAACAGAGAGGGCTTGCCTCGGACCTCCACCCCCTAAAATGATAGAATGAGAAGAAGACGAAATGACCTGACCCAGTGTGTAAAAGTAGATGACACATTTTTCTTGTTTATTTTTCATTGTGTGATGACATTGTTTAATGGTTTTATTGTATTGTATATGTTGAACGTTGAGTGGGTGGGGAGGGGGGAGAGAAGGAAGGGGGGGGGAAGTGAGAAACTGGCACTGTGTATATTTAAGAGGGAAATGTTTGTATTTTGGTTGATATGGTTCACAGTGTGAAAAATAAAAAATTATATAAAAAAAATAGAGAAAGGCTCTGGGAAGGTTAATCACTCCAGCATTTCAATGTGTTGCAAGTATGGCAGCCACACCTCAACAAATTTGTCACATCTCCCTCTTAAATTGTAATTAATTTTCTCCAGGGTAATACAGTTCTGCATCTCTGTGTTCCATCTTGCTGTGCTTAGCTGAGAGTCAGATTTCCAGGTAACCGTTCTACATTTTCTGGCCACCACCAAGGCGACCTTCACGAATTGAATTTGATGCTTGGACAATCTCCGGCTCACGTCCATAATATCCCCCAGCAGGAACAATGCTGGATCCTGCGAATACTCCACCCCTGTAATTTTTTCCAAAATGTCCCCTAGTTCTACCCAAAAGGGTCTCACCTTGGTGCATAACCACGTTAAATGCACAGAAGTTCCTGTCTCTAAGCTGCATCTAAAACACAATTTCTGATTTTGCCTTGTGTAACTTCTGCGGCGTAAGGCATAGCTGATGCAAGGAATTGAATTACAGCAGCCTGTATCTGGCATTAATAACCGCCATCTTGCTGACCCGACAGAAGTCGGACCAGTACCATTCTTGATTTGTTGTTCCTAAATCTGACTCCCATCTTTGCCTCGATTTATGGAGGCCCAGTTTCGGGCTCCCATTTTGGAACAGGTGATTCCTAGCTGAGATAAATTTGCGTGTGATTCCCCTTTTGAATTAGAGCCTTCATGTCACTACATGGCGGCAGGGCCATAGATGGACCTAATTTGCCCCTCAGATAGGATTTTAATTGAAGATAGCAGAAGAAGGTCCTGTTTGATAAATCAAATCTTTTTTTTAATTGCTCGAATGAAATTGGCTTCCCCCTCTCATAACAGTCTTTGATGCACCTGATCCCTTTCCGGCACCAGGTGTCCAGGATCTTGTTACCTATGGTCATAGAGATGAATTTATTCTGTGTTAGGTGTGTTTTAGGGAGCGAGCCCTACTTTTAACCAATACTCTGGTTTATTTTTTCCCACGTTTGGATTAAATACTTTAGTATCGGGTTGTCTGTTTTTTGCATTATTAATTTAGTGTCCCATTTGTAAATAATTTCTTCTGCTATCTCCTCCCCTACAGTGTGTAGGCCAATTTGTGCCCAGGAGGGTAAACCATTCCCCTCAAAAAATGAGGTGATAAACCTCACCTGGAGCACCCAGTAATATTCCTCCATGGCTGTAGTCCCAAGTCAATTTCTCCATGGAGTCTCTAGCAATTTTATTCTTCCACAGGAACTGTCTGACATATCTGTTAAGTGCTAACCTGTTTAACTTTTCCCTGTAATGCAGTTGTTCAAGTCCTGGCACTCTTCCAATTTTATTGATATCTTTCCTGTAGTTTCGTGACCAAAACTACATACAATACTCCAAATTTGACCTCACCAATGTCTTGCACAACTTCACCATAACATCCCAACTCCTGTACTCAATACTTTGATTTATGAAGGCTAATGTGCCAAAAGCTCTATCCACCTGTGATGCCTCTTTCAGGGAATTAAGCACTCCTCAGTGCCCTACCATTTACCGTATTCATTTTACCTTGGTTTTTCCTTTCAATATACAACACCTCATACTTGTCTGTGTTAAATTCCATCTGCCATTTTCACAAGATCACAAGATAAAGGAACAGAAGCAGGCCACGAGGCCCATCGAGTCTGTTCTGTGACTCTACACTAAGCTGATTACGCTCACACCTAGTTCCAATTTACAGCCTTTTCCCCATATCCATTGATACCCTGACTAATTTGATACATCAATTTCTTGTTTAAATTCTCCCAATGATCTGGCCTCCACTGCTGTATGCGGCAGTGAGTTCCATAGATCTCCTCTGTCGAAAGAAGTTCTGTATTTTAAATGGATAACTTCTAATTTTAAGACTGATTCACCCACCAAGGGAAACATCTTATCTACATCCACTCTGTCAAAACCTTTAAAAATTTGAAATGTTTCTATGAGATCCCCTCTCATTCTTCTTTACTCCAATGAATACAATCTGAGAGCTGCCAAACGTTCATCTTACATTAGCCCTTGCATTCTGGGAATCATCCTACTAAATCTCCTCTGCACCATTTCCTACCACATCACATCCTTTCTAAGATAGAGGGCCCAAAATTGCACACAGTCCTCCAAATGAGGTCTCACCAGTGCCCCATCGAGCCTCATCAGCACCCCTCTACTCTTCCTCTTGAAATTAATGCCAACATAACACTTGTTATGTTGTAATGAAGAATCCCACCTGGTCATTAACTTTTAGGTTTCTCTGCACGAGGACACCCAGGTCCCTTTGCACTTCCGAGGTTTGAATTTGCTCCCCATCCTGCCAGTTTATTTCCACTGCCAAAATTTGCAGCCGGTTTTTCCACCTGGTCCAGATCCCTCTGTTTGAAAACCTTCCTCACTGTCCCATGTAAGAGAAAGAACTGCCTGAGCAAGCCCATCGCTGCAACTTTGCACATCATGCAGGATAGTCTTCTACTTTTCTCCACGGTATGAAGGGATCAGGAGCTCAAACACTGCAACAGTATTTGAACCCCTTCAGAGAATCTAACCTGAGATAAAATGATATATTTTCCCACTATTCTATGCTGAATCAACAAAAACTATTGCAAAAATATTTGTGATGCCATCCAAGCATCTTGCTACCTTTTCTGAGCTGTTGGGTGATGATTTTATATGTTCATTATGACAAGTACTAGTACTTTTTGTTTCATGACAAATGTTCTGGTGGTTGGTGGGTTTTGAAAAG
Organism: Narcine bancroftii; assembly: GCF_036971445.1. Lineage (NCBI taxonomy): Eukaryota > Metazoa > Chordata > Chondrichthyes > Torpediniformes > Narcinidae > Narcine > Narcine bancroftii. The sequence goes on from NC_091474.1 coordinate 245,286,222, forward strand.
AGAACCATTTGATGAAAATTGTGTTCACACAGACTCGCCAGGCATTTGCAGAAGGAAGTACAGTCGACATCCAATTCACCCGAGCTCTCAGAGGAACAAAAGGTAAGCAGTGCAGCATGGACATGCTCCTGGTGCCTGGGATTCAGTATCTGCTTTCAGTTCATCCAGCAATACAGGGAGGACGTAGATGCTTCGAGGAAGGATGCAGCAGATAATGCTGCATCCTGGATTGGAGAACGTGGCTTATGAGGAAAGGTTGGCAGAGCTGGGTCTTTTCTCTTTGGAGTGAAGATGAATGAGAGGTGACTTCACAGAGGTCTTCAAGATTATGCGAGGCATGGATAGAGTGGGCAGCCAGCACTTTTTTCACTGCCCCCCTCTCCCGCACGCCTGATAATGAAGTTCGATTACAAGGTCCCAGCATCACTAAAAATGTGAAGAATTCGCACCATATTATGGCCAACCTTTCCTCGCGTTACTTTAATACAAAAGAGAATCAGGGTTGTATGTGATTCAAGATTCTTTTATTGTCATGTAATAAAACAGAAAATGTAATAGTACATTAAATGTTCTTTAATTTGGTGTAAGGCAGCCAAACAGTCACCATGAGCATTACCCAGTGCCCCTAACCATAGGAGAAAGACAAGCGAAGGAGAGTCCCTTTGGAGGGTCTGTAGATTTGCCTCCAGCGCTCCCACAACCTCCACAGCCGTACAGACCTTGTTCTTCCTGCTGGCAGCCTGAGCTCCAGATCCAAACCTACAAGACAATCAGGAAGCCTGCAGCACCTGAGGCCCTTCGGGAGCATTACTTGCCCTCAGCACCCTCTCAAATTCCAGTTCCCGTGAGCCAGCCTCCAGCAGCACGCAGCCTGTGTGGATCCTTCGACCACAAGTCGCCCACTATCTGTGCAGGTCTTTCAGCCACCGAGCCCCTCGCTGATCTGCTGCCATGGTCACGGTCCTGTAGGGTCGACTCCTTTGCTTCTTCTCAACAGTCATGTAACAGTCTGACAATAACTTTGAACAAATAAAGCACATCACCTGGTTATTCGTTTTGGGGATTATTGTGGAATCTTGCAGTATGTGGAGCAAAATGGTTCCTTGTAATCACGTGTTTCAGAGTAGGTTGGATAAGTTTGTGGAAATCCATTACTCTTCAAATAAATGTAATTCCTCTAGCAACACTTTTGTAAAAAAGACTATTGTGAAAATTTATATTATCCTTGTTCCTATGTGTGCTTTGAAATCTCCCCAATGGACCTAATAACACATTTTTATTTTCCTTCTCAGAAAACACTCGGCAAAATAGCAACATGCCTTGAACTAAGAAGCACATCTCTGCAGGTACAGTACCCTGTGAACTTTTTAATTCAATGTAAATCATTCTCTTACATTTAGTGCACACAGAGAATAGTGGGAGTGTGGAATGAGCTGCCGGCTGAAGTGGTGAATGTGGGCTCAAATATGTCATTGATAAAAAATTTGGAGAGGTTATTGGGAGGACGCAGGTTTAGTTTGGCACAGATTAGATGGGCAGAAGGCCCTGTTTCTGTGCTGTAGTATTATGTACTATGGTTTCTGAATGGTCACTTCTGTGGGTGTTTTTTATTTCATCCTGTTAGAATGAAGAGAAGCAACTTCTGCTCTGGTCCCTTTGTCTTTCCTTAAGGGAATGGTGGAGCAGAATTGACAGGCCGAATGGCCTACTTCTGTTCTTATAAACATATTGTATGGTTGCCAATGGTTACAGAGAGGGAAGCAGAACGAATGATTAACTTGATTAGCTCATGGCTGCAAATGATGAACAAGCCTTCAGTCTTCCCAGAGAATACTGCAACACCAAAGCAGGCCCTTTGGCTCATCTAATCTGTGCAGAAATGTTTTTCTGTTGAGTCCCATTGATCTGCACCAGAGCCCTCCATACCACTCTCATCCATGTACCAGTTCAAAATTTTCTTAAATGTTAAAATTGAGCCTGCATTATTCACTTCAGCTGGCAGCTCGTTCCACACTCCCACATCTCTCTGTGAAGAAGTGCCCCCTCGTTTACAGGCCCTTTCAGCCCATGTGTCCTTGCCATCCAATTACACACAATTGACCTACAACCCCCGGTACGTTTTTGAAGGGAAGGAGAAATCTGGAGCCCCCCGAGGAAAACCCATCCAGACACGAAGAGAACATGCAAACTCCTTACAGACAATATGAGATTTAAATCCAGTCCTCATCACTGGCGCTATAACTGCACTGTGCTAACCATGCCATCCTTACTATGCTCATGTTCCCCTTAAGATTCTCCCTTTACCCCATCCTCTGGTTCTTGTCTTATCCAACCTCAGTCAAAAAAGCCCATTTGCATTTACTCTATTGTACCTTGAAGGATGGCTCAGGCCCGAAACATCAGTTCTATATCTTTATCTCCTTTGGATGCTATGTGACCTGCTGAGTTCCTCCAGCATTCTTGTGTTTTTACTACAATCACAACATCTGCAGACTTTCATGTTTCATTCTAACTGTAGTCTCATAATTTTGTGTACCTGTATCAAATCTCCCTTCATTCTCTGACACTCAAGGAAATAAAGCCTTAACCTGTTTAACCTTTCCCTGTACCTCAGTTCCTCAAGTTCTGGAAACATCCCTGTGCTTTGCCATAAAAATATTACACCTCCTGCAAAATGTCAGCAAGCAGTCATGCGGAAAAGTTAGAGGAAAGGGTGTCTTGTGGACACAAGGGATCGACAGCTGAGAAAGAAAAGGAGAAAACAGATGGCTCTCAGATTCACCTTTATTGCCTTATTATAGCTGGTACAATGAGTTCTTCCATGAGCAAGCTATCAAGTTAATCCAAGCATTTAACACCGTCGTCCCCTCAAAATTGATCAGCAAATTCCAAGACCTGGGACTCGTCACTGTCCCTCTCTGTGTGACAGAACGGGGGAGACAGAGCTTCACTACACGTCCCAATCCGGGAGTGTGTGACGGAATGGGGGAGAGGGAGACAACAACTGAAATTGCAGGCATTGTGGACAGTGGAAGAAGTTTTCAAAGCTTGCAGAGGGATCTGGGCCGGCTGAAAAATGGTAGATGGAATTTAATGCAGACAAGTGTGAGGTGTTGCATTTTGGAAGGACAAACCAAGAAAGGACATACAGTAAATGATAGGGCACTGAGGAGTGCGTGGGATCTGGGAATACAGATACACAATTCCCTAAAAGTGGCATCACAGGTAGATAAGGTGGTAAAAAGAGCTTTTGGCACATTGACCTTCATAAATCAACATATTGAGTGTCATTGAGGCGTTATGGTAAAATTGTATAAGACATTGGTGAGGCCAAATTTGGAGTATTATGTGCAGTTTTGGTCATCTAACTATAGGAAAGATAACAATAAGATAGAAAGAGTGCAGAGATTTACTTAGATGTTGCCAGGACTTCAGGAACTGAGTTACAAGGAAAGGTTACCATAAACATGTTTGGACTTTATTCCCTGGAACGTAGAAGAATAAAGGGAGATTTGGTAGAGATATTGAAAATTGAGGTGATAGGAAGAGTAATTGAATGTCGGCTTTTTCCATTGAGGGTAGATGAGATACAAACCAGATACAAACATGGGTAAGATTGAAAGGGGAAACATTTAGAGAGAAGATGAGGGGGAACTTCTTCACAGAGAGTGAAGGGAGTGTGGAATGAGCTGCCAGCTGAAGTGGTGATTGGGGGCTCAATTTTAACATTTCAGAAGAATTTGGACAGGTACCTGGATGGGAGGGGCATGGAGGGCTATCGACTAGGTGCAAGTCAGTGGTACTAGGCAGAAAAAAGTCTTGGCACAGACTAGAAGGACCAAAGGGCCTGTTTCTGTGCTGTAATATTCTATGGTTCAACAACCCATGAATTTCCTCACCTCCAGACCACAACCACAATCAGTGAGGATTGGCAAAAACATCTTCCAATCTCCATCAGTACCAGAGCACCACAGGGCTGCATTATTAACTCACTAGTAAAAAACACAAAATGCTGGAGAAGTTCATCAGGTCAAATAGTGGCCTTTATGTAGCAAAGATACAGAACTGATGTTTCAGGCTTGAGCCCTTCATCAAAGAATGAGAAAATGCTGGCAAGCATCCAAACAAAAGAGCAGGAAGGTGGCAGGGCAGAAGATGATAGGAGGAGGGAGGGGACACAGCAGTGAGGGGGAGGGGATGGCACGGTTGTGTAGGTGAAAGTACTGGAAGGACAGGAAAAGAGGTGAGGGGAAAGAAAAGGCGAGCAGGTTTAATGGAAAGCAGGAAAGTCAATGTTCATGCCATCTGGCTGGAGAGTGGGTGGATCGGAGGGGAGGAGTTGTCAGAGTGGGAGGTGGAGAGTTAGGGCGGTCAGAGGGTGGAGGTGGCAAGTAGGGGTTGTCAAACGGGGGGTAGAGGGTCAGAGTTGAGCTGGGGGGAGATGAGAAAGTCTGAGGGGGGTGGGTGGGATGCCATTTTAATGAGCTGAGCAGAATTTGTCTTGAAAAGAGCTCTCCATAAAAAGTATTAAAAAGACAGTTTAAAAGCTCAAGATCCAGAATTTGATCGTCAAAATTGGATAAAGCAAGTGCAAAATGACCAGGCAACTGAGAACTAAAACTGAAGAAGTAACAGCTCAGCCAGGAACAGTGAATGGAAGCCTGATGAGTGACTCAGCAGGGGCCTTGGGACCGGCTGAAGCCAGCAATGCTGGGGAGTTGGCCCAAGATAGAGCCTCCACCCTGAACATGATGGAAACTTTATGCAGTTGTTTTACGAGGTCTGGGATCAGCAATGAGAGATTTATCAGAGAAGGTAATGGAAATTAATGTTGCTGACCTGGACAAAACATAAGACAGGCTGACAGGCTGAAGGTACTGGAAGGAAAAGCAAAAATATGGGACACAGTAAAGAAAGGACTGATGGACAAGATCAACCGTATGGAAAATTTCAGCAGAATCATTGGGACTGAGAGAAGGAATCGAGAGGAAAGACCTGGTGAGCTTCTTTGAAACATGGATCCAACAATGCTGGGACCAAATAAGTTCAATGCAAAGCTACAAATTGAAAGGGCTCACCGACGGACCCTCGGACCCAGAAGAACCAGCGATCAACCACCAGTCCTGGTAAGACTTTTCTTTGCTTCTTTGGCTTGGCTTCGCGGACGAAGATTTATGGAGGGGGTAAATGTCCACGTCAGCTGCAGTATTTATAAAATTGGGAAGATATACAATATTTGTGTGAAAACTGGCATGGAGAAAACACTAAAGTTTGTGGCTGACAAGTCCGATGCGGGACAGGCAGACACGGTTGCAGCGGTTGCAGGGGAAAATTGGTTGGTTGGGGGTTGGGTCTTGGGTTTTTCCTCCTTTGCCTTTTGTCAGTGAGGTGGGCTCTGCGGTCTTCTTCAAGTTACTGGAAAAGACGTGTGATCTTGGGAGCAGCATACAAACATTCAAAAAATAATAATGGCCCATTAGTGGTGGACAAATGCAGAAGTAATGTTTTCCCAGGACTTCAGCCCTGCCTTAGTCAAACAAAGAAAGGAATTTTACATGGTAAAGAGACAACTGCAATCTAAAAACTTTAAATATTCAATGATTTCTCCAGCAACACTCAGGGTGGACGTCACAGAAGGTAATCGACAAATTTTCAAGAATAAAGAAGTGGAAGAATTTTTAAGAAAGTTATGAAAAGATTAAAGTCGCCAGCTGAAAGGGCTGAAAAGACCATTTCAAAATGAGACTAACAGTCGTATCTTTTTATTTATACCAATAGTGCTAAGCCATCTTGTTTTCACTGTTAAAAGAAAAAAAATTGGTTTATATGGAGAGCTCTGAAAAGACAGAAAGATATTAAGGAAAGCAGCAAGGTGGGAACTCCGACTTGGTGGGGTGGAGTGGAGATGGCGCCAGGAGAGGAGCGATTTTAAAAGATGGTATCAAAGAGAGGGTTGTTTCTTCTTCTGGGTACTATTGTCACTGTCAGAGCTAGGAATGTGTGTGCATTTCTTAAAGGGGAAATGTATGTGTTGGAAATGTCTTTTAATAGGGAAATGTTACTAAAGTATTTATAAAATTGGGAAGATATACAATATTTGTGTGAAAACTGGCATGGAGAAATCACTAAAGTTTATTAGTCTTAATATTAATGGGATAAACGGTACGGTGAAGAGGAAGTGGGTCTTGGCATGATTAAAGAAATGAAAAGTGGATTGCTTTTTTTGCAGGAAACACATCTTACCAAATTGGAACATGATAAATTAGAAAGAGGATGGTGGGACAAATAATATAGTCTTCCTTTGGTTCAAAGGCAATAGGGGTGGCTATTGTAATTAATAAACACACACCAGTGTTAATAAAAGATATCTTGATTGATCAATCCTGAAGGTATGTAATGGCACACTGTAAAATTTATGGAGAAGCATGGATATTTATGAATATTTATGCCCTGAATTATGATGATGAATCCTTTATGAAGGACATTTTATTAAAAACAGCAGAGGGAAGTCAAAATATGTTGGAAGAGACTTGAATTTCGGCTTGGATTCAATACTAGATAAATCGGCAAGAACAATAACGAGGGCGAAAGCAGCAAAAACTGCAATTTCATATATGAAAGATCTAAATCTTATCGCTGTATGGAGGCAATTGAATCCCACAGAGAGAGACTATTTTTACTCAAGGGTGCACAACTCGCATCAAGTCTAGATTCTCCCGGAGTCATTCTCAACAGCGATTATTACAATGTTATATATTAAAAAAAAAGAATAGGGACCCACAAAAAACTTAATCATTGTGGAAGTCGGACAATATGGTAGGGTTGGATAGTTGGCATGTGGAAATTGTATACCATGAGAAAAAAAAATACTTATAAAATTTTTCTGGTTGGTTCCTTAAATTATAAGATGCGAAAATCATATATGGATTTTGTTGATAAAGTCCATCCATGTCATCCGCTACACTTGCTCCTCCCAATAATATATTCAAGATAGAATTAATATGTTAGAAAATATAACTATTGATAGATGTAAAATTATTCAGGTGTTTTTCTCTTTCTTTTGGGGGGAGGGGGAGGGATGGGGATAAAAATTAAACTATGTATCATTTTGCATCTTTTTTATTATGTATTATTCAAGATGAAGAAGCATATGTTTGTATTTGATGCAAATGAAAAAATAAAATTTTCCAAAAAAAACTTCATCATAGAGACAAATATTCCTGTTAAATACTGATTATAAGATACTAGTGAAAGCATCGGCTAATAGGTCAGGACGATACTTGTCAAAACTGATATATACGGACCAAGCAGGATTTGTTAAAGGAAAGCATTCCTCAAATAGTTTAGGAAGATTATTTAATATACACATGGCTAAATCTGAACAAAATCCAAGTATTACAGTCTCCATAGAAGCAGAAAAAACATTCAACTGTTTGCAATGGCTCTTTTTATTTAAAACACTGAAAAAATTTGGCACAGGCAGAACATTTATAAATTGGATAAAAACTTGATAACATAAACCACAAGCTAAAATAATAACAAATAATCAGATGTCGGCGCTATTCCTCTTGAGTAGATCGAACAGACAGGGATGCCCATGTCCCCAGTGCTTTTTATTTTAGCATTGAATCGCTGGCAGAGTTAATAAGGGATCCGAATATAAAGGGCTTCAAAGTTGGGCTAGAAGAACACAAAATCAGTCTATTCACTGATTATGTGCTATTGTACCCATCAGAACCAGCTTAATCTTTGTAATAATTACAAGAAACACTAGAAAAATATGGAAGAAAATCAGGCGACAAAATTAATATGGATTGGTGTCATTAACAAATTTTGAATATAAAAGATACCAAAAAGGAAGTAAATTTAAATGGATGAAATAAAATATCTTGGAACAGCAACTGACAATAACTTGCACAATCTTCTTCTTGGTAAGATAGAAAGAGACCTACAGAAATGGAGAAATTTACCAATTACTTTGGTAACTGCATCAAAATGAAAGTGATGCCAAGACTGCAATACCTTTTCAATCGCTGCCTATTCCATTATTTAAAAACATTTTAAAGTTATGAAACAACCATATTAGACTAATATTACCTATATGGAATAATAAGGTACCTATATGGAATTATACCTTATGGAATAATAAGGTACCAAGAATTGCATTGGAAAAACTGGCATGGGACTACAGGCTGGGAGGGCTTAGACTTTCAGATTTCAAAAAATATTACCTAGCTGCGCAGGCTAGATTTCTCGCAGCCTTCTTCACTGAAGACAACCCCCCATCTTGGGTTCAAATGGGAATGTACTCAATGGAGGAGGAGGAAGCAAAAGACTTTATCTCTAAATGGAGTTTCAAATCACTAAAGAAAAAGACGGATAATCCCATTTTAATGGACATGATTAGAATGTGGCAAGAAATTAATGTCTAGGAAAAAAGTAGGGATATCAATAAAAGCACCATTGTGTAAAAAATGTGTTATTGCCTATGAACATGGGCAACAGATTATTAAATTCGTGGTATGACAAAGGTATAAGATATATTAAGGACTATTACAAGGAAGGAACTCATGTCCTTTGAACAATTAAAACACAAATACGGAGTGGCCCATGGGACCACTTTCTGTTTTCTCCAGCTAAGATTAAGAGAAAGATGAGGATCAACATTGACCCCACCTGAAATTAGTGAAATTGGACGAACAGTCTGAATGGGGAATTCATCAACATTTATCAAAATAAAATGTACTCTGCTCTCCAAAGCGAAAGTGCAAAACCAGGGTTGCAGAGGTGAAAGGAAAGATGGGAGTCGGACTTGGGTTGGTGATTCCAGAAAGAAGCTGGTCAGGTTGTTGTAAGGATAGCAGGGCATAATTATAAATGCAAGATATGGACTGGTTCAGTATAAGTTTTTACACCAATTATAACTTACCCCTCAAAAGATTAAAAGCTTAAATATCAGAGATGTTTCAGATGTAGGACTGAGACAGGAACTTTTCTACATGCCACATGATCGTGTATGAAAGTGAGTCCATTTTGGCAAGAAATCACAGGAGTGGCCTTCACAGGCAACCCAGAGCTGTATCTATTCGGTAATTTCATGGAAATAAGCGACAAATTGACCAAATATCAAACCTCGTTGATAAAAATAGCACTGGCTGTAGCGAAAAAATATATCGTGATCACTTGGAAGTCCGACTCCCCTCGACTTAGAGCACGATGGGCTGCAGAAACAAATAGCTGGATACCTACAAGAAAAAACCCAACTAACTTAAAGAATAAATAGACACTTTTGTAAAGGTCTGGCAGCCAAACGTGGACTACATGGGGACCCAGATACAGTAATAAAAAGGAACAAAGAAGGAGATTAAAGTAACTATTATATGTACAAAAATATAGTTTCCCAACGGTACTCTATATACTTAAAATACATGTAAGCTCTGTCGTATGGGGATGGGGGGGGGGGGGGGGGTGAGGGACTATTTTGTTTATGAGAAGTTGTTTAATATACAGGTACACGATCCTTTATCCGGACGTATAAAATCCGGAAAACTCCAAAATCAGTTAAGTGGGGAGAGAGGCGGCCGGCGCTTGGGGGATTCACTTAGAAAGGTAAAAAACAAATTACCAAATACCAAAATTATTATTGACGCAAAATCAGCTAATCCCTTTTACAATAGATAACCTTTCCTTTAGAGAATGGGAGAGAAAAGGAATTAAAAGAATAGAAAATTGTTTTTTGGGAAATAAATTATTAACATTTGAACAAATGAAGTGCAAATATGGAATAACTCATGGTACAATGTTTGCATACCATCAACTGAAAGCCTACTTAAAGGACAAATTGGGAAGCAGGCTGAGGTTACCAGAAGGAAGCAGCTTTGAATACGTGATTACAGACACAATGATAATTAAAAGATTTATAACAAACATGTACATTAAGCTGCAAGATAAGGAAAAGGATGAAATAAAGTATAAACTTAAACAGAAGTGGGAAAAGAATTTAAACATAAATATAAAAAATGAAGTATGAGAAAAGTTATGTTCTGGAACTATGAAGAATACAATAAACATGAGGTTACGCATGATACAGTGTAATTGGTTACACAGGGTATATAATCACTCCTCAAAAATTAAAAGAATGGGATTCAGCATTATCGGATAGATGTTTTCGCTGTAAGAAGGAAATGGGAACCACAGTACATGTAACTTGGGCATGTACAAAAGTGAATACAATTTGGGAAGAACTAAATCAGATATTAAATAAAATCACAAAAATAACATAGCAAAAAATCCAGAGATCTTTTTAAGTAACATAAGAAGTAAAGAATTAGGCCTCAAGTTGGATAAAGTGCAAAAAAGATTCATTATGATAGCCTTAGCTGTAGCAAAAAAATGTATAATGTCAACTTGGAAAATGGAAGAGAGCATGAGTATACAGCAATGGTACATGGAAATGAATAAATGTATTCCATTGGAAAAAATAACATATAATTTTAAAAAATAAAGTCACATTGTTTGAACAAATTTTGGAACCATACATGGAACACAACAGAGAGAGCTTGCCTAGGACCTCCATCCCCTAAAATGAAAATGATACGAAGACAAAACGACTCGATTCAGTGTGTAACAAATAATGACACATTTTTCTTGTTTATTTTCCTTTGTGTGAAGATATTGTTTTATGGTTTTATTGTATTGTACATGTTGAATATTTATGGGTTTTGGAGGGGGGTGGGAAGAGGGGAGGGAGGGAGGGAAGGGTGAGGGGGAAAGAGACAAAATGCCACTGTGTAAATTTAATGAGAAACGTTTGTACACATTTTGTTTGATAGGGTTCATAGAGTCAAAAATAAAAAATTATTTAAAAAAAGAGACAGTAGAGTCAGGAATCAGTCCCTTTATTGTGATTTTTTTAAAAATATTTTTCACACTATGAACCATATTGACCAAAATACACACACACATTTCCCTCTTGAATATACACAGTGTCATTTTCTCTCCTTTTTGCCCCATCCCTTCCCTCCCTCCTTCATCCCCCCTCCCCACCCACTCAACGTTCAACCTATATGATACATTAAACCCATTAAACAACGTCATCACACAATGAAAATAAACAAGAAATTTGTGTCATCTACTTTTACATACTCGGTCAGTTCATTTCGTCTTCTTCTGTCATTTTAGGCGGTGGAGGTCCGCGGTAGGACCTCTTTGTTGTGTTCCATGTACGGTTCCCAAATTTGTTCGAATACTGTGATGTTATTTCTTAAATTATATGTTATTTTTTCCAATGGAATACATTTATTCATTTCTATGTACCATTGCTGTATTCTCAGGCTATCTTCTGATTTCCAGGTTGACATTATACATTTTTTTTACTACAGCTAAGGCTATCATAATAAATCTTTTTTTGTGCTTCATCCAAATCGAGGCTAAGTTCTTTACTTCTTATATTACTTAGAAGAAAGATCTCTGGATTTTTTGTTATGCTATTTTTTGTGATTTTATTTAATACCTGATTTAGATCTTTCCAAAACTTTTCCACTTTTTCACATGCCCAAATTGCATGTACTGTTGTTCCCATTTCCTTCTTACAGCGAAAACATCTATCTGATACTGTTGGGTCCCATTTATTTAACTTTTGGGGCATGGTGTATAGCCTTTGTAACCAATTATATTGTATCATGCATAACCTCGTGTTTATTGTATTTCTCATAGTTCCAGAGCATAGCTTTTCCCATGTTTCATTCTTTATCTTTATAGTCCCTTTATTGTGCTTAACCACAGCTTTTAGATTTCCTTCTGCGTGTTTCACGCTGAGCCTTCTGGGATGCAGTAGTGACGTCACTTTCCTGCCTCCAGTGTCAGGTGCCATAAAAAGCACGGGCTCTTATTCGCACCCTTTTCCTAATTGCTGGTGCCTGGCTTGTAGCTGGAGGACTGGGACATCGTTGGAGGCTATGAGCTCTGGTAATGCGCTTGCTGAACTGTTGTGGCTGCGTGCGATTCTGTTGTACGTGTGGGGCTCCCGCTACACTCCCAAAATTGGATTGTGGATGCACAGTTGTTTGAGGGGTCTTGCTTTGTGGGAATTGATGGCTGGACTTGCCTTTACATAATTATCTGTGGATTAGTTTTGGGGTAAAGAGTCTGGGTAATGTTTGTTCTTTTATTTCAAAATTTTATAGACATCACAATCTCATGATGAATTCACATTGGAAGATCTGAAGACACTCGAACCAAGTAAGTAGCTCCTGGATATTGAACGTGGCAAGAGATGTAAGAATGAATGAATGAATTTTATTGTCATAAATATGAGTACAGTGTACAGATCCAATGAAAATCTTGCTTGCTGCAGCTTCCCACGAACGTACAAACTCACAATATTACAAGAAACGTAAAAAGTTGAGAATGTGAAAGGACGACCACAAGATATGAGAGCAGAAGTAGGCCATTTGGCCCATCAAATCCACTATCCATTCTATCATGAGCTGATCCATTTTCCCAGTTAGCCCCATTGGTCTGCAGATCTGTCCTTGAAGAAAGGCTCAGGCCCGAAGCATTGATTATATATCTTTACCTCCTATGGATGCTGTGAGACCGGCTGAGTTCCTCCAGCATTTGTGTCTTTTTACTAACTGGAGATTATTCAGATATGACTGGGATTTCATTACCATCTCTCGGTGGCCATGCACACCCCCCACAAACTCTCCACCCTTATGTTCCAGCTAAACCTTCTCTGAGAGGCTTCATCACCTTAAGCGGAGACCAACATGTAGTCTCCCCAATGCCCTACCTCATTGACACAAAACCTCTCTGCTTTTACATTCACTTCCCTTTGCAAGAAGCACCATCTGCTGGGTTTCCTAATTACTTCATTCTTAAATTGTGGCTCAGGTTGGCTATTTCTATAAATAAACCAAGATTTTGTTGGGACTAATTAAGCACATTACCCAGTGCTGATCTGAGGGGTTAGTGAAGGAAAGTACTGCTGAGTTGGAAGATTGTTGTGATAATATATGGAACAGAACATGCCTTTCGGCCCACAATGTGGTACAAACCTATATAAACCTCCTCCATAACAATCTAATCCTTCCCAACCTCACACCCCTGAACCTTTATTTTTTTTCTTATATTCATGTGCCTATCTTAAAAGTTTTTTGAATGTCCCTATTGTACCAGCCTCCATCACCACCCCCAAAAATGCATTCCAGGTGCCCACCACTCTCTGTGTATTTTTTTAAAAATTACCGATGTGGAATAAGCTTCCGGCAGAGGTGGTTGAAGCAGGGACGTTATTTACATTTAAGGAAAGACTGGATAATTACATGGAGGGGAGAGGATCAGAGGGTGGGGATTTGTTCCGGCATGGACAAGTAGGGCCAAACTGGCCTGTTCTGTGCTGTATATGGTGATATGTGATATGGACCTCTGGCATCTCCGCAAACCTTTCCACCACTTAGCTTAAACAGATATCCCTTTGGTATTGTTGGCCCAGGAAAAAGGTGATGGCTGTCCACTCTAACTAAGCCCATCATAATCTTGTACACCTCTATTAAGACACCGTTCGTCACCCCAGAGAAGAGAGCCCTAGCTCTGTTAACCTTGCTTCATATTATAAAATATTGAATGATAGGGGCTTTATGGCCTACTCCTGCTTCATATTTGCATTATAGTAAGGTATGATTTTATAGAGTCCGTGCTCTTTCAGTTTAACCTTCTGAGCCTTTTCTCTGGTCTCCGTTCTCCTACATTTAATCCTGACTGGCCTGGAGTTGACCACCTGGCCTCCAGTGTTCCTTGTGTGAAAGTTTCAATGAGAGAATGCTTCGATATGTCAGAGGGGAACATAAGGCCGTAAGATATAGGAGACCATTGTTGACCGACAACACTATTCTGTAAAGAGCTAATGTATTCTCCCACTCAGCCCCATTCTACTTTATACCCTGACTATTCAGATATCTATCAATCTCTGCCTTAAATAATAATCCAATGACCTGGTCTCCGCAGCCGCCCATGGTAACAAATTCCAGAGGTTCACCACTCTCGAGCTAAAGAAATTCCTCCACATCTGTTTTAAAGGGCAACCTTCAATCCTGTTGTGCCTTCTTGTCCTAAGCTCCCTTATCATGGGAAATAACTTTGCCACATCTACTCTGTTTCGGCCTTTCAAACACCCAGTGGGAATGGAGCTGTTAAATCTGTTGCGTCCGCCTGAGAAGGGAGCCTGGCCTTTAGAACAAACCCTTATTTGAAAGCTAATTTCTGTCTCCAACTGCACTCCTTCAGATCGGCACTGGGTAATGTGCCTAATTAGTCCCTACAAAATCTTGGACCTGCTCAGTGTAACCGATGTTGTCTGTGAGCAGAATTGATGTTCTGACTCAGATAAAAGGTTTATCTTGTTTCTCTCTCCACAGATGCTGCCTGTCCAAATGAGCTTTATCAGCAGTTTCTGTTTTTACTGCAGATTGGGAGTTTTATTCTCCTGTATTTTGTGCTCGAGTATCTGTCTGGAATTTCAAAACAACTACCACGGATCCTGAGACCTTGTTAAACCAAGATCATAAATGTTTCTTTTGACATAATAATTCCTCCTTAACATTATGTACATGGGGTTCCCCTTCTTAAGAATGAACCCCCATCTCAGATAGAGCAGGGAATGTGTTGAGATATTGGAGCAGGTGTTGGCCATCCAGCCCGTCGAGCCTGCTCCACTGTTCAATGAGGTCATGGTTGATCTGGCTGTAGATGCAGCTCCCCCTACCCTGCCTGTTCCCCATAATCCTTAATTCCCCTACTACGCAAAAATATTTGGAAATGCTCAGTGTAAGCCTTCTCGTAAACTTTCCTCCACTCTTTTTAAACAGATGTTCTGTAGTATTTGCTGCTGTCGCCCCAGGAAAAAAGTGCTGGCCATGGGGTAACATGGTTAATTAGCACAACGCTATTACATTGCCAGTGACCCGGGTTCAATCCGGTGCTGTCTGTAAGGAGTTTGGATGTTCTCCCTGTGACCTGCACGGGTTTCCTCTGGGTGCTCCGCTTTCCTTCCACTCTCCAAAACGTACGTGGGTCGTAGGTTAATTGTGTATTTGGGGTGTACGGGCTTGTGGGCCAGAAGTATTTGATGCCGTGCTGTATTTATTTTGGACATACAACACATTAACAGGCCATTTCGGCCCACTAGTCTGTGCCGCCCAATTGACACCCAATTGGCCAACACCACCCCCTCCCCCCCCCCCCCCCCCCCCCCGGTATGTTTCGAACAGTGGGAAGAAACCAGAGCCCCCGGGGAAATTCCACACTGACACGGGGAGAACGTACAAACTCCATACAGACAGCGGAGGATTCAAACCCTGGTCCCAATCGCTGGTGCTGTAAAGGCGTTGCACCAACTGCCATGTCTCAATTTTTAAAAAATCTTGTATACCTCTTTTAACTCTCCTCTCACCTCTGGCTGCAAAGTTCCCTCTATCTTTTTAAAATGGAAAGGAAGCCTCAAAGAGGGATGAATGTGCAAAAGCGTAGTGCCATGGAAATTTCACAGAAATATTGTACAGGTTGAGTCCTGCATTCTGTCCTTCAGGAGAACTGGAAGTTTAGAGCCCAAAAAGCTGTATGAAATGCAATTGTAGGACTAGAGATTAAATTTGTTCATCTGCTTTAAACACATTTGCAGGTGAGACCACCATTGGTGGACTGGAGATTATACTAATTTATGCATCCAGTGGATTATGGCCACCACAGCAGGGCCAGCATTTATTGCCCAGCCCTCATTGCCCCGGAATGCAGGGCAGTGAAAGAGTTGCGGGTCATAGTTCTACAGCATTAGGGACAGGCCCTTCGGCCCAGCTTGTCTGTGCTGACCAAGTAGTCTAACCAAGCTCGTCCTACTTGCCTACATAGAGCCTGTATCCTGAGCCTTTCCAATCCATGTACTTATCTAAATGTCTTTTAAACATTATTCAGCCAGAGGATGGTAAATCTGAGGAATCTGTTGCCACAGGCAGTTGTGGAAACCAAGTCACTGGGTGGATTTAGGGCAGAGATTGATAGGTTCTGGATTAGGCAGGGCATCAAAGGTTATGGGGAGATGACCGGGCAGTGGGGCTGAGTGGGAAAATGGATCAGAGCATGATTGAATGGCGGGGCAAACTTGATGGTCTCAGCTCCTGTGTCTTATGGTATTACTCAATAACCTGACTGACATACAGTCTCCTCAATGTCTGGAGTGGCAAAAGTCAAGACAGGGCAACTGAAGACCAGTAGGAACCAAATGGGGTTGAAAGGGAGACCCTGAGTTTCTGGATCAATGTCACTGATGGCAGGTTTTAGAACACAAGATTTATTTAAATCTGGCCCTGTCTGTAAGGAGTTTGTACATTCTCCCTGTTTCTGTGAGAGTTTTCATTAGGGGGCTCCGGTTTCCTCCCACTTTCCAAAATGTAGTCAATTTGGGTGTAATTAGGGCCAGCACCAGTTCAAATGGCCAGAATCGGCTTCTACTGTGATGTAAATTTGAAAAATTAAAAATGCAAATTGAAGCGCCATGCTCCCCGTGCTGTCACTTTAATTACTTGAATAGATGCTGTAATGGGATTTGAATTCGGGCCTCTACATTATTGGTTCTCTCATTGAATTCTAGTCCAGTAAATTAACCACATGAGTTTGAATATGATTCCAGATTAAATCCCTCTCTCTGTTTGAAAGCAACTGCAGAGTCTGGACACTAAACCCCCATGTTTACCTGCAGACATTAGTTTGTTTTTTCCTTTTTTCTTTACAGTTTTAAAGAACATTCTTTCTTATAACAAAGATTTTCCTTTTGATGTTCAACCTGTCCCTATCAGGTAAATGATTTAATTTGGCATTTTGTCCATTAAAACTCTGGGTTCAGATAAAACCCATCCATCTCAATAATGAGTTGCTTCTATTCTTTCTTTATGGCCAGGTGATTTTTTTTTCCCCCAACAGACGATCAGGATTGGTCAGTCCTTGTGCCTTAGAGCTTGCTTTCCATCCAGTCTTTAATTCATTATCCACTGCATCAACTGATTTCCATACTATTTAAGTGATTAATTTATTAAAATTAATTTTGTGTGATGGTTGAGTGAATCTTCATTGTTCAGTCTAAGGAGCCTGGGTTTCTCTTTGAAGTTGGAATGTTCCCATGGCAGGGCACAGGAAGAGGGTGGGATTCTTGCTGGTGTCCCGAACCCGGGGCAGGGTCTAGATCCCTGGCTACTTGCAGTGGCTGAGACAGGAGCGGGCTGACTTGGTGCTAGAGAAACTCAGCAGGTCAGGCAGCGTCTATCAGGAAGTAAGGGGTGACCAACGTTTCAGGTCTGGGCCTTTCGTCAAAGCATAAGCAAAAACTGCAATGTGTCGGAATAAAAAGGTGGGGAGAGAAGAGGGAGGCAGCAGCAAGGGGTGAGCACAGGCTGACAGGGAAGAGTTCATGGGTGGATACAGGTGACAGGGTAGAAGCTGAGGTCATGGGGGAGGGGTTATCTCTCTTATAGGAGAGGGTAGGGGCCAGGGAACTGGAAGAAAGGAGACCCTCTCCCCATCATCTCGGCTTTTTTTTCCCTACCCTCCAACCTGTATTCTCCTATACTTGTGCTTCTCCCTCACCCTTCTGTCCTTTCCTGAATCCCCCTCCCCTCCTCCACCTTTTAATTCAGGCACCTGCCTGTTTGTGCTTCAACCTGATGAAGGGCCAGGCCCAAAGCATTGATTACCTTTCACTGGCTGTGGATACTGCTCGATCTGCACTCAACCCCAGCATCTACAGACTTTCTTGTTCAACTGAGTTGACTGTTGGAAATTAACCTTACTCAAAAGTCTCTGATGTTAATATGATCCAGTCAACAAGCACTGACCCACTCACCTCCACCGATCTCTCCAAGGGTCAGGAGTGTGAGGCATTCTGGCGTTAACGACAATGAATTTATTGTCATGCGCAGTTTACAATGTACATGTGCCCAAAATTCTTGCTTCAGTTGAACAGCGACTCTTCATTTTGTGTGATGGTTGAGTGAATCCTCATTGGAGTGAAACACAAAAGTCTTAAGACACAGTGATTGTAAACAAAACACATAGTGTAGGAACTCCAGCTGGTCTCACAGTATCCGTAGTAGGTAAAGATACATTATCGACGTTACAGGCCTGAGGCCTTCTTCAAGATACGAATGAAAAGAGACAGGTGTCTGAATTCAAGGCTGGGGAAGAATGGGACGGGGAGGAGTCCAGACCAACAGATAAAAGGTATGGCCAGTCTGAGACCAACCACAAATTGGGGAACAACACCTCATCTTCTGCCTGGCACCCTCCAACCGGATAGCATTAACATCAACCTCTCCAGTTTGTGTTGAAAACCCTCCCCGTTTCCTTTCTCTCCCCTTTTCCTTCTATCTCCTTTCATAGATACAAAATCAATTCTCCCCTTTCCTTGTGTCATATCCCATCAACACCTTTTATCTGTTGGCCTGGACTCCTCCCCCGTTCCATTCTTTCCCCTTTCCCCAGCCTTTAATTCAGACAGCTGTCCTTTCTCACTCACCTTTTTAAAATTTTTTATTTTTCACACTGTGAACCATACCAACCGAAATACACACAAACATTTCCCTCTTGAATATACACAGTGTCATTTTCTCCCCTTTTCCCCCCTCCCTTCCTTCCCTCCTTCACCCCACCCCCCCCCACCCACTCAATGTTCAACCTATATGATACATTAAACCCATTAAACAACGTCATCACACAATGAAAATAAACAAATTTGTGTCTTCTACTTTTACATACTGGGTCAGTTCATTTCGTCTTCTCCTTCTGTCATTTTAGGCGGTGGAGGTCCGCGGTAGGACCTCTCTGTTGTGTTCCATGTACGGTTCCCAAATTTGTTCGAATACTGTGATGTTATTTCTTAAATTATATGTTATTTTTTCCAAAGGAATACATTTATTCATTTCTATGTACCATTGCTGTATTCTCAGGCTATCTTCTAATTTCCAGGTTGACATAATACATTTTTTTGCTACAGCTAAGGCTATCATAATAAATCTTTTTTGTGCTCCATCCAAATTGAGTCCAAGTTCTTTACTTCTTATATTATTTAGAAGAAAGACCTCTGGATTTTTTGGTATGTTGCTTTTTGTGATTTTATTTAATACCAGGTTTAGATCTTCCCAAAACTTTTCCACTTTCTCACATGCCCAAATTGCATGTACTGTTGTTCCCATTTCCTTCTTACAGCGAAAACATCTGTCTGATACTGTTGGGACCCAATTATTTAACTTTTGGGGCGTAGTGTGTAGCTTGTGTAAGCAATTATATTATATCATGCGTAACCTCGTGTTTATTGTATTTCTCATAGTTCCGGAGCATAGCTTTTCCCATGTTTCATTCTTTATCTTTATGTTTAAATCTTGTTCCCATTTTTGTTTGGATTTACAGCTTGTTTCCTCATTCTCTTTCTCTTGCAGTTTGATGTACATATTTGTTATAAATCTTTTAATTATCATTGTGTCTGTAATCACATATTCAAAATTGCTTCCCAATTTGTCCTTTAAGTAGGTTTTCAGTTGGTGATGTGCAAACATTGTACCGTGAGTTATACCATATTTGTCCTTCATTTGTTCAAAAGATAATTTATTTCCCGAAAAACAATTTTCTATTCTTTTGATCCCTTTTCTCTCCCATTCTCTAAAGGAAAGATTATCTATTGTGAAAGGGATTAGTTGATTTTGTGTCAATATTAATTTTGGTAGTTGATAATTTGTTTTATTCCCTTCTACATGAATCTTCTTCCAAATGTTGAGCAGATGATGTAGTACTGGTAAATTCCTATGTTGCACCAGCTTTTCATCCCACTTATATAGTATATGTTCAGGTACCTTCTCCCGTATTTTATCGAGCTCTAATCTGGTCCAATCTGGTTTTTCCCTTGTTTGATAAAAATCTGATAGGTATCTTAATTGTGCTGCTCTCTAATAATTCTTAAAGTTTGGTAGCTGTAAGCCCCCTTGTTTGTAGCATTCTGTTAATTTATCTAGCGCTATCCTCGGTTTCCCCCCTTTCCATAAGAATTTCCTTATTATTTTCTTTAGCTCCTTGAAGAATTTCTCTGTTAGGTGCATTGGTAATGATTGAAATATGTATTGTATCCTTGGGAAGATATTCATTTTAATACAGTTTACCCTTCCTATCAGTGTTAGTGGTAAATCTTTCCAATGTTCTAAGTCGTCTTGTAATTTCTTCATTAATGGCTGATAATTTAGTTTGTATAGATGGCCGAGATTATTATCTAGTTGTATACCTAGGTATCGAATTGCTTGTATTTGCCATCTAAATGTGATTCTTTCTTAAACTTTGTGAAATCCGCATTATTCATTGGCATCGCTTCACTTTTATTTGCGTTGATCTTGTACCCCGATACTTCTCCATATTCCTTCAATCTCTTATTTAATTCTTTTATTGATATTTCTGGCTCTGTTAAGTATACTATGACATCATCTGCAAATAGACTTGATTTTATATTCCTTCTCTTTTATTTTTATCCCTTATTTTATTTTCTGTTCTTATCAGTTCTGCCAGTGGTTCTATAGCTAACGCGAACAGTGAGGGAGATAGTGGAAATCCCTGCCTAGTTGATCTGCTTAATTTAAATTGGCTTGATATATATCCATTTACTGTCACCTTTGCCAATGGTCCCTTATATAATGCTTTAATCCAATTAATATATTTCTCTGGTAGGTTGAAACTCTGTAGTACTTTGAATAAATAATTCCATTATACTCTGTCAAAGGCTTTCTCTGCGTCTAAGGCAACTGCCACTGTTGGCGTCTTGTTTCTTTGTACTGCATGGATTAAGTTAATGAACTTACAGATATTGTCCGTTGTTCGTCTTTTCTTAATAAATCCAGTTTGATCTAGTTTTACTATTTTTGGTACACAGTCGGCCTATCTGTTTGCTAATAGTTTAGGTATTATCTTATAATCTGTGTTAAGTAGAGATATTGGTCTATACGATGTTGGTGTTAGTGAATCTTTCCCCATCTTTGGTATTACTGTAATTATTGCTGTTTTGCATGAATCTGGCATGTTTTGTGTTTCTTCAATCTGGTTCATTACTTCCAGGAGAGGAGGAATTAATAAATCTTTAAATGTTTTATAGAATTCTATTGGGAGTCCATCCTCTCCTGGCGTTTTATTGTTCGTTAGTTTTTTTAATATATCCTGTATTTCCTCTGTTTCAAATGATTTTATTAATTTATTTTGCTCCTCTGTTTGTAATTTTGGTTGTTCAATTTTAGCTAGAAATTCATCTATTTTGTCTTCTTTCCCTTCATTCTCAGTTCGATATAGTTGCTCATAGAATTCCTTGAAGTTTTCATTGATCTCCATTGGATTATATGTAATTTGTTTGTCCTTTTTCCTTGATGCCAGTACTGTTCTTTTAGTTTTTTCTGTCTTAAGCTGCCAAGCTAGTATTTTGTGTGTTTTTTCTCGTAGCTCATAATACTTCTGTTTTGTCTTCATTATGTTCTTCTCCATCTTGTATGTTTGTAGTGTTTCATATATTTTTTTGTCCGCCAATTCTCTTCTTTTTGTTGTATCTTCCCTTATTGCTAATTCTTTTTCTGTACTTGCTATTTCCCTTTCCAGCTGTAGTCCTTCTTCATCTTAGTTACATAACTTATTATCTGCCCTCTGATGAACACTTTCATTGCATCCCATAGTATAAACTTATCTTTCACTGATTCCGTATTTATTTCAAAGTACATTTTAATTTGTCGTTCAATTCATTCTCTAAAATCCTCTCTTTTAAGAAGCATGAAGTTTAATCTCCATCTATATGGTCTCGGTGGGATGTCCTCCAACTCTATTGCTAATAACAGGGGTGAGTGATCCGATAACAATCTAGCTTTATATTCCGTTTTCCTAACTCTCCCTTGAATGTGGGCTGACAACAGGAACAGGTCTATCCTTTTTTTTTAATTTTTTATTTTTCACACCATAAATCACATTAGCCATGACACACACTTTTTCTTTTTCACACATATACAGTGACTTTTTCTCCCCCCCCCTCCCTCCTCCCAAGCCACTCCCTCCTCCCAAGCCACCCCCCCCCATCCATTTTAGGTATACAATCTAGGTTACATTAAACCAGTCAGACAATGTTGTCATTCAACAAAAATACACCAGATATTCTACTGATTCCATTCTTTTCTTTCCTTCTCCTTCCATCAACTTAGGTAATGATTGTCCCCGGTAGGTTTTCGCTATTGTATTTAATGTAAGGCTCCCATATTTGTTCGAATATTTCAATATTATTTCTTAAACTATATGTAATTTTTTCTAATGGAATACATTTATTCATTTCTATATACCATTGTTGTATTTTCAGATTATCTTCCAATTTCCAGGTTGACATAATACATTTTTTTGCTACAGCTAGAGCTATCTTAACAAATCTTTTTTGTGCATCCTCCAAATCAATTCCAAATTCTTTGTTTTTTATGTTACTTAGGAGAAAGATCTCTGGATTCTTTGGTATATTGTTTTCTGTTATTTTATTTAATATCTGATTGAGATCTTCCCAAAATTTTTCTACTTTCTCACATGTCCAGATTGTATGAATTGTTGTTCCCATTTCTTTTTTACATCGAAAACATCTTTCAGATACTGTTGGGTCCCATTTATTTAACTTTTGAGGTGTAATGTATAGTCTGTGTAACCAGTTATATTGTATCATACGTAGCCTCGTATTTATTGTATTTCTCATCATTCCAGAACATAATTTCTTCCATGTTTCCTTTTTTATCTTTATATTTAAATCTTGTTCCCATTTTTGTTTAGCTTTACCATTTGTTTCCTCATTCTCCTTTTCTTGCAGTTTAATATACATTTTTTTTATAAATCTTTTGATTAACATTGTATCTGTAATCACATATTCAAGGTTACTTCCCTCTGGCAAACTCAAACTGCTTCCTAATTTATCCTTCAAGTAGGATCTCAATTGGTAATATGCCTGCGCTGTATCTCCAGTTATATTGTACTTATCTCTCATTTGTTCAAAGGATAAGAATCTACTTCGTGAAAAACAATTTTCTATTCTTTTAATCCCTTTTTTTTCCCATTCTCTAAAGGAAA
This sequence comes from Narcine bancroftii, assembly GCF_036971445.1. NCBI lineage: Eukaryota > Metazoa > Chordata > Chondrichthyes > Torpediniformes > Narcinidae > Narcine > Narcine bancroftii. The sequence continues at coordinate 245,309,373 of NC_091474.1, forward strand.
GGTTATCTATTGTAAAAGGGAGTAACTTATTTTGCGTCAATATTAGTTTTGGTAATTGATAATTTGTCTTATTTCTTTCTACATGAATCTTCTTCCAAATATTGAGGAGATGATGTAATACTGGAGAAGTTCTATGTTGTACCAATTTTTCATCCCATTTATATAATATGTGTTCAGGTATCTTTTCCCCTATTTTATCTAATTCTAATCTCGTCCAGTCTGGTTTTTCCCTTCTTTGATAAAAATCTGATAGGTATCTTAATTGTGCGGCTCTATAATAATTTTTAAAGTTTGGCCATTGTAAGCCTCCTTGTTTATACCATTCTGTTAATTTATCTAGTGCTATCCTCGGTTTCCCCCCTCGCCATAAAAATTTCCTTATTAATTTCTTTAACTCTTTGAAGAATTTTTCTGTCAGTTGTATTGGCAATGCCTGAAATAAGTATAATATCCTTGGAAAAATGTTCATTTTAATACAGTTTATCCTTCCTATTAGTGTTAGTGGTAAATCTTTCCAATGCTCTAAATCGTCCTGTAATTTTTTCATTAGTGGATAATAATTGAGTTTATATAATTGGCCGAGATTTTTGTTTATTTGTACACCTAGGTATCTTATTGCCTGCATTTGCCATCTAAATGGAGATTCCTTCTTAAATTTTGAGAGATCCGCATTATTCATAGGCATTGCTTCACTTTTATTTACGTTTATCTTGTAACCCGACACTTCTCCATATTCCTTCAATTTATTATATAATTCTTTTATTGATAGTTCTGGTTCTGTTAAGTACACTATAACATCATCCGCAAATAGACTGATTTTATATTCCTTGTCTTTTATTTTTATTCTTTTTATATTATTATCTATTCTTATCAATTCTGCTAGTGGTTCTATAGCTAACGCAAACAATAAAGGTGATAGTGGGCATCCCTGTCGCGTTGACCTGCTTAAGTTAAATTGCTTTGATCCATGTCCATTTACTGTCACTTTCGCTAACGGTCCCTTATATAATGCTTTAATCCAATTAATATACTTCTCCGGTAAACTGAATTTTTGCAATACTTTGAACAAATAATTCCATTCTACTCTGTCGAAGGCCTTCTCTGCGTCTAAAGCAACTGCTACTGCAGGTGCTTTATTTCCTTCTACTGCATGAATTAAGTTAATAAATTTACAAATATTGTCTGTTGTGCGTCTTTTTTTGATAAATCCAGTTTGGTCTATATTTACCATTTTCGGTACCTGCTCTGCTAATCTGTTTGCTAATAGTTTAGCTATTATAATCTGTGTGTAGTAAAGATATTGGTCTATATGACGTTGGTGAGAGTGGATCTTTCCCTTGTTTTAGTATTACTGTAATTATTGCTGTTTTACATGAATCTGGTAAGTTTTGTGTTTCATCAATCTGGTTGATTACATCCAGGAGGGGCGGAATTAATAAGTCTTTAAATGTTTTGTAGAATTCTATTGGAAATCCATCCTCTCCTGGTGTCTTATTATTTGGTAATTTTTTTATTATCTCTTGTATTTCTACTGTTCCAAATGGTTCTGTTAATTTATTTTGTTCCTCTATTTGTAGTTTTGCTAGTTCAATTTTAGTCAAAAATTCATCTATTTTCCCTTCTTTCCCTTCGTTTTCAGTTCGGTATAATTGTTCATAGAATTCTCTAAAGTTTTCCTTAATTTCTTTTGGATTATATGTAATTTGTTTGTCTTTTTTCCTTGATGCCAATACCATTTTCTTAGCTTGTTCTGTCTTAAGCTGCCATGCTAGGATTTTGTGCGTTCTTTCACCCAGTTCATAATATTTCTGTTTTGTCTTCATTATATTCTTCTCTACCTTATATGTTTGTAATGTTTCATATTTTATTTTTTTATCCGCCAATTCTCTTCTTTTAGTTGTATCTTCCTTCATTGCTAATTTTTTTTCTATATTTACTATTTCCCTTTCCAACTGCTCTGTTTCCTGATTATAGTCCTTCTTCATCTTGGTTACATAACTTATTATTTGCCCTCTAAAGAATGCTTTCATTGCATCCCATAGTATAAACTTATCTTCCACTGATTCGGTATTTATTTCAAAATACATTTTTAATTGTTTTTCAATAAATTCTCTAAAATCCTGCCTTTTAAGTAGCATGGGGTTTAATCTTCATCTATACATTCTTGGAGGGATGTCCTCTAGCTTTACTGTCAATATTAAGGGTGAATGGTCCGATAGTATTCTAGCTTTATATTCTGTTTTTCTTACTCTATCTTGCATACTAGCTGATAACAAAAATAGGTCTATTCTTGAGTATGTTTTATGTCTAGCCGAGTAATATGAATATTCCTTTTCTTTTGGGTTTTGTTTTCTCCATATATCCAAAAGTTGCATTTCTTGCATTGATTTAATTATAAATTTGGTTACTTTGTTCTTTCTGTTAATTTTGTTCCCAGTTTTATCCATATTTGAATCCAAATTCAGGTTGAAATCCCCTCCTATTTGTATGTTCCCATGCGTATTAGCTACCTTCAAAAAGATATCTTGCATAAACTTTTGATCTTCTTCGTTAGGTGAATATACATTGAGTAGATTCCAAAACTCCGAATATATCTGACATTTTATCATTACATATCTCCCTGCTGGATCTATTATTTCCTCTTCTATTTTAAATGGCACATTTTTACTAATTAATATAGCTACTCCTCTGGCTTTTGAATTACATGATGCTGCTGTTACATGTCCTATCCATCTCTCTTTAATTTCTTGTGTTCCACTTCAGTTAAATGTGTTTCCTGCACAAATGCTATATCAATTTTTTCTTTCTTCAGTAAATTTAACAGCTTCTTCCTTTTGATTTGGTTATGTATTCCATTAATGTTTATAGTCATATAGTTCAACATGGCCATTTCATACTTTGTTTATCTCTCATTTCCGCTTCCTCATCACCATCTTCCCTTCTTATCCATTTCTGCTTTCTTTTTTTGAACACACTGTAAGACAACACTTCTAAAACATAAAATATTTCCACTATTCCCACATCTAAAATTCCCTTAACCCCAATAGTCCCTCCCCTTTCTGAGTTGCCCCTTGTCCCTTGCCGGGCAACCACAACTCCCCTCTCCATTTGGATTGCGAACCCGCTCGAAAGCGTCAACTGATTTCGCAGTGACTGTTATTCTCTCCCACCCAGCCCCCTCCAGAAAAGACTTTTATCTTCACATATAACAAAGCTCACCCTCTTAATTTCCCCCTTACTTCCTTTCTTCCCCTCATTAGTTCTTATTTATACTTTATTCTTCTTCGTTATATAAAGTTTGTCGTCATTCTTGTTCTTGTTACATCTCTTCATCTTTCTGTCTGTTTTGCAAACGTTCTGCAAATTCTTGTGCTTTCTCCGGATCCGAGAACAGTCTGCTTTGCTGCCCCGGGATAACTATTTTAAGCACCGCTGGATATCTTAACATAAATTTATAGCCTTTTTTCCATAGGATCGATTTTGCTGCGTTAAACTCCTTCCTCTTCTTCAGGAGCTCAAAACTTGTGTCTGGGTAGAAAAAAATTTTTGACCTTTGTATTCCAGTGGATTTTTGTCTTCTCTCATTTTTTTCATTGCCTTCTCCAATATATTTTCTCTTGTCGTATATCTCAGGAATTTTACTAAAATGGATCTTGGTTTTTGTTGTGGTTGTGGTTTAGGGGCTAATGTTCTGTGTGCCCTTTCTATTTTCATTTCTTCCTGTAATTCTGGTCTTCTCAGGACCCTGGGGATCCATTCTTTTATAAATTCTTTCATATTTTTGCCTTCTTCATCTTCCTTAAGGCCCACTATCTTTATATTGTTTCTCCTATTATAGTTTTCCATGATATCCATCTTCTGAGCTAACAGCTCCTGTGTTTCTTTAACTTTTTAATCAGATTCTTCCAATTTTCTTTTTAAGTCGTCCATCTCCATTTCTATGGGTGTTTCTCGTTCTTCCACCTTGTCTACTCTTTTCCCTATTTCTGTCATGACCATCTCTAATCTGCTCACTTTTTCTTCTGTACCTTTTATTCTTCTTTTTATTTCATTAAATCCTCGTGTCTGCCAATCTTTTATTGCTTCCATATATTCTTGAAAAAAATTTCCTATCTATGTACAGTCAATTCCCTTTATCTTCTATTTCTCTGTGCAGAGCTTGATGTTCTCCCTCCCCTTCCCCTGAGTACACTCCAGGACCTGTGTCCTCTCCCTCTCTTCCTTGTATCTGTGTCTCTTCTGACTTTCTTGTTGGGCTGTTTATCTCAGTTTGCTGGGTATTTTTGTTTTTATTAATGGTGTCTTGATGTTGGTCCTCTTCCTCTGGGCTGGTCATCTGCTGTGTCTCTGATTTCCTTTATTCACTCTCCTCCTTCTCGTTCCCGTTATTTTCTGTGTCTTCCTGCTGTCGGGTCATTCTCATCTTTTCAAGCTGTGGAGTTCCACTCCTCAGCTGGTCCCCCCTCCCATCGGTGTTGTCTTTGTCGTGCGCGGTTGCGCACCTCTGTTTTGCTCCGTGAGCCATCCTTGTAGTCCTGCGCTCGGTGGGTTGCGACCCTTCGGGTTTCCACTGACCTCAGGGAGTGGGCTCCTCTCTCCATGGCGGGTCCCTGCTTCTTCGTACAGGTAAGGCCTTCACCTTTCTCTTCCGGCGTCTTTCCTTCTTCTTTTCTTCCCGTTGTTTTTGGCTTTTCTTTCTTTGGTGCCATTTCCTCCACACCTTTATTTTTTATTTGTTGTGGTTTGTGTGTCTGTGGCTTTGCTTTTTCTTTACTTTTTTCCTTCTTTTCTGGAGAGGACTGGTATTCTCCTACCGGCCACTACTCCATCATGGGACTCCTCCCTCACTCTCACCTTGAGGAAGGGCTCAGGCCCGAAATGTCGGTCGTATATCTTTAACTCCCGTGGACGCTGTGAGACTGGCTGAGTTCCTCCAGCATCTCTGTGTTGAATGAATCCTCATTGTTCAGTCTAAGGAACCTGGGTTTCTCTTTAAAGTTTAAATGTTTCTGTAGTTTGACCAAGGCATATGGCCGGGCACAGAGAAGAGGGTGGGATTCTTGCTGCTGTCTCAGACCTAGGGCAGGGTCAGGATCCCTGGCTCCTTATAAAGTTAAACTTGAAAACTAGTGGAATTAAATTAAAAGAATGTATAAATGTGTAAGATAGATAATAAATATTCACAGTTATCCTAGTGCAAAAGAACGTGAAATTTGTGGTGTCGGAGCAGTCCCTGATTAGTGTAACGGGGGATGGTCTAGAGACTGACACCCATTGGAAAGAAACTGTTCTTGAATCAAGGAGGTGGTCTTCAGGCTTCTGTACCTTCTGCCTGAAGGGAGCAGTGAGAAGAGGTTGTGACCAGGTGATGGGGGTCCTTTATGATGTTGGCTGCCTTTTGGAGGCAGTACTTCATGTGAATGTCTGCCATTGTGTGTTGGACCTGGCCACGTGCACACCCTTCTGCAGCTTTCAAAGGGACAGGTTGGGGTGCATGCTGAACTCTGACCACAGCTGGGTGACTGGTTACAGCTCACCAATCGCTCGGTCCCTTGTTTCACCCTTTGGACTCCTCCCCTTTAGCCCCTGAGCCTGTTTGGCGCCGCGGATTCGTCGCCAAGAAGGTGGGGAACTTTGACCAAGGGTTGGTGTTTGGTTTTGCGTGACAGGAAAATCCTGGCTCCCGGAGAGGAGGAGAACCTGGAGTTCGAGGAAGAGGAGGAGGGCGCAGCCGGAACGGGGACTCCCGACTTCTTCACCAACAGAGTTCCAGGTTGGCTGACGGAGCGATGGTCCCCATGCTGGAAGCTCAGTGCTGAATTCAATCTGCCAACCTGGCCATGAATGATTCCGAGAAGCAGGCACAGTAACAGGCTCCTTTGGCCCACAAGCCTGCGCCACCTAAATACACCCACATGACCAGTTAATGGCCTCATTTTTTTCAGGAGCCTGAGGCACACTCGTACCACCCTCTAAGTGAAGAAATTCCCCCTCATGTTTCCCCTAAACTTTTCCCCCTTCAATCTCAATCCATGTTCTCTTGTTTGAATTTCCCCCACTCTCAGTGGAAAAAGCCTATCCACATTGACTCTATCTGTCCCCCTCATAATTTTAAGTACCTCTATCAAATCACTCTTCAATTTTCTAAGCTCCAGGGAACAAAGTCCCAGCCTGTTTAAACTTTCCCTGTAACTCAAACCCTGAAATCCAGGCAACATTCTTGTAAACCTTTTCTGCACTCTATTTGGTTTGACATCCTTCCTATAATTCGGCGACCAAAACAGCACACAATATTACAAATTTGACCTTACCAAAGCCTTATACAACTTCAACATGACATCCAAACTCCTGTACTCAATACTCTGATTTCTGATTTATTATGAAGGCTAACATACCAAAAGTTTTTTTCACCTATCTACATGTGACTCCACTTTCAGGGAATTATGTACCAGAATTCCTAAATCCTTGAGTTCTACTACACTCCTCAATTGTCTACCAAAGTGTATGACCTTTCCTGTTTTGTCCTACCAAAATGTAGCTCCTCACACTTATCAGTATTAAACTCCATCTTTCAGCCCACTCTTCTAACTGGCCTATATCCCACTGTTAGCTTTGAAAACCTTCACTGTCCACACCACCACCAATCTTCATATCATTTGCATATTTATTAATCCACTTTACCACCTTATCATCCAGACCATTAAAAGATATGACAAACAACAATGGACCCAGGACCGATCCCTGAGGTACTCCACTAGTCACCGGCCTCCAATTTGACAAACAATTTTCCACCACTAATATCTGACATCTCCCATCCAACCACTGTTGAATCCATTTCACTACTACTGCTGGTCTGATTGTTATTTCAAACCAATCGTTTGACAGACACAACTACCCTCCCATCCTCCCAAACATTTGAGAGACAGGACTGTCCTGTTAACATGTTCCTCTCACATGGAGCACTCCTCACACAGCGAGGAAATATGTGTCCTGAAGAAATCTCTCCTTGGAGTCAGCGAGGGGAAAGGACAGGACGAGTTCCTGCTGGCAGTCTGTGTAGTGAGAGTGAGGGAACTGGAACATCCGCGCCAGGAACTTGGGGAAAATTCACTTTAGTCACGATCTTCACAAATGTGAGCCGTGTCGGTAAACAGAAGTGTAAAATGGTTCTTAAGTGGAGAGAGATGTGCAGGAAATGATGAGTTCACCGTTCTGTTTATCAGCTTGGCTCCTGTAATACCCTGCGTAGCTGTCTGTATGATCTCCCTCTTCACCATAGTCCGACCAACACCCTGCATTGTGGAATGCCCATCCTGACCTGACCGGCCCCGCCAGTGGGACTATCTGGCCACCGCCCCCTGCGGACGCAGCGCTGACCCACTGGGCTCCTCCTCCTCCTCGCTGTGGCTGATTGTTTTCATTCCGCGACGCTTGGGGTCCCAAAAATGTCCAGCGACAGAGCCAACCCCGTGTGATGTGGCGGGGGGGGGTGTCTCTGATCCTGGACCCCCCCATGTGAAGTGGGGGCAGCTGCTGACTGCTCGGTTGTCCTCAGGTCTGCCTGGGCTGTGAACCCCAACCCCAGCATTCAGAGGTAGCTTGTCCTACGGGCTGCTCCCCCATCCTGCCCCTCCCTACTCCTGCACGATCTCTTGCCACCATTGTCTGTATTGGGCTGAGAGGTTGTGTTGGGCTGATGCATTAACCTGTGAACCTGTGTTTCATCTGCATGGTCTCGTTCTAACGGCTCCTCTGCTTCTGACCTGCACCTCCTGATTCCTCACCCCAGGAGCTATTGAAGGTAATGGAGCTGCTATGATTGGGTTTCTTCTATGGGGTCGTGAGTTGTGCAAAGCAGGTCCACAAGATGACGCAGGCTGTGCTTTCCCTCTGTTTCCTACCCCTGCTCCCGGCTTTGTTCAGCCCTCCTGAAACCCTGATGCCCATGTTGTCCATGGTATTGTTGCATGTCTGTTCTCCTCGTCCACTGACTTCTTCTATGCCCCCATCCCCAACATATCTGGTCTGTGCCCGAGCTTACTCCATACCCCATATGTATATCACATTAATTCCTGGTCCAGCACATCCTTTGTAGTTTTTTTTTGTTTTCAGATCATCCCGATTTTCAACCTTTGCAAACCCCCTTCAATGACCCCTCGGGAATGTTATTCCTCCTGCCTGGGGCACCTGCATGACCCCAGCATGCTACCATTAGCTGCCAGGGTACAAGTGTCCTCAAGCAATTCTCTGCCGCTCCTCTGTTGAAGTGGCTTGAAAGCAAACAAGAATACAGCTGCTAAAACCAGCTTTTAATCTCTTTGCAAAGTGTGAGAACTCCGTTACAGCAAGAAGGACTGCCACAAGCGGCTAGTCCCACCTCAAGAGAGTCTCCTCCTGGCTTACAAAAAAAAATGTATACATTCCAACCCCAAAGTTTCTAGAACATTCGAACAGACTGCTCCATATAAGCGCATGTGCCTTGCCCAATGGTTAACTGCCTTTGCCAAATATGGAGTTGTTGTTGTCCTTCAACCTTGCAGAATTATCAAAACATACCGTGGAATGTTTTCTGTGACATTATTTGATTAATACTTTAAAACTTGTATTCACACTTCCACCAGTCACATTCATCAGTCCTGACTTGTTGGTAACTCCTGTTTGTCGGTGAACTGTTTGATGGCTGGGAAGCTCCTCAGAACAATAGAAATGCAAGTCACTGTCGTTAAAAGTAATCTTCCGTAAAAACGTTGTCCCCGTTCTGTCTCTTCCCCCTTCGTGTGGAACAGTAGCGTACAGGCCCTGCAGCCCACAACGTGCCAACCTCAGTAAACCCACTCCACTGCACTCTAACCCTTCCCTCCCTCACACCCAAACCCTCTATTTTTATTGCATCCATGTGCCTCTCTAAGGGGCTTTTAAACGTACCTCTTGGTGCTCCTGTAATTGTCCTTAGAGCAGGAATTCTACCCCATACCAGTGAGACTTTGTATCCGACTGATCACTGTGGATCAGTGATCCACAGAAACTCCGCTGCACCATAGGGAGCTCGTGCTGGTGTTTGAACCTACCAGTATCATCACAGAGACTGAGGCGCGCCCATTACCCTCCTCCTGCAGCAGTCTGGTGTCTACACTCATTGCATGTCTGCATCGCGAGAGGGAACAGGGAAGATGAACCCAGCAATGAGTTGCAGAGGGACTTGGGATTCCTCATGCAAGATTCGTTAAAGGTTAACTTGGAGGTGGAGTCAATAGTAAGGAAGGCAAGTGTAATACTTTTTCCCACGGTGACATTAGCAAATGCCAGAGGACATCTTTTTAAGGTGAGGGGAGGAAAGTTTAGGGGAGTTGTCAGAGCAAAGTTTTTTTTAATACATTGTTGGGTACCTGGAATGCATTGCTGGAGTTGGTGGTGGAGGATGGAACAAAAGGGACTTTTAAAAGACTTTTACAGGCTCATGGATGTAAGAAAAGTCGAGGGTTATGGGTGTGAAGTTTGGAAAAATTAGACTGTTGTGGAGTAGGTTTCCATAGATGGGCAGAACATTGTGGGCTGAAAGGCCTGCGCTGTGCTGGAATGTTCTATTAAAGAGGTTGCAGTTCTGTAGCACCTTTGACAGTGCAGGGTGGAATGTAGATGAAGGCAGCATCCCCATGGAGCCCACAGTGAAACTGAAAGCGAGAGTGAGAAATGGTGAGGGCAGCCCTTGTGTGAAATGTTGGCACGCCATGTGAAGCCCCGCTTCCCAGTCTACGAACAGTCCTGGTAGAGTCCCTCTGCTGTCACCAGTGATACTATGGTACTGTCGTTCTCCAGGCACTCTCTTGCCTCGACTTCCCTCTGAACCAGGAATGACGCTACTCACCATAAAAATAGAAAAGATCGGACTCAAGGATGCTGGGCAGTGCATCGACCCCTATGTGACCATCAGTGTGAAAGGTAAAGTCGGGTGTTTGGAAACAGGTTTGCTATCTGCCTAATTCACAACATACTAACACAGTCAACAACCATCTCATGCAGATATTAATGGGGTGGATCTGACCCCTGTTCAGGACACTCCTGTGGCGACGAGGAAAGAAGATACGTATGTGTACTTTGTTATCGATGTGGAAATACAGAAACACGTGGAGAAACTGCCCAAGGGTGAGTCATCTTTTTTCTCTGTCGCGGCACCACAGTGGTGTCCGCTACCTGGCAAGAGGTCTTCATCAGACAACTAGCCTCATAGAAAAAAGCAGAGGGTGATGGCTGCTGGAGAACATTCTGAGGGATTCTGCAACTTTCTTACACCACCAGTGATTGTAAGGAGTTTGTGCGTTCACCCCATGTCGGCGTGGGTTTCCTCTGGGGGCTCCAGTTTTCTCCCACCCACCAAAAATGTACAGGATTTGGAGGTTAATTTGGGTGTTTGGGCAGCATGAGATCATGGAGCAGAGGGGCTGTTACCATGGTCCATGTCTAAATTAAATGAAAACGAGATGTACGTGTACTTGGATGGACAAGGGCTGATTAGGGATTGTCAGGACGATTTTGTCAGTGGGAGGTCATGTCTCACTAATCTGAATTTTGTAAAGAAGTGACCAAGATAGACGAGGGCAGAGCTGTGGACGGAAAATATATTCAGCAAGGCTAGATCGCTTGGGATCCAAGGTGAGATCGCCGAAGGGATAGGAAACTGGCTTCACTGAAGTGGAGTGAAATACAAAAGTCTACAGACACTCTGATTGTAGTAAAAACACAAATGTAGCAGGAATTCAGCCCGTCTCTCAGCGTCCATAGGAGGTAAAGATCTCGTGAAGATGGGCTCAGGCCCGAAATGTCAGATCTATATCTTTTCCTCCTATGGATGCTACAAGACCAGCTGAATTCCTCCAGCATCTCTGTGTTCTCTGAAGAAAGCAGAGGGTGATGGTGGAAGGTTGTTTCTCGGACTGCAATCTTGTGACAAGTGGTGTGCCTCAGAGTTCGGCGCTGTTTGTCATCTGTATCAATGGTTTAGATAAAATGTACAAAGAAGCAGAGAACACTACAGCCCTGAAACAGGCCCCTTTGGCCCTTCTAGTCTGTGCCGAACCAATTTTTTTGCCTAATCCCTCTGATCTGCACCCAGTCCATAGCTCTCCATCCATGAACCTGTCCAAATTCTACTTAAATGTTAAAATTGAGCCCACATTCACCACCTCATCTGACAGCTTGTTCCACACCCCCACCACTCGCTGTCTGAAGAAGTTCCCCCTTCATCTTTCCCCTAAACTTTTCCCCTTTCACCCTTAACCCATGTTGTCTAGTTTGTATCTAACCTACCCTCATTGGAAAAAGCCTATCTACATTTACTCGGTCTATCCCCCTCATAATTTTAAATACCCCTATCAAATCTCCCCTCATTCTTCTACACTCCAGGGAATAAAGTCCAAACATTAACTTTCCCTGTAACTCAGTTCCTGAAGTCCTGGCAAATCTTCTCTGCTCTCTTTCTCTCTTATTGATATCTTTTCTGTATTAAGGTGACCAAAACTGCACACAATACTCCACATTTGGTCTCAAAAATGTCTTATCCAACTTTATCATAACATCCCAACTCCTGCACTCAATTCTTTGATTTATGAAAGCCTTTATGCCAAAAGCTCGCTTTACAATCCTATCCACCTGTGATGCTACTTTCAGGGAATTATGTATCTGTATTCCCAGATCCCTCTGTTCTACCACACTCCTCAGTGCCCGACCATTCACTGTGTATGTCCTTTCTTAGTTTGTCCTTCCAAAATGCAACACCTCACACTTGTCTGCATTAAATTCCTTCTTCCATTTTTAGCCCATTTTTCCAACTGGTCCAGATCCCTCTGCAAGCTTTGAAAACCTTCTTCGTTGTCCATGACGCCTCCAGTCTTAGTGTCATTTGCAAATTTGCTGATCCAATTTCCCACATTATCAACCAGATCATTGATACAGACAACAAACAACAATGGTTCCAACACTAGTCACAGGCCTCCAATCTGAGAAACTCTCTGGCTTCTCCCGTCCAGCCATTGTCGAATCCAGTTCCCTATCTCACCATGAATACCTAGTGTCTGAACCTTCTTGACTAACCTCTCATGTGGGACTTTGTCAAAGGCCTTACTAAAGTCCACGTGGACAACATCCACAGCCTTTCCTTCATCTACTTTCCTAGTAACCTGCTCGAAAAACTCTACAAGATTGGTTTAACGCGACCTACCACGCACAAAGCCATGCTGACGTTCTCCAATCAGTCCCTGGCTGTCCAAATAATTGTATATCCAATCTCTTATCTACATGACATGATTAGCAAGTTTGTGGATGACACTAGTATCTGGTATTGTAGATAGGGAAGATGGTTGCTGCAGACTGCAGCAGGATCTTGATCAGTTGGAGAGGTGGACAGAGGAATTCCTGATGGAATTTAATGCCGAGAAATGTCCGATATTGCCTGTGAGAGAGAAATTATGGACTAGTTGGGAAAGTGAGTAGAGATGGATTTTTGTGGACCATTTTATTTGTTGCAAAATACCGAGTACAAATAAAAGATGAAAAGGGTTCTTCTGTGAGCAGACTAACAGGCACAATGTAGAGAGTGGGATTATAATGAAAAGGGAGATCAACGGCACCAAGCAAGGGTAGCACGAGAGCAGTGTTGAGGGGTTCATTCAGGAGCCTGATGGCTGCGGGGAAAAACCGGTCTTGAAGTCTGTTAGCACGAGATTTCACATTCTTCATCCTTCTCCCTGATGGGAGAAGGGAGTGTGTCCAGGATGTGATGGATCCGTCAGATGATGGCTGCATCTTCTCAGTTGTTGTCAGCAAGTTTACCAGAGTCAAAAACTGAATGAAATGCATGGCAATGTTCAGCTCGGCTGAGTGACCCAACCAGGACGGGTGAAGGGTGGGTCAGATCGAGAAAAGCTGCTGAATTTTGCAGAAGTTACTGAAGGAACAAGGGAGCATGTCGGCGATTTGTATAGCTACTGAGAAGGCACGTGATAGAAGCATCGTAGCAGAAGGGCTGGTTATAAAATAGTGAGAGGTGAACAGAATGAGGAGATAAGGATGGGTATGGAGCTGAGGGGAAGGGATTGTGGGAAGGTGGGAATGGGATATGGATGGGGAGGTGGGGAATGGGATACGGAAATGGGAAGGGGGGAAGCGATGGGGAGATGGGAGTGGGAAAGAGGGGGAGGGATGGGGAGGTGGGAATGGGGACGAGTGGAATGGGTGGAGAGGTGAAGCTGGTCCTGTGGAATTATCTCAATATTTTACATGACCTGGTCCTGCCATGTTTTTTTATTTCAACCATGGTGTCTCCAGACTTTCGTGTTTTACTCCTGTCCATGGACACATGAAACCAGCCAGGAAGTGTGATTGTCAACTTGATTCTGATTGTTCAGGGATGTTTATCAAACTGTGTGATTGGTATCATCTTCAAGTGGGTAAATACACCTTTCCTTTCGCAGGAGCTACCATTTTCTTTGAATTCAAACATTACAAACCCAAGAAGAAGTTTACAAGCACAAAGTGTTTTGCTTTCATGGAACTCGATGAAATCAAAGCCGGGGAGATGGTTATAGAACTGTGAGTACTGTTAAAGATATTTGGACCAAAAATCTCTGCCTTTATAACAGAGTGGCACAGTTCGTGTCATCGTGGTCCCAATGATGGGGCTTGAACCCAGCACTGTTTTAAAGATGTTTCTATGTTCTCCTCATGTCTGCATGGGTTTCCTCCCACCCTCAAAAAAATATATGGGGTTGTAGGTCATTCGGGTGGTACTACTCGTGCTGGATGTCAGATTTTAAAATTTATTTAAATTTACCTTTCGGGCTGAGGGCTGGCTATTCCAATCTCGATGTCCAGCTCAGACCAATCAGCCCAAGGAGACAAATAAGGGACTGAAAATGCTGGAATCTGGAGCAAAATAAAATCTGCTTGGTTGTTTGACAGAGTTCCAACCCAAAATGTTCTTCTCTAACAGGTACTGGTCAGCCCGCTGAGTCCCTCCAGCTTTTTGCTCCAATACTAGTTCAGTAGCTTGTGTTCTGGGTCCAACCACACCTTTGCTTTGTCATTCCCATCCTTCTGCAATCCCGTTACATCTGAGCCTTTCTCACCCCTGTAACCACTCCTCAGGCAGGGACTAATGGCCTGAATGCCCCCCCCACCCAGGGCTGAGTTGAGGTGTTCCCTCAATCTTATTGCCCGATCATCCTCCACAGCCCTGCAGCATCTTCTCTCTCTGTGGCAGTCCCACCTGCTCTGGAGGACCCACAAAATAAGGGCAGCACAGTTGGCACAGCAGTTAGCGCAACGGCTTTACAGCGCCAGCAATCAGGACCAGACCAGGGTTTGAATCCTGCATGTCTGTGAGGAGTTTGTGTTTTCCCCGTGTCTGCATGGGTTTTCTCTGGGGACTCCGGTTTCCTCCCTCTGTTCAAAATATACTGGCGATGTAGGTTAATGGCGTATAAATCGGGCAGATTGGCTCGTGGGCCAAAATGGTCCGTTATTGTGCTGTATGTCTAAATTTTTTTTAATTAAAAATTCTTGCTGCAGTTTTTATTTCACATCCTCAGGTATTTTTTTGTAAAATCGTTTATATTTGTCAACCTGTGGGGAAACCCCTTGAGAAATCTCCGAATTTGGACCCCAAGGTCCATCTGTTCTTCCACACCGTTAAGTATTCTACCATTAACAATATCCTTCAACACTATCCTCAACTCCTCCATCCTCCGTATCATCCACAAACTTACTGACCCATCCCTCCACATGTGGTCATCAGTTACAAGAGGATATAGACAGGGTGCAGTGTGGGCAGAAAAGTTGCAGATGGAGTTCAATCCTGTTAAGTGTGGGGTGATGCATTTGGAAGGTCAAACATGAAGACAGAGTCATGGTTAATGGGAGGAGAGGTCACAGCGGAAGAATAGAAGGTTCTTTGGGTCCAAATTCACAGACTGATAGAATAGTTAAGAAGACCTAAGGCCATGTTGGGCTTCATTAGTTGGGGGATTGAGTTGTGTGATGATGTTGCAGCTCCAAATCACTGCTGAGACCCCACTTGGAATATTGTGTTCAGTTCTGGTCATTACATGAAGGATGTGGAACATATGGAGAGGATGCAGTGGAAATTTACCAGGATGTTGCCGAGATTGGAAAATATGTTTTATTGGAGTGAAGAAGGATGAGAGGAGATTTAATGGAGGTTGACAAGATTATGAGAGGCATAGATAAGGTAGGGACGGCCAGCACCTTTTTCTCAGGGTGGGAGAGGCAAACACCAGAACAAAGTGAAAGGAAGAAAGTTTAGGGGTGACATCAGGGGTGTTTTTTGAGATAGAGTTGTGGATGCCTGGAATGCCTCGCCAGGGGTGGTGATGGAGGGTGGAACATTAGGGGCATTTAGGAAACTCCTAGACAGGTACATGTTTGGAAGAAAAATAGAGGGTTATAAGGGAGGGAGAATTCAGGTTTTTTTTAGGTTTATATAGGTCAGCACAGCGTTGTGGGGCTGTAATATTCTCTGTTGTCTTCAATCCTTGTGTGCCTTTCCCACCAGTGTAACAGTTGTCAAAACCCACAATTCACGAGAACTACTGTGTCCTGTTTTCAGGAAAAATTCGGTATCTATTCACAAAGTCTGTGATCTCCAGCTTCCCTCCTGATCTTTGGAGTTTAGCGCACAGGACTCTCTTCCAGGGAAGGTGGGACCTGCTCCGACAGGGCGGTTGGCATCTGAACTGGAAGGAACTAATATCCTTGCGGAAAGGTTTGCTCGTGTTGCTCTGGTGGGTTTAAACTAGATTTACAGGGGGAGGGGAACCAGAGCAGATAGAGGACTGGAGGAGGGAAAAGATGATGTGAAAATTGCACACACTGTTAGATCTTAACGGGGTTATACATGGTGGAAATGTTCTTAGGGGCATCTATTTCAATGTAAGGAGTATTGTAGGGAAGGCAGATGTGCTTCGACCATGGATTGGCACGTGGAATTATGACATTGTGGCTATTAGTGAAACCTGGTTGCAGGAGGCTGGTGGCTCAATGTTCCGGGATTCCGTTGCTTTACATGCAACAGAGATAGCAGAGAGCTGCAGGAAACAGAAGGATGTGATATAAGAAAAATTTAACTTTCCACATATTGTTTGGACTCCCATACTGTAAAAGGGCTGGATGGCTTGGAGTTTGTCACATGTGTTCTGGTAAGTTTTCTAAATCAATATATAGAGGTACCAACCAGAGAGAATGCAATACTGGATCTCCTTTTAGGGAACGAGACAGGACAGGTGACAGGTGTATGTGTAGGGAAACATTTTGGGTCTAGTGATCAACATGCCATTGGGTTCAAATTAATTATGGAGAAGGATGGGTCTGGACCTCGGGCTGAGATTCTAAATTGGAGAAAGGGTAATTTTGAGGAAATGATAAAGGATCTAGAATGGGTAGATTAAGATGTTATTTTCGGGCAAGGATGTGTGAGCTAAGTGGAGGACAAAGAGTTTGTATGATCCTGTCAGAATTAAAGCCAAGGTTAGCAGGTATGGGGAACCTTGGTTTTCAAGGAATATTGGGGATCTGGTTCGGAAAAAGAAAGAGATGTATAACAGGTATAGGCAACATGGAGTAAACAAGGTACTTGAGGAGTATGAAAAATGCAAGAAAAACCTCAGGAAAGGTATCAGGAGGCTAAAAGAAGACGAGGTTGCTTTTGCCGACAATGTGAAGGAAAATCCTAAGGGTTTCTACAGGTCTATTAAGAGCAAAAGGATAGTAAGGGACAAAATTGGTCCTCCAGAAGATCAGACTGGTTGTCTTTATATGGAGCCGAAAGAGATGGAGGAGATCTTGAAGATTTTTAAAAAACAGTATTCACTCAGGAAACGGGCACGGAGTTGTGGGAAGTAAGGAAAACAAGCAGTGAGGTCATGGAACCTATAGAGATTTATTAAGATCACACTCCCAATCATTTTTAATCTTAGCCATTGGAACTCATCTTAAATCCAATAAATTAATATAAATATGAGATCTCAATCTACTGTAAATCAAAAAGTATATCAACAATATTTGAGTTAAATTTAGACTGAATTAAATTCCCAACTTGCAAATATTTTTTCAAAAGTCTATTACAGAGCATCGATTTAACTGATAATTGCTCAAAAGAAGCAAAGTTTTTTTGAATAATCTTCAAAAATTTTAATACCAAATCTGTACTTTTCCTTAAAGCCTTAATCGAAGGTGGGAATACATGGTTATCTATAATAGAACGAGCCAGAGAAAAATTATTATAACCAAAATATTTCCTAAATTGAACCAATTTTCTCAATCAAATTCTCATTATCAGATTGTGTCAATTTAGAAAATGAAAAGGGTAAAGCAGAACCTAAAATTGCAACATAAATGATTTTTTCCCAAGAAGGGGCATCTTACTAATTTAGCAAGTTTTTAATAGTAAAAGTTAACTGTGTTTATCAATCGCCCAATAGTAAAATCCAAAATCTGGAAGTGACATTCCCTCATTCCTAAATGATTTTTCATGTTGTTCAAGGCACTGTTTATTCCTATTTAAGGTGATACATAGAATACCCATGTCCAAACTTAAATTATCCCGTTTCTATGTGGATGTTGATCTATTTTGTGAAAAGTGTAAAATTTTGAAGCCTCGTTGATTCATATGTTTTGGGAGTGACTTAAATTAGGAAGATGTTGGCAGGATATTTTTCAGTCTTTATCAACAATTTTTAAGATTAAAGTAGAACCAGGTCCTTTAACTGCCCTGTTTGGTTTTTCACGTGAACTGGATAAACTTTTATTGGCACCTCAAGGGAAAGTTTTAGTTGATAGCCAGACGGGCAGTTTTAATGAAGTGGAAAGATGAACTCTCACCAACTCATGCACAGTGGCTGCAAGGATGTGATGACATATCTAAGCTTAGAGAAAATGAGGTACAATATTAAAAATAAAAAGTTTCACTTTGACAGGGTATGGATCCATTTCGAGAATACGATCATAACTGGCAGATTTAGAGGATTTGGGTTCTCCATCTGTCTTCTGGAGGTCAAGACTTGATCCATCTTTGTAATTTTCTTGTAACCTGATTCGAGGGTTGGGGTAGATTAGTTTTGGGTTTTATTTCCTTTCTGATAAGTGGATTTATGGGGTTTAAATATGATTATACTAGATTATACTATATTAAGGTATAATGAGGTTGGTTACAATGTTATTGAACTGATTTTTATGTAGAATCATTTTAACAATTAGGGATGAAATTTAAAATTTGTTGTGTTATCATGTTGCTTCTCTATATTAATAACTTGTATATAGATTATTTTAAAAAGAAATCTATACAGATTAAAGAGGAGGAGGTACTTGCTGTCTTAAAGCAAATAAGGGTGGATAAATCAGACCTTGAGGGAGGCTAGTGTAGAAATGCAGGGGTTCTGGCAGTAATATTTAAAATATCCAGAGGGTAGCTCATGCTGTTTCATTGTTTAAAAAGGGCTCCAAAAGTAATTTATAGGTAAATTATTGGAAGGTGTTTGAAGAGCTCAGATATACAAATATTTGGATAGCCAGGAACTGATTAGAGATCGTCAACTTGGCTTTGTGAGTGGTAGGTCATGTTTAACCAATCTTATAGAGTTTTTAAAGGAGGTTACCAAGAAAGGATGAAGGAAAGGCCGTGGATATTGTCTGTGTGGACTTTTGAAAGGCCTTTGACAAGGTCCCATGTGGGAGGTTAGTCAGGAAGTTTCAGACACTCGATAAGTGGGAGATACTGGATTCAACATTGACTGGATGGGAGAAGCCAGAGAGGTGTGGTGGATGATTGCTTCTCAGATTGGAGGCCTCAGGGATTGTTTCTGGGACCATTGTCGTCTATATCAATGATCTGGACAACATTGTAGTAAATTGGATCAGCAGGTTTGCAGATGACACTAAGATTGGAGACGTTGTGGACAATGAAGAAGGACCAACTGGAAAAATTGGCTGAAAAAATGGCAGATGGAATTTAATGCAGACGAGTGTGAAGTGTTGCATTTTGGAAGGTCAAACCAAAAAAGGATATAGATGGTAAATGGTCGGGTACTGGGAGTACAGATACATAATTCCCTGAAAGTGGTGTCACAGGTAGAGAGGGTTTTATAAAGAGAGCTTTTGGCACATTGGCCTTCAAAGTATTGAGTACAAGAGGTGGATAAGACATTATGAGACCAAATGTGGAATATTTTGTGCAGTTTTGGTCACCTAACTACAGGAAAAATATCAGTAAGTAGAAAGAGTGCTAAGATGCTAAGTTACAAGGAACGTTTAAACAGGTTAGGACTTTATTCCCTGGAGCTTTGAGGGGAGATTTGATGGCGGTATTTAAAATTATAAGGCGGATAGACAGGAAAAATGTCGATAGGCTGAGGGTAGGTGATACACAAATCAGAGGAGATGGGTTAAGAGTGATGGGGAAAATTTTAGGGGGACCTTCTTCATATGGAGTAGTGGGAGTGTGGAACAGTCTGACAGCTGAAGTGGTAAATGCAGGTTTGGTTTTAATATCTAAGAATTTGGACAGGTACATTGTGGGGATAGTTATGGACCATGTGCAGGTCAATGGAAATGGTTTGGCACAACATAGAAGGGCCCCGTTTCTGTGCTGTAGTTTTCTATGATTCGAGGGTCACAATGGCAAAAGTGAGCAGCTGAATAAACAGAGAATCAAATGCCTTTGTACCATTCCCCAACTTCCCACCCCCTTGTACCGGAAAGACTAAATATTTTATCTCTGTTCAGATACAAAAAGCCAACTGACTTTAAGAGAAAAAAGCTGCATTTGCTGACCAGGAAACCGCTGTATCTGCACCTCCATCAAACATTGCACAAGGAGTGATTTACTGCAGCTACGGTGGTTAATGAACAAGCAGATGTGTCCAGTCAGGCTGGGCACCATAATCCATGATCAACTCCTTGCAATAACAGGATCGTCGCTCAATGTTCCTTGAAGATGTCGTGCGTCTAAACCGCTGCTGGTGGAATTTGGGAAAAATTCATGCTGGTTATTTTATCCATCGAGCAATCTGAAACACGGCTGTCTTACTAATGGAGTCCTTGTGTTTAAAACCCGCGCTCCTGGGCTATCTGTGCTGTGATGGTCGAGGCAGCAATGTTGCAGTTAACCATTCTGCTAAAGGAAAAATTGTGGAAAAAAAATCTTAGCTCATGTTTTGACGTACAGTACTGTATGTAGTGGTACTTTTAACAAAGGCCCATCTGTGTGGAAGCTTCGCTGGAAATGTATTTGAAGTGCCAGAGTGAGATGTGTTTCGCCAAAGCTAAAAATTGTATCCTTTGTCTAATCATTGCACTATAACATGTAGCTCTGTTTTATGCCTTTGTACATAACTGTTGAGTATCCCGTTCATTAATATGTGGAGTTTATAACCAGGTTTATGGTATAATAATGGGGCAAGAGGTGGGTGTGGGAGCTAAACAAAGACCCACCACTTTGATTCATGCTGTGCCGAGCTGTATATCCATACCAACAGTGACTTGCGGAGAAGAAAAGTAATCAGGCCCAAGATAAACCACTGAGCAATATTCAGTGACAACCCAGTAATTTTAATCTTTATTAATAAATTCTCAATAGTAAAATAAGTTACATCTGGCTTTGCTCATACAGGGCATTCCTGTGTTTTTCTTTCCCTCCTCCCCTCTGAAGAAAATGAAACTAAAACAGGCTGGCTAACACACAAATGGATGGATCAATTAACTGGCTTGTGCACGAATTACAACTGTATTCGCATTAATTATTTCCACAGGAAAAGTTCTTTTCCGGAATCATAAAAAGGCCTCAGCACCCTGCTCACTGATTAGCAAGAGAGTTACTGCACAAGAGACACAGGTACCCCTAATATTGCACTATTTACTCCTTTGATTGGCACAGTAGCTACCTTCTGACAGATTCCTAAAACTCAGGCTGTAAACAGCACATTATATTTAATTTGAAAATATCTGTGAACATTTCTATCTTTTTCCAAAATGGGAAGGTAGAGAGAGCTCCAGTCTTCTGCAGATTTTCTGGCTGAAGATAAATTGGTGGTTGTCTCCATCTGATAATGTTTTTAAAGGGTTAAACCACTGCAGCTTAATGGGATTTTCCAATGGCCAGCGTCGTTTGAACACGTCTGATAATCAGATTTGCTATTGAAGTAATTCCCGACGACAGAGGAACAAACCAGAACTAAGAAGTTTCAGTATTCTTTAGCAAGTCCAGTTTACAGACATGAAGTACAGTGTCTCAAGTCCGAGGTGGGTGATCAGTCAAGTTGAAAGCCTGGCATCAGTTTTTAAAATCACTGGCGATTATCTGGGCCTGGGGGAAGCTCGTGGGCCCCGGAAAGAGGCGTTGGTTCAGGGGGAAGGCTCCTGGGGCCTCGCGGATACTCCCTTGCCCCGGGTGGGAAGTCTCTCAGAGGGTGAGGTGGTAGGAGAGGCCCAGGAAGAAATGGTCTGTGACCTGGAGCCGGGAATGGGGCTGGAGGGTAGTCTCGGAGAGCTGGAACACGCACTGTGGATACAAAACAAAGCAAGCGGGTCAGTCTGAGAGAAGATGTAGTTTTGATCAGCAGCAGGGAGGCAGAGGAAGGTTAGCCCTACCTGGATGGTTCTGTGGAAGTGGCCCTGGGCCATAGGTGCCTCTCGGTGGTGGCAGCCCATGGCGGGGTCCAGGTGGAGGCATTCCGGCCATGGGCGAGTTCATGATGGGTGCCCCTGGGAAAGACGGTGTGCTCAGAGAGGCACTGACATTCACCTGCTGGGTAGAAGAGAGCATTGAGAGCATCTGAAACACAGGCCTTCACAAAGTAGGAAAGGTGCCCAGGAAGAGATAGGCCTCACAGTAACATCACAAAATGCATGGTTAGTTCATCTGTGAAAAGCACAAGGGGCAACTATTTCATAAACCAGAGGTTTTTAACCATCATTTTCACCACTCACATACCTGAAGCAATGTCTTACTAATAACCACAGAGCACCTATAGCATTATGTGAGTGGAAAGAAAAATGTTGAGAACCACTGTCCTGTATCAATGATCTGGCCTCATCCAACCGTGTTAGTAATTATGCAAATTATTAGTGGGTCGTGAGGTCAAATGTTCACATTCAGTGCATAGAAAAAAAGCAAAAGCACAGTTCAGGCCCTTCAGCCTTCAATGTTGTGCTAACCCATATATTCCTTAAAAAAGTACTAAACCCTCCCAACCTCATAACCCTCTATTTTTCTTCCATCCACGTGCCTGCCTTAGAGTCTCTTAAATGCCCCTAAAGATTCAGCCTCCACCACCACCCCGGCGACGCATTCCTCTCTCTCTGCTTAAAAAAAACCTATCCCTGATGTCCTCTGGTGTTTGCTGTTCCTGCCCTGGGAAACAGACACTGGCCGCCCACCCTATCTGTGCCTCTCATCTTTCTACGTTCCAGAGAAAAGTCCCAGCACTGCTAACCTTGCTGCATAAGACTTATAAGGCCACTGCCTGATTGCCCGCAGGTGGATTAAATAAACATGCTGGCCCCTCAACCTTGTTAACAACATCTTGCGATAGAGAAAGCCAACCAATTCAATAGAAAATATAGTGCAAAACAGGAGCAAGTCAGCTAACACTCCACTGAACCAGAAACGCTGGGCACTCATCAAAATGACCATCACTGGCACAAGGGCAACACGAGGAGCCAGGGATTGATTCTGCCCATTACTCGATGGCCCATCGACGCTGGGAACTCCTGATCCCCTTGTCAAGACACTTACCCAAGCACAGGGATGTGGACACACCCTCAAACATTTCAGGTCAAACTAGTGCATCGCTTTCTCACAAAGCACCAGCCATGGAATCGAAACTCAAGATGAGAGGGGGAAGTTATCCCAATGGCTGAGAAGTGATGAAGTCCAACTTACCGCTGCACACTCTGTCACGATTGGGGATGATGTCCTTGGCCCACTCGGCAGTTGGCCTGGTCCTCCGCTGCCCATTTCTGTGGAATATGAAACTCCGCATGGAACTCAACAAACACAGTGCACCAATGGTTAACAGCTTGTGCCCATCTCACACACTGCAGAAAGCACCGACGAACAGGGAGAGGGAGACCTGCAGGTGCCACCATCCCGAGCAAACACTGGGGAGACTCAGAGGGGTAAGGTAGCATCCGTGGAGAGAAAGGCACAGTCAACATTTCAGGCAGAATCCTTTTTCTCCACGGATGCTGCCTGACTCACCGAGATTCCCCCCCCCCCCCGCAGCTTCTCTGCTCAGATAGGCACAAAGTTGAGAGAAGTTGGGTTGTAGGCAGTCAAGGGGAGGGCAAGTTGCCAGGGATTCAGGTCAACTGCTCCCATTGACATCCCTGAGCAGAAATCAGAATGGAGGTAATTATTGAAGAGAACGGTGCATGGAGGCACTACAAGGGAGGAGCACAAAGGGCAACTTCGCAAGGATTGATATTTGCGCACGAAAATATGAGAAGCAGAAAGGAGTGGACCACCCACCAAATCAGCGGCTCCTGTGTGAATGGGTGTACTTAAATCAGAGATTGATGGGCTCTTAATTAACCAGGGCATCAAAGGTTATGTAGAGGTCAGGGAGAGGGGCTGAGTGGGAGAATTGATCAGCATGTCATTGTATGTCGGAGCAGACTCAACAGGGCGAATAGAAGGGCACAACTTCCCATGAGGTGAAGAGCTGTACAGCACAGAAACAGTCCCTTCTGCCTATGTTTATGCCATCTTGTACCTAACCCTGCTTCCTGCATTAATTCTATATCCCTCTCCACTGTGCTCTTTCGATGACCTGTCCAGATGCCTCATAAATGTTCTTGCTGCTGCCGTCTCCACCCTCAGGGCAGCAACCAACTACCCTTTGTGTGCAAAATGTACCCCTCAGATTCCCTCCTTCCTCTTGCCTTAAACCTTGGGGGCCCTCGACACACACTACGTAGAAACAGGTTCTGGCTTGCAACCTTTGCCTTCCTCCTCACTTTTGGGAACGATCTCTCAGTTCTCTCTAGGGCCCTGTCATTTACAAGTCCATGTGGACAACATCTACCACCCTAATCTTGGTGACCTCTGCACGATTCCCACGCAGAAAGCCATGCCGACTCCCCAATCCATTCGCAAATAAATCCTGGCTCAGAACCCCTTCCGATAACATTGATTCAAGAGTCACCAGACTGTAATTCCCTGGTTTATCTTTTCAACCCACTTAAATAAAAACACATTAGCCATCCTCACCAATGTATGATGCAAATATCTCTGCCAGGAGCCCAGCAAGGCCCTTCGGCCCAACTCATCCATGCCGACCCAAGTAAACTCCCCAAGCTCATCCAATTTACTTTCCCATCTCCCTCTAAATCTATCCCTGCAACCGTCCAAATGGTGTAATCAGCCTCTCCCACCTCCTCATCCCAAAGACGCACCACCCTCTGTGTGGAGAAGCTGTCCTTTTACATCTCTCACCTTAAACCCTCTGGTTAGACTCCCCTCCCCTGGTGTAAAGTCTGTGACCATCCACCTTATCCACGCCTATCATGGTTTTATTAACATGTGAGCCTTGCTTTCTATAGCACCTGTTACGAACCATGCGTAATGAGCAGACAATAGGCAACGAACCAGACATGTTTAATTTTAAAATACTAATTTTATTTCTTACTCTTAAACTATACTCTTAACTCAAACTATCCTTAACACTTAATCTATCCCCCACTATGCACAGTTGTATTACTAGTGTGTCTGTGTGCGAGATCTACCTCAGCCATTACAGTCCAGGCCAAAATCCAGAAAGTTACTTCAAAGTTCAGTCTTTCAAATTCAGTGTTGAGGTGTCGGCCTTCGAAATTTGATGCCCAGGATTAATGTTGAACTGATGGGAAAACTGGAGCTGTGGCTCCTACAGACTCACAAATTCTCCTTGTGTTGCCTTTGAAGAAATGTCCATCCACATAAGCTGTGGTCATAACACTCCTGGTCCTTCTGTCGGCGAGTCTCGAACTGAGCGGCCTCCACAAAGCTTCCAAGACCCTGGCACCGGTTTCTCCAAGTGACCTTCACTGTTAGTCACACTCAAAATAAAGCACTTTGCTTCCCAAAAGACCCCCCTGGCACAGGACAATCCACCAAAAAGGCCCAGTCATTCACAGGACATGCTTTGCTCTGAATTCCACAAAAATGGCTGGCCACAAGAGTTGTTTCAAAAAGCTGCTTCCTCATCAGCCGTCAGAATGGTTCTCCCTTGCAAAACCACAACAACTTTGCAAATGTGTCGAACTGTTGCTGGACTGTGTGATGGTGCTTGTGTGAAATGTTAACTGTAACCATTCAGTTCCTCTGTCTATACTATCCCTCTCAGTGATAATCCCATTTTACGAGAACAGGAGCTCGTAATACACCCGAGGATACATCTGGTTAGGCCCAGGAAATGATCCACTGAAAGACTTCCAACACCTCCTTCATAATGTTTGGCCACTTGTATGGGCCCTAGCTACACGTCCTTTTGTGGGCTATGTGAAATAATCCTTGATCCAAATCTACTCTGGTATTACTCCCCAACTCTTTATCTGCTATATCTGTGACTTCATTGGTGCCGCCTCCTGCACCAATGCAGAATTTAAAATTTCAATCTCCTAAATTTGACCACTTTTGCTACTAACTTCCACCCCCGCCTTTGAATTGACTTGAGCCATTTCTGACACTTCTCTCCATCTCAGGAGACAAACTTTCCACCGACTTTACTGCAAACACACTGACCTCTGCTAAGGAAGCTGTCCCTGTCTTTCAACTTCTCCACCTCATCAGTCCTCGAAGTGAGGGTTTCCACTCAGGGATATCCGAACATGTTTGCTGGAGCCCTCAGTGGAATCGCCACGATTACCTGCTCTCATTCCTGCCCTCACCTTCCACACCACCAACCTCCACGTTCAGCACCCTTTCATTTCCGTCACATTCAACAGGATCCCATCATCAGCTAGGTCTTCCAGACTTCTAAATTTAAATTTAGACATACAGCCCACGAGCCCATGCCCCCCAATTACACCAATTAGCCTATACCCCCAGTACTTTTTGAATGGTGGGAGGAAACTGGGGCACTCATAGGAAACCCATGCAGACATCGGGAGAACATACAAACTCCTTGCAGACAGTGTGAGAGTCGAACCAGTGCTGTAACGGTGTTGTGCTGTGTGCCCCAAACCACACTTCTCCGTCCTTCCACAGGGACCACATCCTCTCACACTCCTTGTCTGCTCAATGACTCCCTACCCACCCCTCCCTGACTCTAAGCACTTTTCTCTGCAACCACAGGAGGTCCTGCACTCCTCCCTCACCAGCTCTCCTCCAACCTCACCCACTGCATTCAGTGCTCCTGATGAAGCTGCGTGGTTCTAGCCCTGTATAAACTGTTGCCTTGTCTGGATCACCAAGACGAGGATTACCCAGAGGTTATTAAACATTGCTTTTTTCAAAATTACAAGCAATTTTGCAATGAAATGAATTCCAAGCCAGGCACTTGTTTCAGTTTATTCATCTTATTTAAATGTACCTGCTCTGTTAGGTGGAGGGAGCCCACGAATTTCACCAGGGCCAGAAATTCGACCAGACATCATTCCCGTTTCCGAGGGTGGTCTCCAGGGCGCAGGATACCCATCCATTGGACCTGGAACGGCAACAGTGAAAAGGAATAGATAGGGTTAATCCCTCACCTCATGAACAAGAAACACAATACCAAAAAATAGTGACCCGGATTTGAATCTGGCGCTGTCTATAAGGAGTTTGTACGCTCTCCTCGTGACCTACGTGGGTTTCCTTTATATGATTCCTCCCACCCTCCAATAACGTTTGGGGTTGTAGGTTGATTGGGTGTAATTGGGCAGCATGTTTAAATGGCTGGAATCCGATTCTACTAAAAAACCTCGTAATTCCAACTGAAGGCCATTAAAAAGACACAGCAAGCACTGGTTAATCAGCCAGAAAAATAGCAATAAGCACATCTGCCACAGAACAGAGCAACGTAAATCATGGATAAACCATGCCTACACCCTATATGACTCCAATCCCTTTGCAATCAAGGCCAAGATGCTATTTGCCCTCTTCCCTCTGCTCTCTTTTTTGTCTCTTTGGCTTGGCTTCGCGGACAAAGATTTATGGAGGGGTAATGTCCACGTCAGCTGCAGGCTCATTCATGGCTGACGAGTCCGATGCGGGACGGGCAGACACGGTTGCAGCAGTTGCAAGGGAAAATAGCACTCTTCCCCGCTGCCATCACATTCCTAAATAATCAATGAACCAAAAACCATATAACCATTTACGGAGCGGAAACAGGCCATGTTGGCCTTTCGAGTCCACATCGGTTCACTGATTTTGTGCGCCCTCTTCAGGCAATGGTCCCGGTAGATCACGTCGATAGAAAAATACAATAGTGGCTTTAAGTTGTTTAATATATGAAAACCTGCATAGGAGAAGGCCACTCCGATATAAAACCTACGACCCAAGGACCTCGCTGCCACATCCCAGATTGCTTGGCCACGGCACACGAACCATGGGTGTAAAGGGTGGGGCCAGTACTGCGCACACTGCACTCCACCTAAAAGCTCCTTTGCGCAGGCCCGAGGACAGGTCCACGTCCTCCCCCTCAAAAGATGCTCACAAACTCAAGCTAGCATGCTGGAACATCAGAACCATGCTAGACAAGGCTGACAGCCACCGACCTGAATGTCGGACTGCCCTCATCGCACATGAACTTCTCAGACTTGACATCGACATAGCCGCTCTCAGTGAAGTCCGCCTTGCAGATGTAGGCAGCCTCCAAGAACGCAGTGCGGGTTACACACTCTACTGGTCTGGCAAGCCTATGGTTGAACGATGCCCATCTGGTGTAGGCTTCATTGCCTCCAAACTCGAAAACCTCCTGACAGGCCACTAGGACTGGATCATGTCCATGCGACTCCCCCTTCAAAACAAACGTCGCATCACCCTCATCAGTGTCTATGCTCCAACCCTCCAGGGGGAACCAGCAGAAAAGGACAAGTTCTACACTGACCTGCGCAACCTCATTCAACACACCCCTACAGCCGACAAGGTTGTCATCCTTGGCGACTTCAACGCTCACGTCGGCAAAGACTCAGAAACCTGGCCAGGAATCCTGGGCAAGCATGGTGTCGGCAAGTGCAACGACAATGGGCGCATCCTGTTGGAGCTCTGCGCAGAACAGCGGCTTGTCATTACAAACACCCTTTTTCAGCAGAGGGACAGCCTGAAGACCACCTGGATGCATCCCCGATCCAAACACTGGCACCTCCTGGACTACGTCCTGGTGCGAGAAAGAGACAAACGAGATGTGATCCACACCAGGGTCATGCCCAGCGCGGAATGCCACACTGACCACCGGCTGGTTCGCTGCAAGCTCAACCTTCACTTCAAGCCAAAGTCCAGGAACAGTAAAGCCCCCAGAAAGAGGTTCAATGTTGGAAACTTGCAGTCAGACCAAGTGAGAGGAAACTTCCAGGCAAACCTCAAAGCAAAGCTCGAGGATGCAATCCGCCTCACGGACTCGTCCCCTGAAACCCTCTGGGATCAGCTGAAGACTGCCATACTGCAATCCACTGAAGAGGTACTGGGCTTCTCCTCCAGGAAAAACAAGGACTGGTTCGACGAAAACAACCAGGAAATCCAGGAGCTACTGGCAAAGAAGCGAGCTGCCCACCAGGCTCACCTTGCAAAGCTGTCCTGGTCAGAGAAGAAACGAGCCTTCTGTCGCGCATGCAGCCATCTTCAGCGCAAACTCCAGGAGATCCAAAATGAGTGGTGGACTAGCCTCGCCAAACGAACCCAGCTCAGCGCGGACATTGGCGACTTCAGGGGTTTTTACGAGGCTCTAAAGGCTGTGTACGGCCCCTCACCCCAAGTCCAAAGCCCGCTGCGCAGCTCAGACGGCAAAGTCCTCCTCAGCGACAAGATCTCCATCCTCAACCGATGGTCAGAACACTTCCAATCTCTTTTCAGTGCCAACCGCTCTGTCCAAGAATCCGCCCTCCTCCAGCTCCCTCAACAGCCCTTAAGGCTAGAACTGGATGAGGTCCTCACCCGGGAAGAGACATATAAGGCAATTGAACAACTGAAAAGAGGCAAAGCAGCAGGTATGGATGGAATCCCCCCCAGAGGTCTGTAAGGCTGGCGGCAAAACTCTGCATGCCAAGCTGCATGAGTTTTTCAAGCTCTGCTGGGACCAAGGAAAGCTGCCTCAGGACCTTCGTGATGCCATCATCATCACCCTGTACAAAAACAAAGGCGAGAAATCAGACTGCTCAAACTACAGGGAAATCACGCTGCTCTCCATTGCAAGCAAAATCTTTGCTAGGATTCTCCTGAATAGAATAATACCTTGTGTCGCCGAAAATGTTCTCCCAGAATCACAGTGCGGCTTTCGCGCAAACAGAGGAAGTACTGACATGGTCTTTGCCCTCAGACAGCTCCAAGAAAAGTGCAGAGAACAAAACAAAGGACTCTACATCACCTTTGTTGACCTCACCAAAGCCTTCGACACCGTGAGTAGGTAAGGGCTTTGGCAAACACTAGAGCGCCTCGGATGCCCCCCAAAGTTCCTCAACATGGTTATCCAACTGCACGAAAACCAACAAGGTCGGGTCAGATACAGCAATGAGCTCTCTGAACCCTTCTCCATTAACAATGGCATGAAGCAAGGCTGCGTTCTCTTTTCAATCTTCTTCAGCATGATGCTGAAACAAGCCATGAAAGACCTCAACGATGAAGACGCTGTTTACATCCGGTACCACACGGATGGCAGTCTCTTCAATCTGAGGCGCCTGCAAGTTCACACCAAGACACAAGAGCAACTTGTCCGTGAACTACTCTTTGCAGACGATGCCGCTTTAGTTGCCCATTCAGAGCCAGCTCTTCAGTGCTTGACGTCCTGTTTTGCGGAAACTGCCAAAATGTTTGGCCTGGAAGTCAGCCTGAAGAAAACTGAGGTCCTCCATCAGCCAGCTCCCCACCATGACTACCAGCCCCCCCACATCTCCATCGGGCACACAAAACTCAAAACGGTCAACCAGTTTACCTATCTCGGCTGCACCATTTCATCGGATGCAAGGATCGACAACGAGATAGACAACAGACTCGCCAAGGCAAATAGCGCCTTTGGAAGACTACACAAAAGAGTCTGGAAAAACAACTAACTGAAAAACCTCACAAAGATTAGCGTATACAGAGCCGTTGTCATACCCACACTCCTGTTCGGCTCCGAATCATGGGTCCTCTACTGGCATCACCTACGGCTCCTAGAACGCTTCCACCAGCATTGTCTCCGCTCCATCCTCAACATTCATTGGAGCGACTTCATCTCCAACATCGAAGTACTTGAGATGGCAGAGGCCGACAGCATTGAATTCACGCTGCTGAAGATCCAACTGCGGTGGGTAGGTCACATCTCGAGAATGGAGGACCATCGCCTTCCCAAGATCGTGTTATATGGTGAGCTCTCCACTGGCCACTGAGACAGAGGTGCACCAAAGAAGAGGTACAAGGACTGCCTAAAGAAATCTCTTGGTGCCTGCCACATTGACCCCCACCAGTGGGCTGATCTCGCCTCAAACCGTGCATCTTGGCGCCTCACAGTTCGGCGGGCAGCAACCTCCTTTGAAGAAGACCGCAGAGCCCACCTCACTGACAAAAGACAAAGGAGGAAAAACCCAACACCCAACCCCAACCCACCAATTTTCCCTTGCAACCGCTGCAACCGTGCCTGCCTGTCCCGCATCGGACTTGTCAGCCACAAACGAGCCTGCAGCTGACGTGGACATTACCCCTCCATAAATCTTCGTCCGCGAAGCCAAGCCAAAGAAAAGAAGAAAGAAGATGTGAAAACACTTTTGCTTCTCTTAACCAGATGATTCAAACCTTTTACGTCCAAACTAAGGAATTATGTAGAATTATCCATACTTTTTTGTAAATAATGTAAGTTGATTAGCACAAATAATATCCAGACACCAGGTGTCACTCTTGAGGCAAAGATTTGAAACTGATACTAAATTGTATATATTCCATACATAAATATAAAAAATGAAACATGGGAAAAGTTATGCTCTGGAACTATGAAGAATATAATAAACACAAGGTTACGCATGATACAGTATAATTGGTTATACGCCCCAAAAGTTAAAAAAATGGGATCCAACATTAGACACTGCCTTACTTTTCGTGCATTATTTTTTATACAGTAATGTTGTAAGATAGTTATATGAATGTTTGCATACGATACTGCTGCAAAACACAGAATTTCACGACTTGTTTATGACAATAAATTCTGATTTTAACGATATATAACTGTTTACAGCACAGAAACAGCCATGTCGGCCCTTTGGGTCCACGCCAGTTCACTTGAACAACTCCATTAGCTCCCCCCTCCCACTCTCTGCCCATAACCCTCCAACCCCCTCACATCCAACCTTCTCTGAAATGACAGAAGGGACCCTGCCACAACTATCACTTCTGGAAGATCATTCCATTCTGCCACTACTCTCTGAGTGAAGAAGTATCCTCTAACATTGCTCCTAAAGTTTTGCCCCCTTATCCTTAACTCATGCCCTCTTGTTCCAACCTCCCCGGCCCTCAGGGGAAAGAGTCTATTTACGTCTAGTCTATCTATTCCCTTCATAATTTTAAATACCTCTATCAAATCCCTCTCAGCCGTCCACGTTCCAATGAAAAACCATAAGAATAAAGTAATTGAATTAAAGAGATAATAAATATTCACAGTAGTCCTCGTACAAAATAGTGACTTGCAATAATGCAGACAGCCTTATTGCGGAGCAATTAGTGAGGCAAGGGGAGGGCCAAGATCCTGACAGCACTCAGCATCTCTGAAGGGACTCTCTCTCTCTCTCACTGTAAGGGGCGCTGGACACTAATGGCGACTTTGTCACAAGGAATATTTGTGTAAAATTACATATTCAGTATTATTACAAGTATATTGTCTGAGATACTGTTGGGGAGGACGATCTACCAGGGATGGGTCAAGGTGGCACAGAGGCTGGCCCTGCGGATCAGAAAGGAAGGGGGGGAAGAAGAGTAGAGCTATGGTACTTGGGGACTCATTGGTTAGGAAAACAGGTAGGAGGTTCTGTGAATGTTGCCTCCCAGGTGCCAGGGTCAGGGTGGTCTCTAGTCGAGTTTATAGCATTCTGGAGGGGGAGAGCAAGCAGCCAGAAGTCATAATTACATAGATAGGAATAGAGATGATGTCCTGAAGAGGGAATATAGGGAGTAAGGTAAGAAGTTAAAAAACAGGAGCTCAGGGGTGGTAATTTCAGGATTGCTGCCTGTGCCACGGGCCAGAGAGGGTAGGAACAGGAAGTTGCAGTAGATGAATGCGTGGCTGAAGAGTTGGTGCAAAGGGCAGTGGTTCAGATTTGTGGATCATTGAGGTATCTTCTAGGGAAGGTCTAACCTGAACTGGAGGGGGACCAATATCCTGGTGGGCAAGTTTGCTAGAGATGTTGGGGAGGGTTTAAACTAGTTAGGTAGGAGGGTGGGAATCAGAATGTGAGGGCAGAGATTAGGAGAGAAGGACAAAAGCATAATGTTCTGAGTTGGTGATGAAGGATAGTCAGGGGACAAAACATAGATGTAGCCAGTTAGAGAGTTTGAAATATGTCTATTTCAATGCTAGGAGTATTAGGAATAAAGGGAATGAACTTAGAGCTTGGATCAGTACATGGAACCACGATGCTGTGGCTGTTACAGAAACTTGGCTGGAGGAAGGGCAGGATTGGCTGATGCAGGTACAATGGGAGGTAGAAAAGGTGGGGTGAGTAGCATTACTGGTCAGGGATAGTATCACAGCTATGGAAAGGGAGGGGCTGAAGAGGGAGGGTCCACTGAATCGGTGTGGGTGGGTCAGAAATAGGAAGGGAGATATGCTGGGAGTCGTCTATAGGGCCCCAAATAGTCCTCGGGACACCGAGGAGCAGATAAACAAGTAGATTTTGGAATGGTGCAGGAAATACAGGGATGTAGTTATAGGTATTTCAACTTCCCTAATATTGACTGGCACCTCCTGTCTGTAAAAGGGATAGATGGGGCTGCATTTGTCAGGGGTATTCAAGGATTCCTGAGACAGTCTGTGGTCTGGCCGACTAGAGGAGAGTCCACCACTGGATCTGGTTTTGGGGGATGAACCTGGTCAGGCAGCGGACCTCTCGGTGGGGGAGCATTTTGGTGAGTGACCACAACTCCCTGAGCTTCAACATAGCTATAGAAAGAATAAAAACAGTCCAAATGGAAAAATGCTTAACTGGGAAGGGCTAATTATGAAGGGATGTGGCAGGAACTAGCAAGAATAAATTGGAAACAGATGTTTAAGGGTGAAAGCACAGAAGTAATGTGGAGGAAGTTTAGGGACCACTTGTGCAGGGTTCAGGATAGGTTTGTCCCACTAGGACAAGTAAAAGATGGTAGGAAAAGGGAACTGTGGCTGATGAAACAGGTCGGGAAACTAGTCAAGAGTAAGAAGGAAAAATATATTGGATATAGGAATCAGGAGGCAGGAAGGGCTCATGAGAAGTATATGGCAGCCAGGAGCTTAAGAAAGGACTTAGAGGAGCTCAAAGGAGGCATGAGAAGGCTGTGGCCTGTAGGATTAAGGAGAACCCCAAGGCATTCTATGCATACGTGAAGAACAGAAGGGTGACAAGAATGTAAGTGGGGCTGCTAAAGGATAAAGGAGGCCTGGAGGGGAAGGAGGTTCGAAATGAATATGTCAGTATTGCAAGAGAAAAGGACCTTGGTCATGGTGAGGTTGAAAAAACAGGCCTGTGTCCTGGACAATGTGGAGATTAAGAAAGTGGAAGTGTTGGATCTTCTTAAAAACATCAAGATTTTCTCCAGGGCTGGATGTGATAGACCCGAAGCTGCTGTGGGAAGTGAGAGAAGAGATAGTCGGGGCAGTAGTTATGATTTTTGAATCCTCTTTGGTCGCAGGGGAGGTGCTGCAAAATTGGAGAATGGCAAATGTAGTCCCCTTGTTGAAAAATAGGGAAAATCCTGGGAATTATAGACTGGTGAGTCTTACATCAGTGGTGTATAAATTAATGGAGAGGATACTTAACGATAGGATCTATGAGTATTTGGAGTACAATCTACTTAAGGACAGTCAGCGTGGCTAAATGAGTTTTTTGAGGAGGTAACAAAAGAAATTGATGAAGGTCGGGCGGTAGATGTGGTCTACATGAATTTTAGCCAGGCATTTGACAAGGTCCCCACAAGAGACTCATCCAGAAAGTCATGAGCCACAGGATCAGTGGAACCTTGGCTATGTGGATAAAAAATTGGCTTGTAGGAAGAAAGCAGAGAGTAGAAATGGAAGGATAGTATTCTGCCTGGAGGTCAGTGACTAGTGGAGTGCTGCAGGGATCTGTTCTGGGACCCCTGCTTTTAGTGATTTTTATAAATGACCTGGATGAAGAGGTGGAAGGATGGGTCAAGTAAGTTTGTGGATGACACGAAGGTTGGAGATGTCAATGAAGCTGAAGGTTGTTGAAGGTTACAAGAGGATATAGACAGTGTCCAGAGTTGGGCAGAAAAGTGGCAGATGGGGTTCAATCTGGATGTGTGAGGTGATGCATTTTGGAAGGACAAACCAGAAGGCTGAGTACAGGGTTAATGGTCAGTTACTTAAGAGTGTGGATGAACAGAGGGTCCTTGGGGTCAAAATCCATATATCCCTCAAGGTCACCGCACAATTTGATAGGATAGTTAAGAAGGCCTGTAGGATGCTGGGCTTCATTAATAGGGGGATTGAGTTCAGGAGTTGAGAGGTCATGTTGCAACTCAACAAATCTCTGGTAAGACCACACTTAGAGTATTGTGTTCAGTTCTAGTCACCTCATTATACGAAGGATGTGGAAACTACGGAGAGGGTGGAGAGGAGATTTACCAGGATGTTGCCTGGATTGGGAAATAGTCTTATGAAGCAAGGTTAGCAGAGCTGGGACTTTTCTCTTTGGAGCGTAGAAGGATGAGAGGAGACTTGATAGAGGTCTACATGATTATGAAAAGCATAGACAGATTAGACGGTCAGCACCTGTTTCCCAGGGCAGGATCAGAAAACACCAGAGGACATAGGTACAAAGTGAAGGGAGGAAAGTTTAGGGGAGGCATCAGGGGGAAGTTTTTTTTTACTTAGAGAGTTGTGGGTGCCTGGAATGTCTTGCTGGTGATGGTGGTGGAGGCTGAAACATTGAGGGCATTTAAGAGACTCTTAGACAGACACATGGATGTAAGAAAAATAGAGGGTTACGGGTAGGGAGGGTTACGGGTAGGGAGGGTTTAGTAAGCATATAACAATTACAGTACAGAAATAGGCCATCTCCCACTTACCTGCTCCCTGTCCATAACCCTCACATCCATGCACCTATCTATCCAACCTTTTTTTAAAATGACAAAATTGACCTCTTCCGGAAGGTCATTCCACTCAGCCACCACTCTCTGAGTGAAGAAGCTCCCTCTCAGGTTAATTCTAAACTTTTGCCCCCTAACCCTTAACTCATGACCTCTCGTTTCAATCTCTCCTACCCTCAAGGGGAAGAGCCTATTCATATCTACTCTATCTATCCCCCTCATAACTTTAAATACCTCTATCAAATCCCCCTTCAACCTTCTACGCTCCAATGAATAAAAACTCAGTCTACTCAATCTTTATTTGTATTCTAGATACTGGAATCCAGGCAACATTTTAGTAAATCTTCTCTGCACCCTCTCTACCTTATTGATATCCTTCCTATAATATGGCGACCAGAACTACACACAATATTCCAAACTTGGCCTCATCGATGCCTTGAACAGTCTCAACATCACTTTCCAGCTCCTATATTCTATGCTTTGATTTATAAAGGCCAGCATTCCAAAAGCCTTCTTCACCACCCCATCTACATGAGAATCCACTTTCAAAGAACGATGAACTGTTATTCCAAGATCTCTCTGTTCCTCTGTACCATTTTTTTTTGGGAAGGAATATATGGGTTGGCACAACATCGAGGGCCGAAGGGCCTGTACTGTGCTATATTGTTCTACGACATGGCAATAAAGAATCCTGAGCTATTGCAAACTGTTCCTGAACCAAGAGGTTCTGGTTTTCAGGCTTCTGAACCTTCTGCCTGAAGATAACCATGAGAAGAACAAGAGACTTTTGTGATTCGTGCCAAAATCCCTTCACTCATTCTATCTCTGTTCAGATCACAGTCTGCTTTTATGGTTCCTCGCATGGAAGTGCATGACCTCACACTTTCCCACATTAAACTCCATGTTCCTCGACCTCGTTGGCTCCTGGTGCAGTATCTTTGTCACAACCTGCCCTTCCTGTTGTCTTGGATTCCTCCCACCAGAACATTAAACTGAACAATTTCAGGCCAAGAACTGAACCCTGCAGTACTCCACTAGTAACCTCCTTCCTGTCTGCAAAGGACCAATTTAAACCAATGCTCTGTTTTCTAGAAGGCGGCCAGTTTACAATCGAATCTAACACACTGCCTCCAACACCGTAGCCTTTTAATTTATTCACCAGCCTCCTACGTGGCAGCTTGTCAAATGCCTTTTGGAAATCCACGACATCCACAGGTTCCCCTCTGTTAACTTTCTGACAC
The DNA here is from genome assembly GCF_036971445.1 of Narcine bancroftii. Classification (NCBI taxonomy): domain Eukaryota; kingdom Metazoa; phylum Chordata; class Chondrichthyes; order Torpediniformes; family Narcinidae; genus Narcine; species Narcine bancroftii. The sequence continues at coordinate 245,346,063 of NC_091474.1, forward strand.
ATCCTCAAAGAAGTGACGAAGGATTAAGAGGTGACTTAATAGAGGAATACAGTACAAGATTATGAGGGGCTTAGATAGGACGGACAGCCAGCACCTTTTGTCTCGGAGCATCTATTTAAGGTGAGGGGAGCAAAGTTTAGGGGAGACATCAGAGGCATGTTTTACTTAATATTGACAGAGTGGTGGGTGCCTGGAATGCATTGCCAGGGGTGGTGGTGGAGGCTGGTACAATAGGGACATTTAAAAGGCACATGCATGCAAGAAAAATAGCAGGTTATGTGTGTGAGGTTTAGATTGTTGAATACATTTCCACGGTCAGCACAACATCGTAGGCTGAAGGGCCTGAATTGTGGTGGTGGAATGTTGTGTTTTAATTGATCAAATGTGATTTATCATTTGTAAAGCCACATTTAATGGTATTCACCTCTCCTAAATGATTAATTTCATCTGACTACTGACTTGAGCATTTTGCCAGTAACAGCCATGAAACTACCTGGCCTTGGGTTCCCTCACTTGTCTTTTGGTTCGGTAAAAATACTTAAATGCTTTTTTTTCAAATACACATACAGGACGGTAACAGACCAATTTGGTCCTACGAGTCTGTGCCGTCAATTTACACCCCATTAATCTACACCCTAGTACGTTTTTGAAGGGTGGGAAGAAACTGGAGCCCCCAGGGAAAACCCATGTAAGACACGGGGAGAATGTACAAACTCCTTACAGCACAGGATTCAAACCCAGGTCCGCTGTAAAGGTGTTGTGCTAACTGCCAGGCCAAACGTAGAACTCAGCCCGGTCTCGCAGCATCCACATATATTAGTGACATTTCGGGCCTGAGCCCTTCTTCAAGGTATAAGCAAAAAGCAGGCAAACACCTGAATAAAAAAGCTGGAGTGGAGGGAAGAAAGGGGAGGGGGAGGAACACAAGCCAACAGACAAACGTGAAAATTGAACATGGATAGGAGGACAGGAGAGGAAGGGTGGGAATTGATCAGAGGAGGGGTGGCTCTGAATGAGGAAAGGAGACAGAGACGAGGGGCAGGAACTCTGTGCTGGAGCTAGGAGTGGAAGAACGGAGGCGAGAACGTAACGGTACCTGGCCGCCAGTCCCACTGTAGAGGTGGTGAACCGTGGTCAGAAGACGGTCCCATACGGTCTGGGCCAGGACCAACCCACTCACGAGAAGGCAGAGCACTGGGAGGAACGCGATGGCCTGCAAGGTACAAGAAGGTGCTTTACGTCGGCATGCTTGCGTTTATGGAACGGCACCCATGGAGTGATTGCTCCCAACAGCATCCAGACACCATTCCTGCCTACCTCCGTCCCCCCGATCCCGGGGAAAGCCACGGCCCGCATTCACAGAAGGTGGACGGACAAGGTGCTCCATTATCATCGGTGGGGAAGGGGGCCCCATGCTGACAGGGGATGGGCCGTAGGAATCATCGCGAGACACTGGAGCTGGAACACAAGATGCGACAGTGGGTTGCCGGGATGTTAGTACAGTGTGTTTGTTTAACCCCAGAAAAAGAAAAAAAAAAATCACAAAGTGCGAATCGATTGATTCGTGACAGAATTTTTTTTTTAAATTGTAAAATCTGGATTGATTAATTGATTCACTACAGAAATAAATCACAAAGTGAGGATCAATTTGATGTTACTTTGGTACGAGATTCTAGATTAAACCAGCACAGCTAGAATAGAGGCCAGTGCTACACTATTACAGCTGCAGTGACCAAGGTTCACATCTGGCACCATCTGTAAGAAGTTTGTACATTCTCCTCGTGTCTGCATGAATTTCCTCCTGGGTGCTCCAGTTCCACCCACCCTTCAAAACGTGCAGGTTAATCGGGGTATTTGAGCAGCACGGGCTCATGGGCTGGAAGGGCCAGTTACTGCGCTCTACGTCTAAATTAAAATTAATATACTCTGCCAATAAAATGGCTCTTGAATGCACCTCACAAGCACTCTCATGCTTCCATTGCTTTGCACCAATTGATCTTTTCCCTGCAACACTTCACTCTGTAACTGTGCTGTTAGGGGTCAGAGCCACACAGGCCCTTCGATCCTTACCGTCCATGCTGACAAAGTTGGCATTCCGGGCTACTCCCATTTGCCCCACATCCTTCTAAATCCTTGCAATCTATACATTTGTCCAGATGTCTTTTGAATGTCAAAAAAAATCACTCTTGCTCCTAGCTTCCTCTGGCATCTCGTTCCTGATAAAGTTGCCCCTCAAATCTCTTTCCTCTCACCTTAAATCTATGTCCTCGAGCTCTGGAATTGTCTGCCTTGGGAAATAAGACTGCATTCACTTTATCCATAACCTTCTTGGCTTTATAAACCTGGACTGCTTGTAAAATAAACCCTTCCCTCTGTTCCAGGTACAATGTGACAATGAACTTGAACTGTGACAGCCCACAAATGTTAATGCATAGGTGAGCTGCCGGTTTAGATCGGACAGTGTGAGGTTTGGGTTAGGGTAAGTTCAGGATCCAGAGAATACCTACAGCTCAGAGAGAGCAGATCCTTTTCTGAAGCAGTGTTCCGTCCCTGCACTGCACATTACTGAGGAATCCTTTAAGTGCAAAATGTACATATGAAAAACATCTTTATGCCCTCGATGAAGGGCATTATTAAGTACAGAACGATTGTACAGTGCTTAGGAATTCAGCAACATTACCATTGATAAAGGATACTTCCTGGAGAGCAGCATGAGAGGAAGTGGAGAAATACAAGGAATGCGGACACTGGATCCTCCAACAGAAAATGAGAAGCTGGAGGGACCTGCCAGGACAGTCAACGTCCATGGAGAGGAATACCCAGTCAACATTTCTGATTGGGGCCCCTTCTTCAAGACGAGCCATTCTTGAGAGTGGGTCTTAAATAGGGCCCCTTACCTGAAACACCTATGGTCTGTTTCTCTCCACGGACACTAACAAACCTACTTCTCGTTATTTGCTTCAGAGTGTGGCCAGATGACAACATCTGCATCCCAGCCATCACGCTGGGGGGGGGGGTTCTTAGGCTCAGAGTACACAAGATGTACCAAGCACTACAGTAAGCTAGCTTCTAACCAGAGCTCACCTCAGGAGGTAGGGCTATCTGTCAACACAGTGAGCAGGGGCAGCACAGCTCCTGGACAAAGGGGGAAGGCTCACCAATGAAGGTGCCTCAGCAAAGGTCATCAATGCTGCTGAGTCTACACTGAACTGTTATTCTGCCTAGTCCCACTAACTTACACCTAATCCATAGTCCACCATAAACTTCCCATCCTGTCCAAATTTTACTTAAATGTTAAAATCAAACCCACCTTCACCACTTCAGCTGGCAGCTCATTCCACACTTCCACTGCTCTCTGTGTGATGAAGTTCCCCTGAAACTTTTCCCCTTTCACCCTTAACTCATGTCCTCTAGTTCTTACCTCACCCAACCTCAGTAGAAAAAGCCTGCTCATTACTGTGTATATCAAATCTTCTCTCATTCTTCTACACTCTAGAGAATAACGTCCTAACTTGTTAAATTCCTGGAGTCAGGTAACCAAAATTGCCTCACCATTAACATCCCAACTCCTGTACTCAATACTTTGATTTCTGAAGGCCAAGATGCCAAAAGCTCTCTTTTCAACCTTGTCTACATGTGATGCCACTTACAGGGAATTATGAACGTGTATTCCCAGATCCCTCTGTTCTACCACACTCCTTAGTGCCCTACTGTTTACTGTGCACGACCTACCTTGGTTTGTCCTTCCAAAGTGCAACACTTCATACTAATCTGTATTAAATGTCAAGTAATCTACTCAAGTTTTCTCTCCCCCATCCTCTCTCCCTTCTTTTCTGCCCTAGATTTAGCTATTGGAGGATTCTTTGATGAAAATTATTTGGGGCAAAGAGATCTGAACCAATGGCTAACTTTTACTGGGAGATGGTGGGATTACACTAAAAAACTCTTCACTCAAGCCAGCAGAAGCAACCTTTAACGAGCATCTCAAGCACAGAAACTGAGGGCAGCAAACAAGGAAGTGGTCCAGTGAGAAGCCGCCCGCATGCGTGGACAGTGGAGGAACCGTGCGGGCCCTTACCTCTGCGTGCTGGCCCCAGAGGTGGAGGAGCTCCTGGGGGAACCTGCCTGTCAGGCCTCCCAGGCATCGGCTTTATGATAGAAGGTCTCTGGACTTGAGAGAGTTTCTGGTTCAACTCAATCATTCTGCAACAACAAAAGCAAGCATGCAGATCTGTTGATTTTTAATTTAACTGTAATTAACTTTTCAATCATACTGCCATCTGCTCAGGCCCAATGGACAATATCTATCAATCCCCGTAGTCACAGCCCCTCATTTGATGTAGAGTTCTGAATTCTCCCACCACCCATTTATTGACCCTCTTTCGACCCCCTGGCATTTATCGACCCCTTGGATGGTCTCATTGATCCCCAAGGGTCAATATTGACCACTTTGGGACCCCTGTGGTAGACTAAAGGAAATTTTGTGTAATATCACATTTTCTGCTTTATTAAAATAAAATTATCTTGAAGTTGGTTATCATTGCTGTCCTTAATCCAGGCATTATTCGTAAATTGTACTTCAGACCTTGAAATCCCACCTCAGCGTGGTTCCCTGATGGAGACTGAACAATTGCTGAATCAGTTTTGAACTCCAGCCAATATCATGTTTACTTGTGTGCTAGAAGTTAATGGCCAAATCCCTTTGCTCTGCCACAATCATCCCTCGCACCATTAACTAAATACTCCAATGCCTATCTGATCTGACATTAAACTCCATCCCATGCAAACTCCATCTTGTCTGACCGAAGACACAAGTGACTGCAGATGCTGGAATCTAGTCATAAAGCTCAGAACAAGCCCTTTCGACCAACGGACCCCACAATGACCAAGTTGGCATATCCTTCTAAGCTCTTCCTATCCATACATCTCTCCTAATGTCTTCTGACATCTGACATCATGTCTGCAGCTTTCTCTGGAAGCTCACCCCTAATTCAGGTTCTCCTCAGCTTGTGTCTGTGTTCTGTTCTGGCCGACTGGTTGTCTTGAAATGGATGCAAGTCAGAAATGTATGTTCATCAAATACAACATGGTGGCCACAGAGGCCAGCTCTCGTAAGAGGCATTATTTTCCATAGTTAGGCCCCGACTTTCACCATAAAAGTGTAATGTTTATATTTTTTTCTTAACGGTCATATATATGGATGGCCGTAAGTTGCATAGGTGGTAAGTCGGGGAATACCTGTACAGCAAAAACATTGCCCTTACACCTCTCCCCTCTCACCATAAACCCATGCCCTCGAGTTCTAGAATCGCCTACACTGGGAGAACAACTGTGAACATTCATGATTTTATAAACCTCTTTTATCTGGAGCAGCCATTCACAAAGCGGCCACCCCGGGAGCCACGGCACATTTAAATAAAAACATTTTATTTTCACCACACATTACAGAAATATATTTTTTATGTAGTCCGTAGGAGAGAAACCTAAACTTGACTGCTTCACAGAACGTGGCCCATAAACTTCAAGCAGAATCCGGTGGGGATGGGGAAGAAGGAGGGTGGGGGTGGGGGGAGTTCATAGTTGAAAAAAGGTTGAGAATGGCTGATCTGGAACAATAACCAAATTGCTGGAGAAACACAGGTCAGGCAGCATGTGTGGAAGGCAGGAAATGGGTGATGTTTCAGATTCCACAGGTGCTGCCCCACCCACTGAGTTTCTCTGGCAGGTCTGCTTCTTGTCCCCACTGTATCTTCCTGCTCTCATCCACACAACTCACTGAGCCTCTGAATAGAATCTGCCGAAACGTTGGTCACCCTTTACTTCCTGTGGACACTGTGATCTGCGGATTTTCTCCAGCATGTCTGCAGACTTTCTTGTTTAATGAAGACTGTGCCATTGAGTTATCCAGCACTATCTTTTTTGGAATTTTTTTTTGATTTTACAAACTTGTGCATTTCAAACAACCCAGGAGAACATTCGTTGCCTTTTACAGGATATAAATCACCGTCTTTACCACCCCCCATCCCAAAACAATAAATCAACAAACACATACTAATTACAAAGGAGAATGAAACAGAATAACAATGGTTACAAATGCGTCACAGAAATAATCCAAAGGTAACACAAGCCAAGAAGATTCCCGAGCAACCTAAAATACACAGAAAAAACAAGACAGAGGCAATACCGGGTCTCAGAGTCATTTCTTCATCCTGGCACTCCAGGACTGGTGTGAACTTACCATCCACCGCTCCTTTTAAAGAAAGGAAGTGGGGTGGGGGGGTGTGTATCATACCTGCATTCCAATGTACCGCAAGTACAGTTGCCACACTTCAACATACATGCCATACCCGCCTCCGCAGATTGTAGGTGTTTTTTTTTCGAGGGGAACACAGCTCTGCATCTCCATGATCCAACGTGTGGTGATCAGCTGTGAGTCAGACTTCCAGGTAACCACTATACCTTTCCTGGTCACAGCCAAGGTGATCTTTACAAAATGAATTTGATATTTGGACAATTTCAAACTCCTGTCATGATCTTCTCCAGCAGGAACAGCTCTGGGTCCTGTGGAAAGTCCACTCCTCTGATTTTTCCTAAAATATCCCATAGATCTACCCACTTTGGGGTATAACCAGGTTGAATGTACAAAGGTTCCCATCTCTACGCCACCTCTAAAACACAATTCTGAGATTTCTGCTTTTACCTTGTGTAATTTTTGCAGCGTAAGATACAGTTGGTGCAGGAAATTGATCTGCATCAGACTATATCTGGCATTAATGACTGCTGTCATGCTGTCTCAACATAAATACTGCTCATAAATTGTTCCTAAGTCTGTTTCCAATCTTTGCGGGAGGCCCAGTTTTGGGCTCTCATTTTGGAACAGGAGATACCTAGCTGAGATGAATGTATGTGTGATCCCCTTTCGAATTAGAGCCTCCATGTCACTACATTATACCTAACATTCTTTGTCTTCTTTGGCTTGGCTTCAAGGACGAAGATTTATGGAGGGGTAATGTCCACGTCAGCTGCAGGCTCGTTTGTGGCTGACAAGTCCGATGCAGGACAGGCAGACACGGTTGCAGCGGTTGCAAGGGAAAATTGGTTGGTTGGGGTTGGGTGTTTCCTAACATTACACTACACTAAATTATACCTCAAAACAAAAGATCCTAATTGAAGATAGCAGAAGGTCTTATTTGATAAATCATATTTGTTTTTTTAATTGCTAGAATGACATGAGCTGCCCCTTCTCATAATAGTCCTCGATATACCTAGGAACATAGGAACATAGGAAGTAGGAACAGGAGTAGGCCAAAAATGGCCCATTGAGCCTGCTCCGCCATTCAATATGATCATGGCTGATATAATTTATGACCTAACTCCACCTACCTGCCTTCTCCCCATATCCCCTAATTCCTCTATCATGTAAAAATTTATCTAACCGAATTTTAAATATGTTTAATGAAGCAGCCTCAACCACTTCCCTGGTTAGAGAATTCCAAACATTCACTACTCTCTGGGAAAAACTATTTTTCCTCATCTCTGTCCTAAATCTACTCCCCCGAATCTTGAGACTGTGTCCTCTTGTTTTAGTTTCCCCGGCCAGCTCAAAAAACCTTCCTACATCTATCCTATCCATACCCTTCATAATCCTATATGTTTCTATAAGATCTCCTCTCATTCTTCTGAACTCGAGCGAGTACAATCCTAGACGATTTAATCTTTCATCATAAGTCAACTCCTTCATCCCAGGGATCAACCTAGTAAACCTCCTCTAGACCGTCTCCAAAGACAGTATATCCTTCCTCAAATATGGAGACCAGAACTGGACACAGTACTCCAGGTGCGGTCTCACCAGTACCTTATACAGTTGCAACATTACCTCCCTACTCCTGAATTCAATTCCTCTAGCGATGAAGGCCAACATTCCATCTGCCTTCTTAATAACCTGCTGCACAAGCACTCCCAAGTCCCTCTGCACAACAGCAGGCTGTAGTTTTTCACCCTTTAAATATTCAGCTCTTATTTTTCTTGCCAAAGTGGATAACCTCACACTTACTAACGTTGTACTCCATCTGCCAGACCTTTGCCCACTCATCCAGCTTAACTCTATCCCTCTGCAGACTCTCCACATCCTCATTACAATTTGCTCTTCCACTCAATTTGGTGTCATCCGCAAACTTGGCTACACCACATTTTGTCCCCTCCTCCAAGTCATCAATGTAAATGATGAACAGTTGTGGGCCTAACACTGACCCCCGCGGCATCCGATTTATGACTCTCTGCCAACCTGAAAAACTCCCATTTATCCCGACTCTCTGCCTCCTGTCAGACAACCAATTTTAAATCCAGGCCAAAGTACTTCCCCGGACTCCACTTTCCTGTAACTTACTGAGAAGTCTCTTGTGCGGCACCTTATCAAACGCTTTCTGGAAATCCAAATATACAACATCAACCTGTTCCCCTCTATCCACCGCATCCATTATATCCTCAAAGAATCCTAACAAGTTTGTCAAACAAGATTTTCCCTTTCTAAAACCATGCTGCGTCTGCCTGATTACGTTCCAAAAGTTTCACTATTTCATCTTTTATGACGGCTTCAAGCATTTTTCCAAGTACAGACGTCAAGCTAATTGGCCGATAATTTCCAGTCTTCTGCCTACATCCCTTCTTAAAAAGTGGCGTGACATTTGCTGTCTTCCAGTCTGCCAGGACCTGCCCAGAATCCAAGGAATTTTGGTCTATGACCACTATAACTATAACCTGCCATTTCCTTCAGAACCCTTGCGTGCATATCATCAGGACCAGGTGATTTGTCTGGCTTTAGTCCCATTAGTTTCTCCATCACTACTTCCTTTGTAACAACTATTTTATCAAGGCCCTCCCCAACATTCGCATCCTTAACTCCGCCCTTTGGCATGCTGGACGTGTCTTCCACCGTGAAGATTGACACAAAATATTTGTTTAATGCCTCGGCCATTTCCTCATTTTTTGCTACCAGTTTTCCCTTCTCATCCTCCAAGGATCCTATGTTAACTCTGGCCACCCTCTTCCGTTTTATATATTTGTAAAATTTTTTGCTTTCTGTTTTTATATTTTGTGCCAATTTACTTTCATAATCCTTTTTCCCATTTCTTATTACCCGCTTTGTAACCCCTTGTTGTCTCTTAAAGTTATCCCAATCTTCCAGTTTCCCACTGCTCTTTGCAGCCTTGTACACCTGCGCCTTCAATTTTATACTCTCCTTCATTTCCTTTGTTAACCACGGTTGATTTTTCCCTCCCTTGCTACCCTTTTTCCTGACTGGAATATATTTTTGTTGAGCATTACAAAATATTTCTTTGAAAATCTTCCACTGTTCCTCAACTGTTTCATCAATTAGCCTGTGCTCCCAGTCCACTCTGCCCAATTCCTCCCTCATCCTATGGTAGTCACCCCTGTTTAAGCATAATATATTAGTTTTAGATCTAACTATTTCCCCTTCCATCTGAATGAGAAATTCAATCATACTATGATCGCTATTTCCCAGATGGTCTCTGACTATTACATCATTTACTCGACCTATCTCATTGCACAACATTAGATCCAGGAGAGCATTTTCTCTTGTGGGTTCCTTAACATGCTGCTCAAGAAAGCGGATGCATTCTATGAAGTCCTCTTCCAGACTCCCATGACCAACTTGATTTTCCCAATCTATGTGGAAGTTAAAGTCCCCCATGACGACTGCCGTCACTTATCTCTCTATTTATTTCCTGTGCCACTAAACTATTGTTATTTGGTGGACGATAGATAACACCCACCACTAATTTTTTCCCTTTGTTATTCTTTATCTCTACCCAAATGGACTCAACATTATGCTCTTTAGATCTTATATCATCCATCACTATTGCCTGGAGCTCATCTTTGATTAAGAGTGCAACTCCACCTCCCTTACCATCCTGTCTATCTCTTTGCACCACCTGATACCCTTGAAAGTTTAATTCCCATTTAGGGTCACCTTGTAGCCATATTTCCATGATGGCGACCAAATCATAGGCATGGGTACCGATTTGCATCTCAAGTGCACTGACCTTATTTCTAATATTGCGGGCATTCAGATAAAGTGCCCTTATACTCTTTGTCCTTTTAATATCTAGTGACTTCTGTAACCTTTTCTTTTGATTTTTCTGCCCACTATTTTTCTTTATAATTTTCTTAACACTATCATTGACCCAAAAACTCACTGCACCATCTGATTTTTTACTTTCTCCTCCCAACATTACTTTTCCTATTTTACTTTTCCTGGCCATTACTTGATCTTCCCTACCCTTTTCCCTATCACTCTGGTTCCCATACCCCTACCAAATTAGTTTAAACCTTGCCCCACTGCTGTACCAAACTTACTTGCCAAAATGTTGACACCTTTTGGATTTAGGTGCAACCCGTCCCTCTTGTAAAGATCATGCCTTCCCCAAAAGAAATCCCAATGATCCAAGAAGCCAAATCCTTGCCTTGTACACCAGCACCTCAGTCACACATTCATTTTCCTTATCCTTACATTCTTTTCATCACTTGAATTTGGAACAGGTAGTAATCCCGAGATCACCACCCTAGCGTTCCTGTCTTTCAGCTTTTGTCCCAGCTCACTGTAATCCCTTTTCATTACCTCCTCCCTTTTCTTGTCAATGTTGTTTGTACCCACATGTACCAAGACATCAGGCTGCTCTCCCTCTCCTCTCAGAATATTTTGGATCCGATCTGTGATATCTCGTACCCTTGCACCAGGGAGGCAACACACCATGCGGGTATATTTATCTGGCTCACAGAACCTCCTGTCTGTACCCCTGACAATGGAGTCCCCAATAACTACTGCATTTCTCCTTTTCCTTTTCTTTTGCACCACTCTGCCAGGCTCATTGCCATTGACCTGGTGCCCGTGGCCATCTTCTGTCCAGTCATCTCCCTCAACAGAATCCAACACAACATAACTGTTGCTGAGTGGGATAGTCACTGGTGTGCTCTCCGTTTTTCTCGCTTTTTTCTTTCCCCCCCTGACGGTTTCCCACTGACCTGACACGGGTTCTGGAGTATTTATCGGCCTGAAAGTTGAGTCGATTAACTCCTCACTCTCCCTTACAAGCCGCAGGTCATCAATCTGCAACTCCATATCCCTAATTCACTCCCTTAGTAACTGCATCTCGGTACACCTGGTGCAGATGTGGCCATTTGGGAGAGTGGAGGTCACCCATTGTTCCCACATCTGACACCCAGTACAGAGCACTAACCCTACTGGCATGTCTCTGAATACGAAGGCAAATAACTCAGCTTACCTTGTCTCCTTGCCTGCTTTCGCCGAAGCCTGATAAGCCAAAGCCAGGAAGTCTCGCTCCTTCAGCCACTCCTCGCTGGCCTCTCCCTCCCCTTTCACTCCTTTTATTGGCCCCTTGACCAATTAACCCTGTCACTTTCAGCAAGCTCCTCCTCCTCTGATTCACAGCCCGACTCTCTCCAAGCTCCTCCTCCTCCGACTCCCAGCCAAACCAAGTAGGCCCAAGCCCCGGTAATCCCCCGACTTTAATAGCTTACCTTGTCCTCACTTTCAGCAAGCTCCTCCTCCTCTGATTCACAGCCCTTTCTGGCACCAGGTGTCCAGGATCTTGTTAACCATGGCCATTAGAATTAATTTATTCTAGGTTAGGGGCGTTTTAGGGGACAACCTCACTTTTAGCCCAATGATCTGGTTGATCTTTTGCCATATTTGAATTATGTGTTTTAATATGGGATTGTCCGTTTTCCCCAATACCAATTTAGTGTCCCACTTCTATACAAGCTCTCCTGCCATCATCTCTCCAACTGTGTGTAGACCAATTTGTGCCCGTGCCCGGGGGGTGGGTGGGGGGATACCATCTTGTAATCCAGCTCTATTAAATACCATTAAAAGCGAGGTACAACAATAGAACATTACAGCACAGAAACAGGCCCTTCTAGTCTGTGCCAAACTATTATTCTGCCTGGTCCCACTGACCGGCACCCAGACCATATCCCTCCCATCCCCTCCCATCCATGTATCATTTCAAATTTTTCTTAAATGTCAATATTGAGGTTGCATTTACCAATTCTGGCAGCTCATCCCACACTCCCACAACTAAACACGTCACCCATTGATCAGATGCTCACTGATATAACTGACTGTGCACTGGCTCAGATGAATCTCCGGACTATTAATGGCAGAGACTTACTTCTGTCTCAGGTTTGCAGTCTCCCTCTTCTCAACAGTCAGTGTCCTTTCAGCTGACCGGGCGCTTAACTGTGAGGAAACAGGAAACCTTCCTTTTTATTTTGTCCATACAGGCATGTTAAATATTTATATTCATGCTTCACATTTTGCTGAAAAACTTCTTTGATCCACACCACTGAAAAGTGCATTTCTACGGCACTGCTGTAACCGCGGCATCTTGTGAAAGTTACAAAGGTTCATGTGGTCTGACTCACTCTGAGACTGCTGGTCAAGCACACTCTGTCAACTACAGTTCCAGTCGTGAGCACAGCTCAGAACTTCATTCCCCTGTGTAGACTCCATTTACATCTGCCGCTGTTTCGAAAAGTCAGCCAACATACGGAAGGACTTGTCACACCCCAGACACCTTCCTCTTCCAATAGGGGAGAAGGCTTAAAAACAACAGGTTTAGTTGTAATCCAATACTCCACTTACTAGTGACCTATTGTGGTCACATAACATTTCCTCACTTGTCAGGAATCACAACAGCAACTGCACTTCCTGAGAAGACTGGAGTGGGCAAGTTGACCAGCCTCCATTAGGTCAACCTTCTACAGGAGCTCGACTGAGAGTGCCCTGGCCGGCAGCATCACAGTGTGATACGGACGCTGCAGAGAAATGGATTGGAGGTCAATCCACAGGACCATGAGTGGCAGAGAGGATTGCTGGAGTCTCCCTCCCCTCCATCGACATGATCCCCCGGGTTTTTTGTCCGAAGAGAGCATGCAAAATCATTGAGGACCCCTTCCATTGTTCAGCTGCTTCCGCTGGGAAAGAGATACAGGAGTATCAGAGCCAGTACCACCAGGCTGAGAAAGAGCTTCCTCCAGCAGGCAGTGAGAATGCTGAACGACCAAAGGAACTGCTCACACTAACAATTCGAGACTCTCATAGTCACAAAACAATACTTGTCTGTATTGTTTGTCTAAAGCAGTGGTTTTCAAACTTCCCCCCCAAACTCACATTCCACTTTAAGCAATCCCTATGCCATAGGTGCTCTGTGATTGGTAAGGTGGTACAGTACGACTCCGATTATCCAATATGGTTGGGACCGTTGGATAAACATTTTTTTCGGATAACTGGTTATTTATTAAAAGCAGCCCAGTAGCAACAGCAAATCACTTGTATCAATGTTTAAGCCACAACAAACAAGGGCTTTTTAAGCATTAAAATAACATTTAATTCTCACCAAAAAGAAATCCTGACCTCAATGCCACCACTGATCACAGAGACCTCCCAACCGCTGCCACCATTCCCCAACACGACCCCACCACTGCCACTGATTCCCCAAGAGGCTTCCTGGGCCGGTGGAACACTCACTACCGAGTTGGCAGGCTCCTGCCTCCTCAGTCACCGGAGCTCCCGATGCCCAAGTCCTGACTCAGAATCCTCCCCGAGGCCTACCGCACCTGCACACAGGTGGTGAATCTGTGGAATTTGTTGCCACAGGTGGTTATTATGGAGGCCGAGTTATTGGGTGTATTTAAGGCAGAGATTGATAGGTTCTTGATTAGCCAGGGCATCAAAGATTACGGGGAGAAGGCCAGGCAGTGGGGCTGCGTGAGAGAATGGATCAGCTCATGATTGAATGGCGAGGCAGACTCAATGGGACGAATAGTCTATTTCTGCTCCGTTGTCTTATAATCTGTCAGTCTACTCACAGAAGAAGCCTTCTCATTGCATTCATTGGACAGTTGCCTCAGTGTGAAGCATCACATGTCCATTATGTCCACGGGCAGCTTTACCACAAGCAGGTTCCCTCCGGCACACACATACACGAGTATGAAGAAAGCACCACAAAAGGAAGACTTGGCCTTGTAGGGCAGACTGCTAGTTAACAATTTGTTTTTCCGCAACTGGGTGGAGATTTGAAGCTGGCACAGAGTTTGGGTGCAAGTTACGTTGTTAGCCGATGGTTCAAGGAACTCGAGGCTAGGAGTGCCAGATCTGGTCTGCCATGTGAAAGGCTGTCTCACGGTGTGGCGGCTACCAAAGCCTCTGAAACAAGGACCCAGACTCAGGCAGTTGGCTGGTCACTGGGGATGGGGAGGCTGAGGGGATGGATCTGGACCCCATTTTCCTGATATTTTGCAGCAAGTGAAGGAAGTAGGAGGAATGGATGGTCAGTCACAGAGAGAGCAGGGGATCCTGTCACTGAATTGCTCAGCACATCAGGTCAAGCAGTAGAGTGGTCCTGGACAGGAGCAGTACAAGCCCAATAGTACATAATTTCAATATTAGTTGACAATTTCCAGCGGGTGATTCAGTAATTCAACCTTTATCAGACCTGCTGTCATTGTTTTTAGCAACGCATCAAGGACAGTTATTCCCAGATATCTCTCCTCTGCCAATAAGCGTAGCCTTGCATCAAAATAAAACACAGTGCGCCTCATTCTCATGAACTTTAGTATCTTTTTTTTAAAAAGATACACAGCACAGTAACTGCCCCTTCGCCCACAAGTCCGTGCTGCCCAAATAGCCCAATTAACCATTTTGGAGGGTGGGAGGAAACCCACGCAGACAGAATCAGAATTTATTGTCTTGAACAAGTCCTGAAATTCGGTGTTCTGCAGGCAGCATCACGGTGCAAACATTTATATTATAACCATCTTACAACAATTACTATTAAAAAATTAATAATACTGCACCAAAAGTAAGGCAGTGTTTTGGTTCATTGATTATTCAGGAGTCTGATGGCAGCGGCGAAGAAGCTGTCCTTGTGCTGCTGAGGGCTCGTCTTTAGGCTCCTGTATGTGTTTCCCTGATGGTAGCAGTGAAGAGGGCATGGCCTGGGTAGTGGGGGTCTTTGGGAATAGAGGTTGCTTTTTGAAGACAACGGCTCATGTAGATGTCCTCGATGGAGTGAAGACTGGTGCCTGTGATGTCGCAGGCAGAGTTAACAACCCTCTGGAATTTATTCTTGTCCTGAGAGTTGACGCCTCCATCCCAGGCAGTGATGCAACCAGCCAGAATGTTCTCCACAGTCCATCTGAAGAAGTTTAGAGTCTTCATACCAAATCTCTTCAGACACCTCACAAAGTACAGCCTTCTTTGTGATTGAATCAACATGGAGGCTCCAGGGCAGATACTCGGAGTTGTTGACACCAGGAATTTGAAGTTCTTGACCCTCTCCACGAGGACTGGGTCGTGTTCCCCTGACTTCCTCCTGAAGTCCACAATCATCTCCTTGGCTTTGCTGACGTTGAACGCAAAGTTGTTGTCATTACACCATTCAACGGGCTGATCTATCTCCATCCTGTACCCTTCCTCATTGCCATTTGTGATTCTGCCAACAACTGTGGTGTCAATTGGCAAATTGGTAGATAGCACTGGAATTGTGCCTGGCCACAGTCATGGGTGTACAACAAGTAGAGCAGTGGGCTAATCACACATCCTTGAGGTACGCCTGTGTTAATAATCAGTGAGGAGGAGACGTTATTTCCAATTTGTACTGACTGTGGTCTTCCGATAAGAAAGTCAAGGATCCAGTTGCAAAGTGGGGTATTGAGGCCTAGAGTTTGTAGCTTTTTGACCAACACTGAGAAAATATGGTGTTGAAGGCTGAGCTGTAGTCGATGTAGCAGCTGTATTTGTGAATTGCTGTTTTCAAGGTAATCCAGGGCTGAGTGGAGAGCCAACGATATAGCATCTGCTGTGGAGGGATTGTGATTACAGGCGAATTGCAGCGAGTCCAGATCTTTACTTAGGTACGTGTTAATTCTAGCCATGACGAGGCTCTCAAAGCTTTTCATCACAGTAGAAATTAGGGCTACTGGGCAGTAGTTGTTGAGGCCATTCACACTGTTCTTCTTGAGTACCGACCAGGATGATTGTTGACAGAGAGCAGTATAACAGGGTTATACTGCACCAAAGGAATTGTGCAAGTAGCTGAGAAGATCTGAGCTGAAACAAAGTGGGCTCTATGCAGACCAGGTAAACCCCGTAGGGGAAACGATTCACACTATGTTTGCAAAATGCGAGGCCAGTAAGGGACAAATTGAATGAACTATGGAACTGAATCAAACAGAGCAACATGGTTTATTAAAGGCAGACCATGTCCGACCAATCAGACCAAATATTCTGGGAAGGCAGATAAGGTATTCAAAAAGGCATTCAGCACGTTGGCCTTCATAAGATGGATATTGAGCATAAAAGTACAACTCTTGGTGACAAATTACAATGCCAAGGGCTGTGCAGAAAATGTGGTTTATAAGTGTTTCAGAAAGGCTTTTGACAAGGGCCAACGAGGGAGACTGGCTCAAAAGATTAGGGCTCATGGAATCCAGGATGGGCAGGAATAATGGATCCAAATAGGCTTGACATGTTGACAGAGTGTCATTTTAGTGATGGAGGGGAGGAGGGGGCAGGACCTGTGACTAGCAGTGTCCCAATGGGATCGGGTCTGTTGCCGCTAAATGAAATGTAAAAATCCAGTCCGGAAACAGTGGCTTGAGCAGGATGTCAAATGTCCAACTTCATACTCACCCAGTTTTCATGTGCCTTCTTCTCGTGCGCCGCAATCTGAAAAAAAAAAGCTATTTGAAGATTGCAGAATTGTAAAATAGAGCCAAAATCAATCCTCACCTTTAAAAGGTTAGTTACCAAAGATAATGTAGTAATTAATGGAACAATAAACTGAACAAAGTAGTTCAAAGTATAGAATAAAATCTTAACTAAATACATTACTTCATAGAATGCAGTCATACTTGTATCAAAATATGCCAATACAGTTTTATTCACCACGTGGGATAGGCTGTGACAAAATGATCTTCCAGTTTAATTTGCACAAGCATTCAGTGCATACATACTTTGGTCACAGGAAACAAATTTGCACAACAAAAGATTTTTGTGCACACTGACAACTAAAAATTAAAGGGAACGTTGCTCAGGATGACCTACATTCAAAATCAGGAGCGGAATAGATGAGGTGAATAAAGTCTTGCCTAGAGTAGGGGAATGGGTAACTAGAGTTTAAGGTGGGAAGGGGGACATACTTGAGGAACCTGGAGTAACATTTTCCCCCCACAAAATGACAGAAGGAGAAGACGACGAAATAAACTGACCCAGTATGTAAAAGTAGAAGACACAAATTTCTTGTTTATTTTCATTGTGTGATGACATTGTTTAATGGGTTTAATGTATCATATATGTTGAACGTTGAGTGGGTGGGGAGGGGGGGGTGAAGGAGGGAGGGAAGGGAGGTGGGGGAAAGGGGAGAAAATGACACTGTGTATATTCAAGAAGGAAATGTTTGTGTGTATTTTGGTCAGTATGGTTCATAATATAAAAAATTTTAAAGAAAGGGTGGTGGGTGTATGGAATGGGTTGTTGGAGGAGGTGGTTGAGGCAGTAATGTTTCAGAAAAAATGAGAGGGACAGGTGGATAGGATGGGTTTAATGCAGGGATAGCCAAACTTGCTTATTGGAAAAGCCACATCCAATAAACTTCAGATGTTTGAGAGCTGCAAGACATGAAAAAATATTACTGGTGCTGTAACAGCGTTGTGCTAACTGCTATGCCAACCCTGCTGCCAACCGTGACAATAATCTGAAACTGGCTGACTCATGGGTTTGAACCTCATATGAAGAAAGAACTGACAAAAAGCATAACCAACAGCCTACTCATCTGCCTTCATGTGAAAGCACAGGGAAAATGAGATGAGAGTATCTCTGGAGGACTCTCACTAGAAGCCACAAGTATTTTTCAGGATGTGACCGTCACAGGCAAAGTTCAAATTAACTTTTTTCCAATAATAGTACTTATTCATAATAAATTATTTACAAAAAGAAAACTGTTCAAAGTCTCTTTGCAACCTTCAGTGTCACGTCCATGCATTCCCATCATTGTACTCTATTCACCATTGTGGCACCTTGTTCTTACCCACCCCCCTCCGTTGTTTGAGGAGCTTTCCCTCAGACTAAGCCCCTCAATGTCTGGTTCAGAAGGACTCATGAGTGAAACAGATGCTGTGATTGTAGTAAAAACACACAGTAATTCCTTGAAAAAGGGCTCAAGCCTAAAACGTTGGTAGTATTTCTTTACCTCCTATATATGCTGCAAAAGCAGTCGAGTTCCTCCAGCATTTCTGTGTGTTTTTACAGAAAGACTCAAAACAGCTTTGATTTTATCACCTATCCTCAACTGGACTCAAGGTAGCATTGCTGAGCATCTTCTTGTGACATTTCAGTTCCTCTGGTGGAAGTGCTCCCCACCCTGCTGTTTGGGAGTCTCAGGACTTAGACCTGGAAACGATAAAGGGATACCAAATGTGTTTGGGGAAGGGGGGTAGAGATTTGAAGGTGGTGTTTTGATGCACCTCCAGTCCTATTTTGACCTGGAAGGAGGGACTGCAGGTTTGGGAGGTGATGTTCGAATAGTCTCCATATTTTGTGAATGGTATAAGTTGCAACTACTCTGCGCTAGTGGAGGGAATATTTAGCGGCAGGTGGTATGTCAATCAGGCAGGATGCTTTGTCCCAGTTAATGTCAAGCTTCTTGAGTGCTGAGAGATGCACTTAATCAGGCAAGTGGAGGATTTGGAAGGTCAGGAAGTGAAATGTCCCACTACAGGATTCTCACCATCTGACTTGCTTTTGTAGCCAAACGACTTGTACCATCTGGTCGACATGGATTTGTAGTCAATCGTGACCCACAGGATGTGGATGTCATGAGGCAGTAATGGTAATAGGGAGTTCGTCTCTCTTTGTCCGTTGGAGGATGCCCTAATGGTCTGGCGCATGGGTGTAGTTAATATTACAGTATTCATCCCGCACCAACTTTTACCAGAAACAGTTTAAAACCCCACGAACAGCGCTGACCATCACATAACCAGACACGCTGCCAATTTTACCTGATTTTTGAACGATCTCTCAGTCTTCAGCAGCTCCTCCTCCATTTCTTGAATTCTTTGTCTAGTAGTTAAAAAAAGAGAATTAGCAATGACTGTAATAAAATAAACCAAGTCAAGTCAATTTTATTCATCATTCATACCATGCTCGCACAGTAGGCTGAGATAGCATTTCTCCAGGACCATATTTACATAGATACAAGTTAGGAAAGCAGTTAACACATTAAAATATTAACGTATTAAGCTGTATACACTGGAAGTCCACAGCGCACTGTGCACATGTGTACTGGGAGTTCAGGAGTCTGATGTCCTGGTGGAGGTGGGGAGCTGTTTCCCACTCTGGACATAAGGGCCTGAGTGCTACAGTACCTCCTACCAGAGAGCAGAAGGGAGAACAGTTTATGTGAGAGGGTGTGGAGTCCTTCACAATGTTTATTGCCTTTCACCTGCATCAAGTGTTGTAGATTCCTTCATGGTAGGAAGAGAGGTCCTGATGAGGTGCAACTTCCAAACCAGACGGTGATGGAGTTGCACAGGATGCTCTTGATACATCCTCTGTAGAACGTAGTCAGGATGGAGGGTGGGAGATGAACTTTCCTCAGCCTTCGCAGGAATTAGGGGCGCTGCTGGGTTTCCTTGGCTATGATGTTAAGGGACCAGGTGAGATTCTCCACCAGGTGCACTCCAAGGAACTTGATACTCTTGACGTTCTCAATGGTGGTCACCAACGATCAGGGGAGCATGATCTCCCTAGACCCTCCTGAAGTCGACAACCAGCTCTTTAGTTTTTTTTCCCCAAAATGTTCAGATCCAGGTTGTTTGCTCTGCACCTGTTCGTTAGTGTCTGCACTTCCTCTCTATGCTGCCTCCTCATTCTTACTGATAAGGCCAAACCACTGTCTTGTCATCAGAGAACTTGATGATGTGGTTTGAGCGGTGTTTGGCTGCACTATCGTGGGTCAGGAGAGTGAAAAGCAGTGGACTAAGCACGCAGCCCGGGGGAGCACCCCGTGCTCAGTGTGACAGTCTTGGAGGTGCTGTTTCCAATCTGGACTGTCTGAGGTCTCCCCGTCAGGAAGTCAAGAAACAATTGCAGAGGGGGGGTGTTTAGTCCCAGCAGGCCTAACTTCCTTATCAGGGAAATACAAAAAGTATCCTTGAGTATTTTTCTTTTACAGCTACACTGCAAAATTAGCACATTGTCACAAAAGTGCAAGCGTCCAGGGTTTGAATCTAGCGCTGCCTCTAAGGAGTTTTCACATTCTCCCCACGTCTGTGTGGGTTCCCCCCAACCTTCAAAAACATATGGGGATTGCTGGTTAATTGGACTATCTGGGTGACACGAAGACAGTAGGAGAGAAGTACAGAAGAAATCAAAACTTGACTGCTTCACAGGGAAAGGGGGCCCATAAACTTTGAGCAGAGTCCTAAGGGGGCCACAGCCAAAAAAAAGTTGAGAATGGGTGATTTACATGACCGATAAGCAGAAATTCTGCCTGGCCCGCAGGAAAAAGAATCTCATGGGTAGTGATGTCATACATGTACTCTGACAATAAATTTGAACTTTGAAATTGGATCCTGACTCTCTCCACAATAATGATTTGAGTGATAGAGGCACTCACTTGTACATTTTCACTTCCTCGAGGGCCTGAAGTGCTTTCTCATCAGCCACTGAGAGCTTCAACTCCTTCTCTTGGCGCTGACACTCCTCTTGGGTCAGCTTCCTGCAAACGTAAAAGAGGAAAAAACTAAAGCAAAGCCCCTCCTCACACACCTCGGACAGTGATCGTCACACAGCATGGATCAGGTCCAGCCCAACTCGTGCATGCCGACCAAGTTGGCGTTCTGGGCTAGCCCCATTTACCTGCATTTGATCCATACTATTTTATGCCCAATTGTCTTTTGAACACTAATTATTCCTGCTTTTGTAGCTTCTTTGGCAGCTCATTTCAGATATGGACCACTCTCTGAGTAAAAACATTACCCTCAGGTCCACCTCGAGTCTCTCCCCTCTCATCTCAAATCTATGCGCTAGGATTGTCTATCCTGGGAAATAGACTGTAAACATTCACTTTATCCATTCCTTCATGGTTTGAGAAACATCCATAGTTTATGCCTCCTATGTTCTGGGGAATAGAGACTGTCTATTCAGCCTCTCCCTGTAACTCAAACCTTCCAGTCCCAGCAATAACCTGGTCAATTCGCTCTGCACCCCTTTACTTATCCATATTTTTCCTAGAGCTGGGAGACTAGAACTGCACACTATACTCCCAAGTGTGGTCTCACCCATGCCTCATACAGCTGCATCATGAGGTCCCTATGAATGCACTCACTACCCACCAAATGAAAGCAAGCATATCAAACACCACCCATCACTTTCAGGGAACTAATGCACCTGTACCCACAATTCTCTGCAGGAACCTGCCAAATCCTACTCTTGTTTGACTTCCCAAAGAGCAACAGCTCACAACTGTCAAGAATTAAATTATATTTGGCACTCCTTGGCTCATCTCTCCAACTGACTGAGATCTTTCAATAATCTTCTTCAATGTCCACCCCACAACTTTGGCATCACCTGCTAATTTACTGAATCACATTAGCCAAGTCCAAATTGTTAATGTAGATGATAAACAGAAGTGGATCCAGCATCAATCCCCACGACAGCGGCCCCCAATCAGAAAAGCAACCCTCTACTATTACCCTCTGACTTCTTCCAGTCAGTTTTGAATCCAACTGACCAGCTCCCATTGGATCCCATGTGATTTAACCTTCCAGACAAATCTGTTTTGAGGGGGTTTGTCAAGTATCACACCAACTCCTAAGATGGTAAATCTCACCAAGGGTCAGAGTGGATTACTTCTTGCAAACAGTCCAATTTTGACTGCGCCCTTTCCACCTTATAACTCAATCTAATTTGAAAGAGCAACACATTCAGTATTTTAGGACCTTAATTTTCATTAGTGAGGGGATTGAGTTTAAGAGTCGGGAGGTAATGTTGCAGTTCTATAAAATTCTGCTGAGACTAGACTTGGAATATTGTGTTCAGTTCTGGTTGCCTCGTTATGGGAAGGATGTAAAAGCCATGGAGAGGGTATAGAGGATATTTACCAGGATATTTCCTGGATTGGAGAATGCATCTTATGAGGCAAGGTTAACAGAGTTACGGCAAAAAAGGACGAAAGGTGACTTAATAGAGGTCTACGAGATTATGAGAGAAAGCTAGGATGGACAGCCAGCACCATTTTCCTGAGGTGAGACTAGCAAACACGAGAAGATGAGGGGAGCAAGTTTAGGGGAGACATCAGGGTTACGCACAATTGTGGGTGGTGGAGGTAAATAGAAATATTTACAAGAATCTTAGATAGGCACATGGATGCAGGAAAAATAGAGGGTTATGGGTATATGAGATAGAGAAGGTTTAGATTACTGAGTAGGTTTATACAGGTCAGCACAACATCATGGGCCGAAGGGCCTGTACTGTGCTGTAAAGTTCTATGTTTGATGACCATGAACCAGACATTGACCCAAAACCTCGAGGGTTTCTCCCTCCATAGATGCCGCCTGACCTATAACATTTTTAGTGTCTGCATGATTTTGCTTTTTGATAATAGGGTTGGTGGTGGGGGAAGTGGGGTGAGGATGGGGATACCCTACAGTCAATTTGCCAGCAGTTCTGGTTTCCATCTTCCTTTGGAACACCTTCCCACAGTGGAGAGCACTTCTGTGGTCAGAAGCTAGTCGTGAGCCTTGGTTTGCTCTTTTTGGGGCACAAAGGTGAGCTCTGCCCTTCAGTGAGGAGAAATGCTTACCACAGCAATCACAGGCAACTTTATTGGTGATTTAGTCAGCAAGTCAGTTCTTCAGCATGGGACCTACTTTAACCCACCTCCAGTACTCAGCCACACTGCTGAATTGTAAAGTACCAGCCACCCTGCGACCTGATGTGTGCACTCCCTCACCCATCCAAAGTCTCAGGTACCCTGATGACTTACTTCTGTAGTGCCATTTCCTTCTGATGGTAGAGCTCCGTCAGGATTTCTAGCTTCTGTTGCATGGTTTTAAACTCGTTCTCAAGCCTCGATTTCTCCGTCGTCGTGGCTGCAAAGTTATGCTCCAGCTGCTTAATTTGCTCTGTGCGAGTAGAAAAGGAAAGTAAATCAGGTACTTCTTGCAGTTAGTATTTCCATGTCCCAGTCGCCCCATGGTTCTCAGCAAGGGGATAATTGGAAATCAAGAGTAGTTTTGATCACCAAAGGTGACCAAAAAAAAAATGTTCCTAATTCCTCCCCGCCTGCCCCTCCAGCTCCACATGGCCCCAGGAACGCTCCTTGGGAAACATAAAGTGGGTAGTATAGTCCACTATGTATTTGAATAGGCAGAAACTGATTAGGGATAAGTCAACATGGTTTTGTGCATGGTAGGTTGTGTTTAATCAATCTTATAGATATTTTTGAGGAGGTTACCAGGACAGTTGACGAAGGCTAAGGATGTTGTCAACATGGACTTTAGTAAGGCCTTTGTCAAGGTCCCATATGAGATCTAAGACAGGAAGGTTCAGGTGCTAGGTATTCATGGTGAAGTAGTGAACTGAATTCGACAATGGGAGAACGATTGCTTCTCAGACTGGAGGTCTGTGACTCTAGGGGTGTGCCTCAGGGATCAGTGCTGGGATATTATTTTTTGTAAATTGGATCAGCAAGTTTTCAGATGACACTAAGAATTGGAGGCTTTATGGACAGCGAAGATGGTTTCAAAGTTTGCAAAAGGCTGACAGATGGAATTTAAGGTGTGCATTTTGGAAAGATAAACCAAGAAAGCACATACAAGGTAAATGGTAGGGTACTGAGGAGTGTAGAACAGAGGGATCTGGGAATACAGATACATAATTCTTTGAAAGTAGCCTCACAGGTGGATAGGGTGGCAAGAGCATTTGGCAAATGGGCCTTCATAAATCAAAGTATAGTTGGGATGTTATAAGAAAGTTGGATAAGACATTGGTGAGGCCAAATTTGGAGTACTGCATGCAGTTTTGGTCAGCTAACAAGAAAAATATCAATAAGAGAAAGAGGACAGACAAGATTTTCCAGGATGTTGCCCAGACTTCAGGAACTGAGTTACAGGAAAAGGTTAAACAAGTTAGGAGTTTATTCCTTAGAAGAATGAGATGAAGTTAAAATGATGAGGAGGATAGACAGAGTAGATCGGCTTTTTCCACTGAGGTAGGTGAGATACAAACTAGAGGACATAGGTTATGTGTGAAAGGGGTAAAGTTTAGGAGGGACTTCTTCACACAGAGTGGTGGGAGTGTAGAATGAGCTACCAGCTGAAGTGGTGAATGTGGGCTCAATTTTAACATTTAAGAAGAATTTAGACAGGTATATAGATGGGAGAGGTATGGAGGGCTATGGACTGGGTGCAGGTCAGTGGGACTAGGCAAAAAAAGAATGGTTCAGCGAAGATTAGAAGGGCCAAAGAGGCCTGTTTCTGTGCTGTAGTGTTCTATGTACTGTCTTGTCATAAACAATTATGCAAGACAGTCAGGTCATGAGAGAACGCAACGCAGGTCTAATCCCAGATTATTGGTAACGTGCATAGAACTATAACACTACAGTATAGAATCAGGCCTTTCAGCCCATTTTAGTATGTGCCAAACTATTATTCAGCCTAGTCCCATTGACCTGCACTGGACCATATCCCTCCAAATCCCTCCAAATCCCTCCTCTCCATGCTCATATCCAACTTTTCAAATTATCAAAGTATCAATTTCAAAGTATCAAATTTGAGCCCACATTCACCACTTCAAGTGGCACCTTGTTTTATGCTCTCACCACCCTGCAACAAGTTCAATCAGGGACTCATTTAAGGACTCTTTATTTGTTTACACATACGTTATGTAGTTCCTCAAGTCCCGACAGCATCCTTGTAAATCTTCTCTGCACTCTTTCAATCTTATGGATATCCTACCTGTAGTAAGGTGACCAAAATGGCACACAATACTCCAAATTTGGCCACACCATCTGATAAAGAAGTATAAGCTGTATGAGAAAGATTATTATCCGGCAATTGTGCAATGTTTACTCCAGTCATTCTCAACCTTTTCTTTGGCTATGGTCCCTTTTGGACTATAGCCCCTTTTGGACCTCTTCCCTGTGAAGTATTCATGTCTTAGTTTCTTCTGTACATCTCCGACTACACAAAAAACAAAAAAAAATTTGTGCTATGCAAGGCTTTTTACTTAAATGTGCTGTGGCCCCCAGGTTTTTTTTGGGAGGGGGAGGGACGTAGGGCACCCATTGAGAATGGCTGGATTAGAATATCAAGCCACCTATTCACATGAAATAAACACATCTTACCC
Source organism: Narcine bancroftii (assembly GCF_036971445.1). NCBI lineage: Eukaryota > Metazoa > Chordata > Chondrichthyes > Torpediniformes > Narcinidae > Narcine > Narcine bancroftii. The sequence continues at coordinate 245,371,516 of NC_091474.1, forward strand.
TCCAGTTCATGCCTTGCTTTTATTTCATCTATTAGCTTGGATTGGAAGTGATCTTTTTCCTCTTCAATGATCTTCAAGGTGGTTTTGACCTGAAGAGAATGGTTGAAGTGTGGATGTCACTCCTGTATATCAAGTAAGCAAACAGCAGGCACAACTAAAGATGGACATCACCCTTCCTACTTACCCTTGAAACGTCCATCATTTTCTGTATCTTCATCCTCTTGTTTTTATCTAAAATGAAAATAAATATTTCAAACAGCAAAAACTCCTATCCAAAAGAATGAAAGTGTTTAAAGAACTCAATTTACCACAAACTTCTCACAGCACTTTGAAGGCAATGAATTGTCCACACACACAGAGCATAACTACTAGGCAATCATTATCAGTTTAACAAGAACATCTGTAGATGCTGGGGTCGTCTGGAAGCTGGAGCTCAGGTTGCCAATGGTCTGAACAAGACTGTGTGCAGCAGAGGCTGCAAAAGCGCTGGCGGCAAATCCACCAACACTCCAGTGTCTCTGGAGGGACTCTCTTTTGCTTCTCTCTCTTATTGTTAGGGGCACCGGGAAATGCTCATGGTAACTCTTTGTTTGCCTTATGACAGACACCCTTGCCCCTCAAGTGCAACACAAAAAAGTGCTGGAGAAGCTCAGCAGGAAGTCTGATGAAGGGCTCAGGTCGAAACATTGGTTACCTTTTACTTACTCTGGATTCTGCGTGATCAGCTGAGTTTCTCCAACATGTTTGTGTATTGCAGGCTATCATTATCATTCTGTGAGTGGAAAAATCCCATACACATTTAATTTATCTGTTTTAGAACATCGAACAATACAGTACAGGTCCTTTGGCCTTTGATGTTGTGCCAACCCATATATTCCTTCCTTAAAAAATACACCACTGGTTCTCAATCTTTTTCTTTCCACTCACATCCCACTTTAAGTATTCCCTCTGCCATCAGTGCTCTGTGATTAGTGAGGGATTGCTTAAGGTGGCGTGTGGGTGGAAAGAAAAAGTCTGAAAACCTGTTTTAATTGTACCTAATTGACTAGTTAAGCTCACGGTTTCAGAACTCCAAAGGAAATGGGTCAATGACAATTTTTCTCAAGCAAAATATTTCAGTAACAATTGAGTCTAGAGCAGTGATTCTCAACCTTCCCTTCCCACTCACATCCCACCTTAACCAATCCCTTACTAATCACAAAGTACCGATGGCATAGGGATTAGTTAAAGTGGGATGTGAGTGAAAAGAAAAAGGTTGAGAACCACTGTACTAAACCCATCCCTACCCTGTACCCTCTATTTTTCTTTCATTCATGTGTCGAAGAGTTTATTAAATGCCCCTAATGTTTCAGCCTCCACCACCATCCCCGGCCAAGACATTCCAGGCACCCACAACACTCTGTGTGTAAAAAAAAAAACATACTGCTATTGTCTCTCCTAAACTTCTCTCTTTAACTTTGTACATATGTCCTCTGGTGTTTGCTGATCACAACCTGGAAAACAGGTGCTGGCTGTCCACCCTAACTACACCTCTCATAATCTGTACACCTCTATCCAGTCCCTTCTCATCATTCTCCACTCCAAAGAGAAAAGTCCCAGCTCTACTGACCTTGCCTCATAAGACTTGGTTTCCAATCCAGGCAACATCTCCTCTGCACCCTTTCCATAACTTCCATATTGTTCCTATAATGAGGTGTCTGTTGTATCTTTTTCTGAGGCAGGGCTCAGGGATGCTTTGCATAAATATATATTGTGCTGTGATACATGAGCAAATAGAGTAAACCCAGGCCCCAAATCCAGTTTTCAGAGCTGAAATAATCCCCTAGCATTGGAGAAAACATATTTCTCCAGAGGTCCTGCATACATACATCTGGTGTGCTGGGACTGATGGCACATTCAGTTTATGGGTGGTTGGAGCGATCATCTAAACAATGTAGCGATCCTCAGGTGTCCCACCACAGCAGAGGTGGGTTCAAGGCCTTGGGAAAGATGAAACCACAGTTTTCTGACTGAGGAAGATGCATGCTACCACATTCAGCAGTTATCCAGGTATCGTCCATGCAACACCCTCTGAAATTTCAACACAACTACCCGGCTTCTGCTACCCATGTACAAATCTGAGGATGTGCCACAAATCACTGATCAGGGATCAATACTCAACTTTAAAGCAAGAAATTCTCAGCTTCTCTTTCTCCTATTGTTAGGGACACCGGGCTCTTGGTGACTCTGTTTGCCTTGTGGCAGACAAGTTAAAGTATATCATGTAGATTTCATTTTTAAGGTATTATGTGACAATAAAATTAACTTTGATTTCCTTTTCAAAAATTCATGGTGACAACCCAAATTTACAATAACTTTCTCATAATCCACATCGCTCTGCCATCCCATCAGCCTACTATCTCTCGTTCTCTGGGAAATCCCTCTCCTTCCCACAACCAACAGCTGCATATCTAAACAATCACTCTTTGAGCAAACTCAGAACACTCTGATATACAATGATGTGGCGTATCTTTTTCTGAGACAGGACGAGAGATGCTTTGCATCAATTATATTGTGCTGTGGTACACAAGCAAATAGAGTTAGCCCAGGCACCAAGTCCAGTCCGTTGGCTTCTGAAACACATTTAATTTTCGAATTCTGTGCAAATCGAACATTTTACTAATATTCACTTCTCCCTTGCTTTGATCAGAAGGAATCAAAGACAAGCCACTGTTTGTCAGGTGATCTGGCTTAATTGCATTAGTTTTACCTGGCAGCTCACCGTTAGCCACTTCACCATCCACCTCTTTATCCCAGCCGTTATTTTCTCCATCAGACTCTGCATCAAGCTGCCGGAGCTGCATCACGCAGTCAGTCAGTACCTGGACATTGGACAAGGACGAGAGAAGTTATACCCTGGGTTCAACAAGGCAGCCACTGAAATTGAAATTCCCACAAGGTGAGCCAAGACCTCATTTTCACCAGCCTATCAGGATGAAAGCCCATTTAAGGCTTGAATTTTATGGACACTGCCCCTCTAGGATTGTCACAGATCCCGGGAGGTGATGCCAAGGCACAAATTTCCCCCAAATTGCTCAGAAGCAACTGGTATTTCATCCTATTTGTTAATTTTATTACTTAATTTTAAAATTTTAATTACAGCACAGTTGAAGCCGATTCCAGCCATTTAAACCTGTACCACCCAATTACACACAAATGAACCTACAATCCCATAAGTTTTGGAGGGTGGGAAGAATCTGGAGTATCTGGGGAAAACCTAAGCAGGCACAGGGAGAATGTACAAACTCCTCACAGATAGTGGTAAATTTGAAAGCAAGTCGCTGGTGGTTACCGTGTTACCACTATGCCAAATGTGCCACCCAAAATTCATTGCAAATGAATTGGCATTTAGGCCCCGCCATTCCACGTCACGTTAGAGTTATGGAGGACTATTAACTGGATGCAGATCAGACAGAATGATAGTTCTACACAAACTACAAGGGCCAAAGGGCCTACTTCTGTGCTGTGATTTAGGTTATATGGAGAGGAACATTTTCAAAATGAAATGTCACAACTTTGATTTCTCCAATATTTCTCAGGATTTTGATTTTTTTTAAAAATTATAGGAAGCTGGAGACAAGGTGGGTGGGGAAAAACAACAAAAACCAAGAAAATATCTCGATGCATGCTTTTGATTTTAGCATTGACAAGATGTTCCTGTCTCATCTCTTTCCAGGAATCAAAAGCAACAAAGCCTTCCATTAACTTTCCTAAGACAACATGCATCTTTTTACAACAAAAGCTTCTGTTAGCTGATCACCGCTTTTCAATCTCATGGAAGTCTTTGACCCATCTGCCATTAACTCACCTCAGAAATGCTTCTACTGATTGAAAGGAATGAGGCAGCTCTGCCAGTTTCCTCCACATACCTCTATTTCATTGTCCTTGTAGGCCAGTGTTTCCTCCAAGTCTCTCTGCGCTTTCTGACAGAATTTGATCTGCTCGGTAAGCTCGCTGTGTCGCTCGCTCCACCCTTCTGCCTCCAGCAGCAGCTGCAAGTCCACAAAACAAAGGCTTTGTCAGCAACCTTGAGGAGGGGTGGTGGGGGCAATCCTGGAGCAAAGGGGACACTCACCTGACTTTTGCTCTGAGTCAGCCTGGCATTTTCTTCAAGCACAGACTGTAGATCTACTTGCATCTTCTCTTCATTTGCCTTGGCAACCCTAAGGACTTCCTGAACCTAAAAGGATACACATCCATGTCAAGGAAAGCCTGTCACCAGCACAAACTGAAGTCTTAATGGGAGGTGGTTGAGACAGGAACTAATGCAACGTTTAAGAAAAAAAATGGAGAGCAACATGGATAGGATGGGTTTCCACTCACTTAAGTAATCCCTTTGCCATAAGTGCTCTGTGATTAAGAAGGGATTACCTAAGGGTGGTATGTGAGTGGAAAAAATTTTTAAAACCACTGTTTTAGAGGGATTCAGACCAAATACAGGCATTTGGGCTGAAGGGCTTGTTTCCATGCTCTGTGACTCGATACCTTTAAGGTGGGGATGAAAGTTTAAAGGAAGTGTGCAGAATTTTTTTATTTATTGAGTGTGGGTGCCTGGAAGAGACTGTCAGGGGTAGTGATGGAAACAGATATTACAGTAGTGGCAGAAGCAGATATATCAGCTCAAGGGGCTGGTTGAAATAGAGGGTTTCATATCCGATGCCAGCAAAGTTTTAGTCTAAATTGGGCATCATGTTCGGTGCAGGCATGAGGGCCAAAGGTCCATTCCTGTGCTGCTCTATGTTCTCCTGAAAAGTGCAACCAACACTGTGGAACCGAACAGGCCCACAGACACAGGAGACTGCAAATTAAACCATAGAACACTAAAGCACAGAAACTGGCCCTTTGGGCCTTCTAGTCCATGCCAAATTATTATTCTCCTTAGTCGCAATGACCTGCACTCCAACCATAGCCCTCCATATAACTCCAATCCATGTACCCGTCTAAATTCTTCTTAAAAATTAAAATTGATCTCACACTCATACCATTCTCTATGAAGAAGTTTCCCCTCAAGTTCCCTCTAAATCTTTTCCCTTTCACTCTAATCCATGTCCTCTGGTTTGTATCTCCCCTACCCTCAGTGGAAATGGCCTATCTACATTTACTCTGTCTACTCCCTCATAATTTTAAACACCTCCATCAAATCTTCCCTCATTCTTCTACGCTCCAGGGAATTAAGTCCTAACCTGTTTAACCTTTCCCTGTAACTCAATTCCTGATGCCTGGGCAACAATCCTAGTAAATCTTCTCTGCACTCTTTCAATCTTATTGATAATTTTCCTGTAGTTAGGTGACCAAAACTGCACACAATACTCCAAATTTGGCCTCATCAATGTCTTATAAAACTTTACTAATATATCCCAACTCCTAACTTTGATTTATGATGGCAAATATACAAAAAGTTCTCTTTACAACCCTGTCTACCTGTGCCGCCACTTTCAGGGGACTATGTATCTGCATTCCCAGATCTCTCTGTTCTACCGCACTTCTCAGAGCCCCATCATTTACCATGTTTCTGGAATCTGAAGCCAAACTACCTGCTGGAGGACCTCAGCAGGTCAAGCAGCATCAGCGGGAGAAAAAAATTGTCAACACTTCCTCTGGACTCTGTGAGGATCTGTTGGAAGTTTTAGCTTGAAATTTTGACCATTCCTTTATTCCCACTGATACTGTTTGGCCCACTGAGATCCCCCAGCACATTGTGCTTGGCTAATAGCCACGCAGTTTAATTCCTCTATCAGGGTAGAAGTTCAAAGTTCAAGTTTATTGTCAGAGTACATACATTGCAACATATACAACCTTGAAATTATTTTCTCTGCAGGCCAGACAGAATTAATAATTACCGGTAACTGTACTCGGAGAAAGAAGGAACTCTAAACAAACTGTGTAAATGCAGATTGTATAATATAGCAAATGAGTCTGTAGAGGAGTATTCCTAAACCTGGAGGTATGAGACTTGAGGCACCTGTACATCCTTCCTAATGGTATCAGTGAGTATAGAGCATGTTCTGGGTGATGTGGGCCCTTGATAATTGCTGGTGCTCTCTGACGGCAATGTTCCACATGGATATGCTCAATGGCGGGGAGAGTTTTGCCTGTGATGTACTGGGCTAATACTGTTTGGTACAGAAACAGTACAGGATACAGATTTGTTCAGTTACTTTTGGCACATGACATTGCTATCAAGGTCAGTGTTTCTAGTGAAGGTACACCCACCATGAGGTCCAGGATTTGGACCAACAAAGAAACATCAAGGGGAGTCACATGATGCAGATTAGGGGGTAGGCACAAATCTCAGAACTCCAGAAATACCAAGTAAAATTAGTCGGAAAATAACCAAATCGATAGAAAAGTGACAAAGAAAAGTGACTGATAGAAGATTAAACTTTATAAAAATGGGGAAGAAAGAAAAAAAGGCAGCCCAGAAAGGAAGAACGACCCCAGTGCATCACGAAGACCAGGAGAGGTGGCCTTTCAAGCAAGGGCTGCCGAGACAGAAAATAATGGGATCCACTCGCCAGCGGGACCAGGGAAGAGTACAGGCATTGTTGTGGGAGAGCCAATGCCTGCATGACGAGGTGAGACCTGCGAGTGGCAGCAAGAACGGGCCAAGGGAGGTGGCGGTGGTATCTGACGGAACCTGGGGAGTCCATTGGCCAGACTGAGGCCAGACTGGAGGATTATGGGAAGGTCTCAGGATGCAAGCTTAATTTGGACAAAAGCAAGATCATGCCTTTGACAAAAGGGGATTATAGACCCTACCATCAGGTAAGCCAATTTAAGTGGCTGCAGGAAAGCCTTAAAATACCTGGGGATAAAAGTGGATAAAGAGTTACGTAATGTATATAAGATAAATTATCTCCCTTTGGTCTGGAAGATTAAGGAGGACCTGGTTAGAGGGAATACTCTGCCCATAATGTTAGTGGGCAGTTAACTGTGTAAAAATGAAGGTGATGCCAAGACTACAATATCTTTCCCAAACGCTGCCTATTTTATTGCCCCAGTGCTTCTTTAAGATGGTCAATGGATATGTCAGAAACTTTTTGTTGAATGGTAAGGTGTCTAGAGTCTCCATGAAAAAGTTGGCATGGGAATAAAAATTGGGGGGGCTTAAAATTGCCAGATTTAAAAAAAATACTACTGGGTGTCCCAAGCAAGGTTTATTGCCTCATTCTTTGAGGGAGGGGCCCCTTCTCGAGCACAAATTGGGCTACATGCAATAGGGGAGAAGATAGCAGGTGAATTTATATACAAACGGGACATCAAATTGATCAAAAGACAACCCCATAATAAAAACATATGTGCCAGTCATAGCAAAGAATAAATCAATGTATTGGATCCTAAAACACCCTTGTCCCCGAACAATTTAATACCTATGACTTTGGGCAATAAGATCCTGGACACCTAGTGCCAGAAAGGGATCAAGTGTATCGAAGATCGTTATCATCAAGAGCAGCTCATGTCATTCGATCAGTTGAGGATCAAATACGAGTTATCAAACAGAACATTCTTCTGGTTTATCCAATTAAGTTCTTTCTTAAGGGATTAGCTGGGACCAACAATGACCCTGCCTGACTGTAGTGACATGGAGATTCTAATTCAACAAGGGAATGCATGTGAATTTATCTCTAAGATGAGGGCCCAAAACTGGGCTTACATCGGTCAAGGGAAAGATGGGAGTCAGACTTGGGCATAACAATTAATGAACAATGGTGGGAACAAGGCCGAAACATTGGTGACGTATCTTTACCTTTGCTACATAAAGACACTGTTTGACCTGCTGAGTTTCTCCAGCATTAGGTGTGTTTTTTCACTTAATTATGGTGTCAACAGAATCCTATGTTTTACCAAGAATGGTGGGAAGATTTGTGTCGAATACATGTGTCAGACACATGCTGGTACAAATACAATTTCTTGCATCAGTTGAACCTCACACTGCAAAAATTACACAAGTCAAAACCAGAAATGTGTTTTAGGGGAGGTGTGGAGGTTGAAACCTTTGTCCACTCTACCTGGCTGTGTACAAGGGTGAGATCCATCTGGAGAACCTGGGGGACATTCTGAAAAAAAATTACAAAAGTGGATTTTCTCGAGGATCCAGAGTTGTTCCTGCTGGGAGATATTGAGATGGTACAGTTTGGACTGTCCAAACACCAAATTCAGTTTGTGAAGGTTACCCTGTCAGTAGCCAGGAAGTGTATAGAGATTTCATGCAAGTCCGACTCCCAGCTAAATGTCGCACGATGGAATACGGACATACAGTGTTGCATTCCCCTGGAGAAAATCACTTACATTTTAAGTAAGAGATATGACACATTTATTGAAGTGTGGCAACCTTATCTGACTGAAGCACATAGGTGCACAGATATAATGTACGCCCCCCTCCACCATAAATGTTAAGAGAAAAGAAACAATCTGTCCTGCTAAGTAAATGACGAAGAGTGTGAAGTGGGAAATATCTTTGCCCCCATCCATTTTTATTTAATACTTGGGATTCTTTAATCTTGAAGGGGATCATTGATATCACCGGTATTTATGTGTTTTTTGTATTTGTACAATATAAGGGATGGGGGAGAGGAGGGAGCAAGAGGTGGGGGGGGTGGGATAATTGACCCTGTTAATTATATTGCATGGGAAAAGAATGCAATATATTGTTTGTTGAATGTACACGAGTCTTTTAAAGTCCAAAATAAAATATTAAAAAAACAAAGAAACATCCATAGGATTTCAAATCAGAATGGTTTATGATTTGGAGAGGCACCGCTGGTGAAGCCAGCTGCACCTGGAGTCTTCCTTGCAGTCGAGGTCATGCACTCAGGGAATGCTGTTGGAGTAGCCCAAGGCAAGAACCACAGTGCATTGTGTACACTCTGCAGTCATGGTGCGCCTGCGATGGAAGGAATGTTTTTGGATGTTAGATGGGGTACCAAATAAGCAGACTGTTTGATTTTATACACCGGAGAGCTTCTTGGGTGATGCAGGAGATACAATTCATCCTGCCAAGTGCCTCACGGGCGATGGCCAAACCTTTGAGGTGTACAGGTTGCGCCAATATCCACAGCCATCTTCCTTTGTGCGACCGATGACTTGAACCATTAGAATGTTTAGAACATAGAACTCTACAGCACAGTACAGCCCCTTTGACTTTCAACGTGGTGCCGACCCATAAATTACCAGGGACATATCAATCTTAATGTTTTTAAGAAGATCTAAAACTTCCTCTTCTTCAGTCTCAACACTGTCCAGCACACAAGCCTGTTCTATTCTGACCTCACCCTGATCCAGGCCCTTTTCTCTTGTGAATACTGAAGCAAAATATTCATTTAGAACCTCTCCAACCCCCTCCGCCTCCAGGCACATTTGTTTTGTGTTTTTTTTTGTTTTTTTTTTAAATCGGCCCCACCATTTTCATCATCCTTCAATATTTCACGCAAGCATAGAACGCCTTGAGATTCTCCTTAATCCTACATGCCAAGGCCTTCTCATGCCCCCTTCAGGCTCTCCCAAGTCCTTTCTTAAGCTCCTTCCTGGCTACCATATATTTCTCATGAGCCCTTCCTGTATCTAATATATGGTTCCTTCTTCTTGACCAGCTGCCTCACCAGTTTTGTCAACTATGGCTCCCTTTTCCTACCATTCTTTCTTTGTCCCAGTGGGACAAACCTTTCCTAAACCCAGCACAAGTGGTCCATAAACTTTCTCCACATTAGTTCTGTGTTTTCTCCCTTGAACATCTGTTTCCAATTTACTCTCACTTGTTCCTGCCTCATCCTTTCATAATTAGCTCTTCCCCAGCACGTTCCCATTTTGTTTGCTTTTATCCTTTTCCATTGCTATGCAAAAGCTAAGGAAGTTGTGGTCACTCTCACCAAAATGCTCCTCCCACCTGACTAGGTTCATTCCTCAGAACTAGATTCAGAATGGCCTCTCCTCTTGTCAGCTGGTCTACATATAATGTCAGGAAACCTTCTTGGACACACCAGACTACTCCCAGCACAGTGATTGCTCCCTTCCTATTTGTCTTCCACCCATACTGACTCAGTGAACACTCCCTCTGCAGCGTCCTCCCTTTCTATAGTCGTGATACTATTCCCTGACCAGTAATGCTAATCTCCCCCCCCCACCTCCCATCCTATTCTTTTTAAAACACCTAAAGCCAGTACCTGCATCAGCCAATCCTGCCCTTCCTCCAGGCAAGTCTCTGTAACAGCCACATCACAGTTCCACAAACCATACTCCAAGTTCATCCCCTGTCCTTCCTCACAAACTCAGAACACACGACCTTCTGCTCTATTCTCTGCACTTACAATCTGGTTCCCACCCCCTGCCAAACCAGTTTAAACCTACCCCAGCAGCTCTAGCAACCTGGCTGCCAGGATTTTGGTGCCTTTCCAGTTCAGGTGCAGCCTGTCCTTTCTGAACAGGTCAGATCTTCCCCAGAAGAGATCCCAAAGGTGCACAAATCTGAACCCCTGCCGGCTGCACCAACTCTTCAGCCACAACTTCCTATTCCTTCCCTCTATGGCCACCCTGGCAGCAATCCTGAGATTACCACCCTTGAGGTCCAGCTTTTTAGCTGGACTCCCCATATTCCCTATTCAGGACCTCATCACTACTCCTGTCTACATCAATGATCCCCCCATGGACCACGACATCTGGCAGCGCACCCTTCCCCTCCAGAATGCTGTGAACTTTATCCTAGCACCTGGGAGGCACATACTATCTGGGAGTTTCAATCTTGTTCACAGAATCTCCTGTCCACGTGTCTAACCAATGAGTCCCCAATCACCATTTACCCTAGATTCCCACCAACGTCAGTTTTGGTGGGGTTCCTTGATGCCACACTCAGTCAAGTGTCAGCTTTGTAATATCTTCCCTCCAAAATCCAGCTATGGTTCATGCTAGACCAAGCCTGTGAAGAGATTGGAGCCAGGTGGCCCCTGGATAACCCAAAAGTGAAACTCAAGTCTCTTTTATCTATTAAAAGACGTTTATGTTAATTTGTCACAAATAACCATTGCAGTGAGAAAATCAAAGCACAGAAGTGCTGGAGAAACTCAACAAGTCAAGCAGCGTCCAGAGGAGGTGAAGATGTATAACAAACATCTCGGGCATGAGCCGTTATTCAAGGTATGAGGAGGCGTCTGAATAAAGAGAGTCGGGAGGAGAGAAGAAGGGGTAGGGGGAGGAGCACAGGCCAACGGGAAAAAAGTCATAATTGGAGTGGTGAGATAGTAAAGGAAAGGTGAGAATGATCAGGGGAGAGTGTGGCTCTGTGAAGGCAGAGATGGAGAGTGGAGAGAGAGTTCGCGAGCCGGAGGAAACGAGACTTGGGGATAGGGAAAGGTGAGGGTGTCGCTAATAAAACTGGAGAAGTCAATGTTAATCTGATTGGAGATTGCCCAGATGGAATATGAAGCATTAACATCAACTTCTCCAATTTCTGCTAGCCCCTCTTGCTGGCACACATACCTTGAAAAACGGCTCAGGGCGAAAACATTCGTTATATATCTTTTTCTCATACGGATGCTACGAGTCCGGCTGAGTTCAACCAGCATTTCCAGGTGTTTTCACAACAATCACAGCATCTGCAAACTTTCATGTTTCACTCGATCTCATAAGTGGCAAAAAATAAGCCAATGGCAATCACCTCATTTGTTGTTTGTGGGATTTTTAAATTTAAATTTAGACACACAGCATGGTACCAGGTCCTTCTGGCGCATGAGCCCGTGCCCCCACCACCCCTAAAATACACCAATTAACCTACAAACCCCATATGTTTTGAGCAATGGGAGGAAACTGGAGCACCCGAAGGAAACCTACGCAGACACAAGGAGAACATACAAACTCCTTGCAGACAGAACAAGATTCGAACTCCAGTCCCGATCGTTGGCGCTGTGTTAGCATTGTGTTAACTGCAACATGAATGATCCCACCCTAAATATTTCCACACACAAACTAGAAACTGCATTTGACTGTGAAATAGTGACTGTACACTAAAAGGAATCTGCAGGATGAATGACTAAGACCAAGGAATAACGGAAGAAAGCATTACATACTGACAGCATTATAGATGGGAATATTTGCCCACGTTACATGGTCGTGATGCCTACATTCAGTGCTGCTCGTCTACATTACACAGCTACAATGCATTATACACTGTGAAGGCCAACTTACCTGTGACAGTTCTGCTGTATGAGCTGAAATAACCTTCTGCAATTTTGCTACAGATTTTTGACTATCTGCAATCTGGAGAAAATGAAAAAAAAAAAGGTCATTCATGTTGTTGTCAATCAGCAATCTATCTTGAGAATGACTGATCATGTTGAAACTTTGCAGATATTTCAACAAAAAAAACTGCCCACAGTATATTAGTTCTTGAAAGTCGTCAAGTTTAATTTTGTTCAATTTAGATAAATAGCACAGTAACAGGTGCTTTTGGGCCATACGCTCACGCTGCCCAATTGGTCTACAACCCCCTATTACGTTCTGAACAGTGGGAGGAAACCTGGAACACCCACAGGAAACCTGGAAGACACGAGGAGAAAGTACAAAACTTCTTAAAGGCAGCACGAAATTGCACAAGTACAACCGAAAAAGCAGCATTCTCCAGTCCTAGGTGCAAAACACACAATTAGACATAGCACATATACAAATAATATATATGCAGGACAAGTATTCATATATACCAATGATTCTCAGCCTTTTTTTCTCTAACATACCACCTTAAGTAATCTTTACCAACCACAGAGCATCTATGGCAGAGGTTCAGCGTTCCGAATACTCGTGGGAAGAAGCAATCCATTTCAGCCGAAGCCTTTCAGATTCACATCCAATGTTTTTTTTTCAAAGCTTCTATTGGATATGCTTCCATTTTGCTCACTTGGTGTTCGGAGCAGATAAACATTCTGCTCTGCATCATTCAGTGATAATCATTCCACTTTCCCATCATACTCCCACATCCCTTGTTGAACCAAATCACTCATCCCGAATACTTTCAACAATTGAGCATCTCCTTCGCAAAGACTTTTCACAACCCAATGCAGCGCAAAATTCAGTCTGCCTGTACTGCATCTTTTAAATCAATTAAACCACTTCTTCCTCAAGTTCAGAACATTTCCCAGTCTCTTTCCAAAAAGTCCTTTCATCAATTACTTTATATTTCATAGTATGTAGAGCATTATTGTATAGGCCCTTCAGCCCACAATGTTATATCAACCTACTCCACAACAAACCAAACCTTCCCAATCTCACAGCCATAACTTATTTTTCTCACATCCATGTGCCTATCTAAGCATTTATTGAATGCCCCTATTGTACCAGCCTCCACTACCTCCCCAGGCAATGCATTCCAAGCATCCACCACTCCCTGAGTAAAATAAATTACCTCTGAAGTCTCCCCAGAACTTCCGTGCACTCACCTTAAACCAATGTCCTACGGTCTTTGCTATTGCCGCCACAGGAAAAGGGAACTGGCTGTCCACCCGATCTAAGCCCCTCATAATCTATTGTCATCTCTCATCCTTTGTCACTCCAAAGAGAAAACCCTGAGCTCAGTCAACCTTGCTTCAGAAGACATGTTCTCCAATCCAGGCCACATCCTGGTAAATCTGGCAAGATAATCTTTTGTAATTCAAGTCAAGTTTAATTGTCATCTGATTGCACAAGTGTAGCCCAATGAAACAGCATTCTCCGGTCCTCAGACAAAACGTGCAGATTCACATCCAGACATAACACACATACAGACAATTTATATGCAGGACAAGTATTTCATCTATACAAATAAAATGATGTTTCATGTTTATGAGAATCTTGGATGGTTAGTGTGAGCAGTTCTTTTGTTCATTCAGCATCCTGTTACGAGCCCAGAGAATCCCAAAACCCAGCAGCAATAAGATATTCACCAAGACAAATGGTTACTTAAACAAAAGTTGGTTTCAATTATCTTTAAACATGAAAACACGATCAAACTTTTTCTTATTACTATTAACCTAACATAACTCCCCCTCTAATTCTAAGCGCAAGTGTATGTAATGTATGTGTAAGTTCAAAAAAGTTCATTGATTCACAGTCCAATCTCACTTCTCATTCCTCCATTCACTGGTTGCAGGCAATTCTTATACTGTGCACAGAATATATGAAGTTCAACAGGCTTTGGTGCTTGAAAGGTAAATGGTTACTGCTCAGGAAGGTTCTTGTCGGGTTTCAGAGAGAGATTTGTTGTACGCTGGACACAAACTGAACCCTTCTAATCAGACACGTCAGTGTCTTGCCAAAGAAACCTGCTCCATCAGGGTATTCCAGATGATAACCTCTTTCTTTCAGGTCACCACAGAATTCCTTTTTGTTCCTCTTATTTCAAGGGAAGCATTAGGCAGCCAGTCCTCTTCGCTTGACCAGGATGAACTAAGCACTCAAAACCTGTCTTCAAAATGGGGTTTTTCCACAAGCTTTCCAGCTTGTCCTGTTCCAATTCCAGCTACTGAACTGTTAAAAACTGCAGAACTGAATTCTCTCTCACTGTCACAAAGAAAAGCTTGTTTGTCTCTCTCTGCTAGCAAAACCACATGACCCTCTTAGAACAGCAACCTCCACTCACAGACTGCGGCTCCGAACCTAATCCTCCGAGTTCTTTTACCTGTTGCTTTTTAAAACAACAATCCATTAGTGAAGTTCCTTGGGCACTCTTCAAAGTTTTTGCAAAGGCACTTGGAGCCGGACTGTCTAGCTTGAGCAGAGCTCCAGTATTTTAAATGAGATCTGTTTTGAAGTGTTTGTATCTGACCTAGACACTTTATCTCCCCAAATCACATCTGTATACAATATAAAACAGCATTTCTGTCACAATTCTTACTGCCCTTGGGAACAAGATATTCCTTAGCATGGTGGTGCTGGCTCTGATACTCCTGTACTTCTTCCCGCTCTTTCTTCACTCCATTCATCCCTATTAATTTCCAGATTTTGATGCATCTCTGGTCAGTCCTCAAATCAAGACATATTGCTCAAGTCTGTATACATTTGAAATCCAACTCCCAGCATATCCGAGAAATAATTCCAAGTGTCTCTATTCAAATATTTCCTTACCACGGTCTGTTGTTTTGTCGTCTCTGCCTTCTCTTTTTCCAATGATGCCTGGAGACTTTTCACACGGTTCTCAAGATGAAGATTCACCTGTTCAAGCTCCCGACAAGACTCCTTCAGGAACAGAGAAGATTGTGAGATTTATGCATGGAGTTTCAATTAATGAATGCCGCCTACTGTCGGATACCACCTCTCTCACCTCAAGTTCCTTTATATCAACAGAAGCTGTGGATTTCACATTCTGTGCCTCATTTATTAGGGCTTTGGTTTCCTCCAACTAAAAAGTTCAAGGGGAGGAAAAAAATACAACTTTAAATACCAAATTATGTAATGTTCACAGAGTCCATTCAGGTTAATTTGCTCATTCATGGAGACTCTTTGATCACCTCTCAACATAGACGAAGTAGAAGTCCCAAAATTCCAATGCCAGAAATATGAAAATTCTCAAACTTTTCAAATTTACCAGGCTTTTGTGTGCACGTGAGTATGTGCAAGCACCAGATGCACAGCACCTTTTTCAATTTTCTTTAAAACTGCTTGTTTTGATAAATAAAGCCTACTGTATTTGCTAATGAATAAACTATTCAATTTTACCTGTTCATCTTTTCTTTAATCCTTCTTAAATTTGAATTTTAAAAGTACTGTCAGAGAATCCAAAAAAATCCAGACCAACCCAATCCCAAGCAGTGTGATTTGTGGACTTCTACTGTACATAGAACATGACTGCACAGCACAGGCACTTCGACCCACGAGGTAGCTCCGACCGATAAAAATCTACTCAACAAATTAAACCTTCTCAACCTCACAGCCAGAAGCCTTTATTTTTCTTGCATTCATGTGCCTGACTTAGAGTTTTTAAAAAGTCCCCATTGTACTAGTCTCTATCACCAACCCTAGCAATGTAATCCAGACACCCACTATTCTGTGTTAAAAATAAAGCATACCCTTGACATCACCCCAAAACTTTCCTACTCTCATCTTGTACGGATATCCTCTGGTGTTTGCTACTCCTGCCCTGGGAAACAGGTGCCGGCTGTCCACCCTATCTATGCCTCTCATTATCTTGTAGACCTCTATTAAATCACCTCTCATCCTTCTTCACTCCAAAGAGAAAAGTTCTAGATCACACATGTCAAACTCAGGCCCGCGGGCCAAATTTGGCCCATGATATAATTATATTTGGCCCGCAAGATCATATCAAATATGTATAAGAGCTGGTATAGCGCATGCACAGCAAATACTACAAATCCCAGAATGCTTTGCAAATGCATTGGCGCCAGCCCGTCAGCCCACTAATCGCCCCCACCTCCTCTCTTTACTTACATTAGCATCTGCGACCTGTCGCCTAACTCACATGTAATAAACCCCTTACGAAAAATGGCCAAACGAAAGACAGAAAACAGGACCTTTCAAGACAGGTGGGAGGCAGACTATATGTTCATCATTTTAAAAGACAAACCTGTTTGTCATTGAAGCAAGTTGTTATTTTTTTGACTTGTTGGCTTGTGAAAAAAAATACATTTAAAAGGAGCTTAAAGGCTATAGAGAAATATTATTTATTGAATATTTTATTTCCCATTTGTTAATGCTTCTTCTGGAAAGAGTTTAACCAAAACTATTATTAAACATTTATTTTAATAAGAAAAAGTTTAACATTTCATATGTTGAAAGAAGAGAAAACATGCAGATGTTGTTGAAAATTTTCAAGAAATATTTAGTTTGGCCCACGACTTAGTCCAACTTTTTAAATTTTGGCCCTCTGTGAATTTGAGTTTGACACGCCTGCTCTAGATCTTCTCTGCATGGAAGGTTACAAGGAAACAGTTGCCACCAGAACAGATACAAGACTGATTGCCTGAGTTAGGACCAAATATGTCATTTTTATTCTCTCTCTCTTTCTCCCCCCCCCACCCCCACTGTTCTCCTAACCTAACCTTCCCCAAAATTTTACACTCATATGCATTTGGGGAAATTTACAACAGCCAATTAAAACCTGCAAACCCACATGTCTTCGGGATGCAAGAGGAAACTGGAGCACAGAAGGGAACTCAAAGAAGTGCAGGGAGAACATGCAAACTCCATGAAGACTTACAGTGCCTGAAATCAGGATTGAACCCAGGATTCTGGCACCAGGAGCAGCCCGTCTGATTAACCATCCCTCATTGATTTCCAGAATCTACTTTTGCCATCCCCTCAGAAAGCTTGCATTTTTCTTTATTTAAAACATTACCACCTACTCTTCTCTAATCTTCCCAATTTCCAGAGTCCAAATTAATCAATTTTCCTTCAACTTGTCTGAAAGTAAAATCCATCTTAAATTCTTAATCCAGCTCTTTCCTTCCAAGAACTTCTAGTTACTAAACTCCTCCAGACCTCTCATGATGTCCTTCATGATGGACATCAGTTATCTGCTTTTTGATTTATTCCTTGAAGATGTTGGTATCCTATCCCAGGTATTTCCTTTATAATAAGACAAAATTGCATCAAAATAGTTGTCGAACAGTTGAAAACGTTGAAGTAGAGATGAGAGCAAGTCCAATGAGCATGGCATGAAAGGTCCGATAGGCTAGTCTGCATTTTGTTTAATGCAAGAAGCCAGACATGGCATGGAGTGGCAAATGGGACTGGGGTATTACTGAACTGGCAGCTCAACTTCCAGGAATATAGAGGCTTCTTGTGTGACGGGGGTGGGGGTTAGTTACCTGGATTAGATGGCTTGAGCTATTTCGTGAGATACAATATGGTGAAAGAGGTAGACCTATGTAAAATCGTGAGAGGCATAGCTAGCCAGAATCAGAATTTATTGTCATGTACGTCAAGAAATTTGTTGTTTTGTGTCAGCATTATAGTGCAAGTATTCATTACAGATACAAAAATTAAAGCTATAAATTACATTTAAAAAATAAATTAATGCAAAAAAAAAGTGAAGCAAGTGGTCATGTCTGTGGTTCATCAGAAATCTGATGGCAGAGGGGAAGAAGCTGCTTTTGTGTCTCTGAGTACTCATCTTCAGGCTCCTGTACCTCCTTTCTGATGGTAGCAGTGTGAAAAGGGCCTGGCTGGGTGGTGAGGGCCCTTGATAAAGGATAAAGACTACTTTCTTGAGACACGGCCTCTTGTCGATGTCCTCGATGGAATAGAGACATGCTCATGATGGCGCTGGCCCACTTCACAACCCTCTCTAGTCTTTTCCTGCACTGTGGCACCTTCATGCCAAACAGTGATGCAACCGGTTAAAATGCTCTCCACAGTACAGCTGTAGAAATGTGCAAGTCTTGGATGACATGCCCAATCTCCTCAAACTTCTCACAAGTCGAGCCCTGGTGAACCCTCTTCATGATTACATCAACATGGAGTTTCCAGGATAGATCCTCAGAGATGTTGACACCTAGGAATTTGAAATTCTTTACCCTCTCCACTGCTGCCCCATCGATGAGGACTGGTTTGTGTTCTCCTGGTTTCCCACTCCTGAAGTCTTCAATCAGTATTGTTAATGTTGGGTGCAAGATTGCTGTGTGACACCACTCAACAAGCTGATCTATCTCACTCCTGGACGCTTCCTCATTGTTGTCTGTGATTCCTCCGACAACCAGGTTGGAGAAGTAAATTTTTCACACAGAGGAATTGGGATTGGGATTGGGAATCGGCTTCTTGAAGTGGTGGTTGTGGAGGAGGCAGGAACAGTAAAAACATTTTAGAGGCATTTTGACAGATATTTGAATATGCACAGCATAGCAGGTTATGGAATCAATGAAGGCATGTGATTAGTAGAGATAGACACAGTGGTCAACATAGATATAGTGGGCCAAAGTGCCTGTTTCTATTCTATACAACTCTGTGACACAAAATTAACGCAATTACACAAAGCTTCCTTGATCCCTGATTTCAATGCTCTGACTGCTTCAACAAAGAAACCAATGATCCGTTGGGCAGGTAACTTATATCCATTGGACAGCTAGTTAAAGAAGATAATGAACCAATACATCATACACCCAATGACCATCAGCAATCCAGGGAGGGTGCAGCTTCTTTGTACATTCACAATGAAGATCCAAGTTCTCGCTCTGCAAACATGTCCTTCAATAATTTTACCATCAGGATTTCCTGATTTATCTCACACAAACTCGCAGAATTGCTCAACACTCCCTTATTAGAAGAGATTTAAATAGCACTCAAACTAAAAGAAAATCGCAGGCAAACTCTGGGGAGAAATTCCCAAGATAGTGCTTTTACGCAAAGTAGGTGCAGTTTATTGTTTATCAAGATCAATGATTTCTCTCCCTCATCATCCACTATACTCACCCCATGCATGCAATTGCATATTATAAACCAATTAAAGACCGCAGAAAATTAGCTCTGTACCTTCTTTTCGTAAGAGGACACATTCTCCAAAGCCTCTACCTTTTCCTGAATAAGCTGCTTGATTTTTTCAGCTAGTTGCTTTTCAGTAACTGGGAAGAGAGGGAAACATTTCACAGCCAACTTAATGCATGCAATAATATGGTTTGGGTTATCCATTAACTGAATACTATTAGTCAGAGATGTTCACTCCAAATGTGATAGATTCTACGCTAAGTTATTATAGTGGACAACATACACGAGTTCTCAACCTTAAGTCATCTCTTACTAACCACAGAGCACCAACCACATCCTATGTTCTTGTGCAGAGCCATTACTACGATGGGTGAGGAAACCCAAGTCTTATTAAATTAATGTCGCAAACCTCAGTTCCCTCCATCAAGTTCATCTATTTTAAATTTAAATTTAGACATGCAGCACGGTAACAGACCATTCTGGAACATGAGGCTGTTACATCCAAATACCCCAATTAATCTGCAAACCCCATACATTTTTTGAAGGGTGGAGGAAACTGGAGCACCTGGAGGAAACCAACACAGACATGGGGAGATTGTACAAACTCCTTACTGGTAGCTGTAAAATCAAGTCACTGGCACTGTAATAGCATTGCATTAACTATCCCCTGCTGCCCAAGAAAGGAAGCCAACCATCTGAAGAACCCATCCCACCAAGACACAATCTCTTCTCCCTCCTCCCATTGGGAAGAAGGTTCAAGTGTGGGAAATCATCGACCAACAGGCTTAAGGAGTGCTTCCACCCTGTAGCAATCAGGCTCCTGAATGACCCTCACAACAGAACTCTCATGCTGCCTTTGCTGGATACTAATTGACCTTTTCGCCAGGGCACTGCTCTTGCCCCCCTCCCCCCCACCACCACTGCCCCACTCCTTTGTACATTGTATACATATTAGAGTTGACTTGTTGGACTGCTCTCTGCCCCAGGGATAATGTAGCAATAAACCGGAACGGAACTTGAAATGAAATTATTTGCAAGACTTGTGAGAATAGACACAAGATTTATCCAAATACATGTTGGACACTTACTTTGATATCTTCTACTCTTCACCTGAAACAAAAGAATTGAAATTCTGTCATTTACAGAAAATATAACCCAAAGATAACAAGACACAATGGCCTTGCCAATTCAGCTCCTGCTGATTCAAGATGCGCCTCACCAGAATCCAAGGACGATCAGGGCTGGTTAATAAATCCAGCCTTGCAGTGACCCACATCGGACAACATAAAAAGCCTTGGGAGTTTAAAGAGCAGCACAGGCAAGTCATATTGCTATCAACTGTGGCATTCTTCCTTGTGACCACAAACCATGGCCATCATTGTTTGAAGTGTGGCAGATAAAGCACTGGTGAACCAAACGCTTCTAAGGCCCATAGAAGACAACAGATACTGGAATCTGAAGCTAAACACAATCCATTGAGGGAACTCAGAGGGTCGAGCAGCGTCAGTGAGAGAACAAAAATGGTCACAGTTGAGTGGCAGAATTCGTTTCTATCAAATAACGATCAATCCCAGGACCGATAAAAAGGATCTGAATCCATGGATGTGAAGAGCCACCATACTTACTGAGAGACAGGTGCGCCACATGAAGATAAAGGATGAGAGGAATCCCAAGGCAGCAGTTATCAAGATGGGTTCCCAGGGCAGTCCATGGAAAGCTGGGCCTGGCTGCATTTCTTCAGGTAAAGAGGACACAAGCTGTAAACACAAAGAGCATGGGGGGGGGGGGGGGGGGGTGAGAAATGACTTTACAGAACTTACAACAGCAAGTGTCAGACTCTCCTTTCTCTACCACTCTGTGGAAGGACGTCACAGTCTTGTGCTGTCCCCTGTAAAAGTACCCCACAACAATCTACTTTTTCCCTACCCCACACCCAGAACCCTCTAGTTTTCTTACATTCAAGAGTCTTTTGAATGTTCCTTGTTATACAACCACCACCAACCCCCTAGCAATGCAATCCAGGCGACCACCACTCTGGGTAAAAAGAACAGACCTCTGGCATCTCCCCTAAACTTGCCTCCCCTCAAATTAAACAGATGGCCTCTGGTATTTGCTGGTCACCCCGGGGAAATATGTGCTGGCTGTCCACCCTATCTAAGACCTCTTCATCTGATATTCCTTTATTAAGTCACCACTCATCCTTCCTTTGTCGCTCCAAAGAGAAAAGCCAATCACACACCAGCTTTTCTTGATCCCAGCTCATGACCCAGGAGCTTGCACACAACAACCAGGTGCAGGTGACACGTAAAATTTAAAAGCTGAGAACCTGCTTAAGAATGATGGTTTTTCCCACATTGCTTTATAATTGCATATAAATAGATCAAACATACCCATCAACAGGATGGCAACTTGGATTAAGATAGCCTGTCAATACATCGTTTCCTTTTGTTGTCATATAATACCAAAAAAATGTAACATGGCTCTAAAAATAACACCATTGGCTTCTCTAACATGCTGGATGGAGCAGTCAGCATCACAACTGGACAGTATTACGCTGACCCAGTATTTTTAAATGGGTAACTCTGCATTTCAATGAAAGAAGTATTTCATGGTCAACGCTCACAAAAATTGGTCGCGTTAATTATTTTGAAATCAGATACAAAAATTTGCTACTTGGCATTTTTAAAAATTAAAACAAGTGACCAATCTCACATTGGCATGTTTAAATGTTGGTTTAGTGTAGGTTATGTTTTAATACCGAACAACTCAGACCAATATCCCATTTTCCAAGTTGTATGGGACAAAAACCATAACTGCAATCTATTTCCATGTAGATAAACCAGATGCAATAAACGTACCTATTCCTGCAACTAGTTCACTGGCTTTCTTTAAAAATCAAGAGATTGTATGAGTTCATTTCCAAAATACTAATCAAAGAACAGCAGTGTACTAGGAGATGGTCATGTGACCCACCCCTCCCCTTTATAAACCCCAGAGTGGTGTGGGATTGGCTGGTGAGGGAGCCTCCCAATCTTCCCCTGACTCAGTAGTGCACAATGAGCTATAATGCTGTTGCAAACCACTGGACAATGGAGGAGTTGCTCATAAGAGAGTCATTTGCAATATCACTTGTGCCATAAGTAAAAAATGAAAGTCTGCAGACACAGTGGTTGAAGTAAAAACACAATGCTGGAGAAACTCAGCAGGTCCTTGTCCTTTATATAGCAATGATAAAAATACATAAACTGACAATGAAGGGCTCAAGCCTGAAACCTTGGTTATGTATTTTTATTTTTGATACATAAAGGACACTGTTTGACCTGCTGAGTTTTTCCAACTTTGTGTTTTTTAACATCACTCGTGCCATACCTGCTTTGTGTAGACATGTTCAACATGAAGAAAAAGCTGTCAGGGTTTCAGCTACTGACCGTGAAGTTACAAAACAGTTCTTGAGAGGATGCAACACCCTTCACAGAAGGTGAATGCAGCAAGGATGTGACGGAGTACAACAGGTTGACAAGGATTCACACAGTGTGCACCATCTCAGAGGATCTGCCCTGGACCCATCATATTATTAAAAAGCACATCAGTGCCTCTACTTCTTCAAAAGTTTGCGGAGGTTCTGTACATCATAAGAAACCTTGCAAACTTCTATGTATGTGGATGGAAAATGTACTGACTGGCTGCATCACGGCCTGGTATGGAGCCATCAATACCTGAGTTGAAAGCCCTGCAAAAGTGACTGGATTCAGCCCAGTACATCACAGGCAAAACTCCTCACCATCGAGAACTTCTACATGGAAAGCTGCTGTCAGAGAGCAGCATCAATTATCAAGGATCTGCACCAGCCAGGCGATGTTCTATTCTCGCTGCTGCCATTAGGAAGGAGGTACAGATGTTACATGACTCATACCAACAGGTTGAGGAATTTGCTGCTACCCCTCAACTATCAGACTCTTGAATAATATTCATTCAGAGACTCATTTAAGGACTCATATTTTGTTCATTATTTATACTGAATACCGACATAGTTAGCACAATGCTATTACAGCATCAACGATCCAAGTTCGACTTCAGTGGTCGAATTGGGTTAATTGGGATACTTGGGTGGCACGGGCTCATGGGCCAGAAGGGCCTGTTACCATGCTGTATGTCTAAATTAAATTGAATTTGCACAGTTTGTTTGTTTGTTCACAATTCCTGATGAGTAAGTTTACAGTTAACCCGTATAGAAATTACTAAGCCTGGCCCACAGAATAAAGAATCTCAGAGTTGAGTGTGATGCCATGGATGTACTCTGTCAATAATTTTGAACTTTAAGGCAAGAAGCCAACCAAAAGGGCAGTGACTGTGGCCTGATGTATTTAACTCCTTCATTTGCCTTTGTGATTTCCTTGCACTACTCAGTTTTAAGTAGCTTCTCCTAGTGCTATGGCCTGAATGCAGTTTGTGCAATGCATTTCACTGTGAGAATATGCTTTTCCTCCAGTAAAAACGGTTACAGTTACCATTGCACGCATTGCATGTTTAAAACTTCCTGTTTCACAAGATGCAATCGATTAGAGACCTAATGCAAGTCACCATAGTCAATGTGACCAGAAGGGGTTTGTCTCTCAGGCAGCTGGAAGCCTTCTTGTCAGGAAAATCAAACTTCTCATTAACTTTGCTTTTACAAGCATTTCATCATTTTACAAAACTAATGGCAGGAATGCAACTAAACTCTAATCTCTAGGTTCAAAAGGTAGTTCCAAACCATTTGAGCTTTGCTCTGTACACGATCATATCTAAACCACTTAATTTCCTGAAACCAACTCACTATTAGTTTAAGAGTTGCTGTTTAAACAATTACTTAGGAAGGACTCTGATGAGCATCAACACATGCTCGATTATGAGGATTCACAACACAGTATCCTCTTTTCCCCAAAAATGGAAGCCTAATGTCTCTATAACATGCAAGCTTCTTTATATATACTCCTTCAGGCAAGATCGAGATACAAAACTTAGTCGAGATACAAAGCCTAGTCTCACTCCAACACAAACTGGAGTCTTTTGAACAATTAGGAAATAAATTGTCTTCTGAACAATTAATAAATAAATATGGAGTAGCTAATGGGACCTTGTTTTCTCCAGCTAAGATCGTTCCTAAGAGAAAGATGGGGGCCAAGTTAGCCCCCACTTGAAATTAGTGAAATGGAACAAATGATTTGACTGGGGAATACACCTAAATTTATAACTAAGATGTACTATACTCCCCAGAATGAAAGTGAAAAATCATGTTTACAGAGATCGAGAGAGAGATGGGAGTCAGGTCTAGGCATTACAATAATGGAACAATGTATTTGGATAGCATGATGTCAATTATAAATGCAAGATACTGATTAGTGCAATGCAATTTACTACACCAATTATATCTCACACCATGGAAGTTGCATAAATCAAAATCTGAAATATTGGAAATGTGTTTTAGGTGTGGAATAGAAATAGAAAAGTGAGACCTTCCTGCCAGGATATTACTGAAATATTAACAAGGAGAACAGGGGTGGCCCGGAGCTTTATCTTCTGGGCAACTTCATTGAAATAAGTAATAAACTAACTCAATTCAAAATTTCATTTGTTAAAAATAGCCTTAGCAGTGGCTAAGAAATGTATTGCAATTACTTGGAAATCTGACTCCCCTCGACATTTAGCACGATGAACAGCTGAGATGAATAGTTGCATACCTCGGAAAAAATTACATTTAACTTAAAGAACAAATATGACATATCCATCAAGCTGTGGCAGCCATATTTGGATCATATAGGGGCCAGATGTGGGTACGTTCATGCACAGAACATTTACACTGACCACTGGTGCATTCCCACACAGGACATTTACACCGACCCCAGGTACGTTCCCCCACAGGACATTTACACCAACCCCGGGTAAGTTTCCACAGAGGACATTTACACCAACCCTGGATATATTCACACACAGGACACTTACACCAACGGGTATGTTCACACACAGAACATTTACACTGACCCCGGGTACGTTAACACACAGGACATTTACACCCACCCTGGATACGTTCACATACAGGACATTTACACCGACCCTGGATACATTCACGCACAGGACATTTACACTGAACCTGGATACGTTCACACACAGGACATTTACACCGACCCCAGGTAAGTTTCCACAGAGGGCATTTACACCGACCCTGGCTACGTTCACACACAGGACATTTACACTGAACCTGGATACGTTAACACACAGGACATTTACACTGAACCTGGATACGTTCACACACAGGACATTTACACCGACCTCGGGCAAGTTTCCACAGAGGGCATTTACATCGACCTCGGGTACATTCACACAGGACATTTACACTAAACCTGGATTCGTTCACACACAGGACATTTACACCAACCTCGGGTAAGTTTCCACAGAGGGCATTTACATCGACCTCGGGTACATTCACACACAGGACATTTACACTGAACCTGGGTACGTTCACACACAGGACATTTACACCGACCATGGGTAAGTTTCCACAGAGGGCATTTACACTGACCCTGGGTAAGTTCACACACAGGACATTTACACCGACCCTGGGTACATTCACACACAGGACATTTACACCGACCTCGGGTAAGTTTCCACAGAGGGCATTTACACTGACCCTGGGTAAGTTCACTCACAGGACATTTACACCGACCCCAGGTACATTCACACACAGGACATTTACACCGACCCCGGGTACATTCACACACAGGACATTTACACCGACCCCAGGTAAATTTCCACACAGGACATTTACAACGACCCCGGGTAAATTTCCACACAGGACATTTACACCAACCCCGGGTAAGTTTCCACACAGGACATTTACAACGACCCCGGGTAAATTTCCACACAGGACATTTACACCGACCCTGGGTACGTTCACACACAGGACATTTACACCGACCCTGGGTAAGTTCACACACAGGACACTTACACCAACCCCGGGTAAGTTCACACACAGGACATTTACACCGACCCCGGGTACATTCACACACAGGACATTTACACCGACCCCAGGTAAATTTCCACACAGGACATTTACAACGACCCCGGGTAAATTTCCACACAGGACATTTACACCAACCCCGGGTAAGTTTCCACACAGGACATTTACAACGACCCCGGGTAAATTTCCACACAGGACATTTACACCGACCCTGGGTACGTTCACACACAGGACATTTACACCGACCCCGGGTAAGTTCACACACAGGACATTTACACCGACCCTGGGTAAGTTCACACACAGGACACTTACACCAACCCTGGGTAAATTTCCACACAGGACATTTACACCGACCCTGGGTACGTTCACACACAGGACATTTACACCGACCCTGGGTAAGTTCACACACAGGACACTTACACCAACCCTGGGTAAATTTCCACACAGGACATTTACACCGACCCCGGGTAAGTTCACACACAGGACATTTACACCGACCCTGGGCAAGTTCACACACAGGACACTTACACCAACCCCGGGTAAATTTCCACACAGGACATTTACACCGACCCCGGGTAAATTTCCACACAGGACATTTACACCGACCCTGGGTAAGTTCACACACAGGACACTTACACCAACCCTGGGTAAATTTCCACACAGGACATTTACACCGACCCCGGGTAAGTTCACACACAGGACACTTACACCAACCCCGGGTAAATTTCCACACAGGACATTTACACCGACCCCGGGTAAATTTCCACACAGGACATTTACACCGACCCCGGGTAAGTTTCCACACAGGACATTTACAACGACCCCGGGTAAATTTCCACACAGGACATTTACACCGACCCTGGGTACGTTCACACACAGGACATTTACACCGACCCTGGGTATGTTCACACACAGGACACTTACACCGACCCCGGGTAAGTTCACACACAGGACATTTACACCAACCCCGGGTAAATTTCCACACAGGACATTTACAACGACCCCTGGTAAATTTCCACACAGGACATTTACACCGACCCCGGGTAAGTTCACACACAGGACATTTACACCGACCCCGGGTAAGTTCACACACAGGACATTTACACCAACCCCGGGTAAATTTCCACACAGGACATTTACACCGACCCCGGGTAAGTTTCCACACAGGACATTTACAACGACCCCGGGTAAATTTCCACACAGGACATTTACACCGACCCTGGGTACGTTCACACACAGGACATTTACACCGACCCTGGGTATGTTCACACACAGGACACTTACACCGACCCCGGGTAAGTTCACACACAGGACATTTACACCAACCCCGGGTAAATTTCCACACAGGACATTTACACCGACCCCGGGTAAGTTCACACACAGGACATTTACACCAACCCCGGGTAAATTTCCACACAGGACATTTACACCGACCCCGGGTAAGTTTCCACACAGGACATTTACAACGACCCCGGGTAAATTTCCACACAGGACATTTACAACGACCCCGGGTAAATTTCCACACAGGACATTTACAACGACCCCGGGTAAATTTCCACACAGGACATTTACACCGACCCTGGGTAAGTTCACACACAGGACATTTACACCAACCCTGGGTAAGTTCACACACAGGACATTTACACCGACCCCGGGTAAGTTTCCACACAGGACATTTACACCGACCCCGGGTAAGTTTCCACACAGGACATTTACACCGACCCCGGGTAAATTTCCACACAGGACATTTACACCGACCCCGGGTAAGTTTCCACACAGGACATTTACACCGACCCTGGGTAAGTTCACACACAGGACACTTACACCAACCCTGGGTAAATTTCCACACAGGACATTTACACCGACCCCGGGTAAGTTCACACACAGGACACTTACACCAACCCCGGGTAAATTTCCACACAGGACATTTACACCGACCCCGGG
Source organism: Narcine bancroftii (assembly GCF_036971445.1). NCBI lineage: Eukaryota > Metazoa > Chordata > Chondrichthyes > Torpediniformes > Narcinidae > Narcine > Narcine bancroftii. The sequence goes on from NC_091474.1 coordinate 245,399,888, forward strand.
TAAATTTCCACACAGGACATTTACACCGACCCCGGGTAAGTTTCCACACAGGACATTTACAACGACCCCGGGTAAATTTCCACACAGGACATTTACACCGACCCTGGGTACGTTCACACACAGGACATTTACACCGACCCTGGGTATGTTCACACACAGGACACTTACACCGACCCCGGGTAAGTTCACACACAGGACATTTACACCAACCCCGGGTAAATTTCCACACAGGACATTTACAACGACCCCTGGTAAATTTCCACACAGGACATTTACACCGACCCCGGGTAAGTTCACACACAGGACATTTACACCGACCCCGGGTAAGTTCACACACAGGACATTTACACCAACCCCGGGTAAATTTCCACACAGGACATTTACACCGACCCCGGGTAAGTTTCCACACAGGACATTTACAACGACCCCGGGTAAATTTCCACACAGGACATTTACACCGACCCTGGGTACGTTCACACACAGGACATTTACACCGACCCTGGGTATGTTCACACACAGGACACTTACACCGACCCCGGGTAAGTTCACACACAGGACATTTACACCAACCCCGGGTAAATTTCCACACAGGACATTTACACCGACCCCGGGTAAGTTCACACACAGGACATTTACACCAACCCCGGGTAAATTTCCACACAGGACATTTACACCGACCCCGGGTAAGTTTCCACACAGGACATTTACAACGACCCCGGGTAAATTTCCACACAGGACATTTACAACGACCCCGGGTAAATTTCCACACAGGACATTTACAACGACCCCGGGTAAATTTCCACACAGGACATTTACACCGACCCTGGGTAAGTTCACACACAGGACATTTACACCAACCCTGGGTAAGTTCACACACAGGACATTTACACCGACCCCGGGTAAGTTTCCACACAGGACATTTACACCGACCCCGGGTAAGTTTCCACACAGGACATTTACACCGACCCCGGGTAAATTTCCACACAGGACATTTACACCGACCCCGGGTAAGTTTCCACACAGGACATTTACACCGACCCCGGGTAGGTTCATGGAGCCTCGAACCGTCTTCCCTCCCCATCCCCAGGCCCAGGTGTCCAGTCAGATTGTTTCCGAGCCCGCTGCCTCACCTGGCCCAGGTGCCCCACGAGAGCCGAGTAAACCGGCGCCCCGGGCCCGAGTGGGGCCGGTGGCGGCTCTTCCCCGGCACTCATGGCCGGACAGGATGTAAACAAGCTGACCGGTCAAGGCAACCGCGGCAGCGAAGAAAGCGGCTCGTTTCTGGGCCGCAGCCTCGGCCTCATTTCGACTGAGCATCCGGTACCTTCCTTTCCCCCACCCTCCACCCCACCCCACGCGTCCGTGACACACGTCAACCGAAGGGAAGTGCAGTCCACGGAGCCGCAGCGCCATCAACCGTCGTCACGATTTTTCGGGGAAATCAACTCCAGCGCCACCATCCGCCAGCCCGGATCCAGGATGACTCCGGTCCGCTGACCACATTCCCGCGACAGCGCCACCATCCGCCAGCCCGCATCCAGGATGACTCCGGTCCGCTGACCACATTCCCGCGACAACGCCACCATCCGCCAGCCCGTATCCAGAATGACTCCGGTCCGCTGACCACATTCCCGCGACAGCGCCACCATCCGCCAGCCCGCATCCAGGATGACTCCGGTCCGCTGACCACATTCCCGCGGCAGCGCCACCATCCGCCAGCCCGCATCCAGGATGACTCCGGTCCGCTGACCACATTCCCGCGACAGCGCCACCATCCGCCAGCCCGCATCCAGGATGACTCCGGTCCGCTGACCACATTCCCGCGACAACGCCACCATCCGCCAGCCCGCATCCAGGATGACTCCGGTCCGCTGACCACATTCCCGCGGCAGCGCCACCATCCGCCAGCCCGCATCCAGGATGACTCCGGTCCACTGGCCACATTCCCGCGACGGCGCCACCATCCGCCAGCCCGCATCCAGGATGACTCCGGTCCGCTGACCACATTCCAGCGACAGCGCCACCATCCGCCAGCCCGCATCCAGGATGACTCCGGTCCGCTGACCACATTCCAGCGACAGCGCCACCATCCGCCAGCCCGCATCCAGGATGACTCCGGTCCGCTGACCACATTCCCGCGGCAGCGCCACCATCCGCCAGCCCGCATCCAGGATGACTCCGGTCCGCTGACCACATTCCAGCGACAGCGCCACCATCCGCCAGCCCGCATCCAGGATGACTCCGGTCCGCTGACCACATTCCCGCGGCAGCGCCACCATCCGCCAGCCCGCATCCAGGATGACTCCGGTCCACTGGCCACATTCCCGCGACAGCGCCACCATCCGACTGGTGCGGACGGGGATAAGGTGCTCACGGAAGCGATCTCCCAAGTCTGCGCCCGGTCTCTCCGCTGCAGAGAAGGCGACACAGGGAGCCCCGAATACAATAAAGTGAAAAGCCTGTTTGGGACGTGCGGGTCGAGGTGTGGGCGTAAATGTCAGGAGGGATGAGTGTTCGAGGGAGCAGTCCCTAGAGAAGGCAGAGAGGGGAAGCTATGTCTGGGAGTGGGATCCTGTTGGAAGTGCCGGAAAGTCGGGAGGATAACGTGTTGGATGCGGGGGCGAGTGGGGTGGTAGGTCAGTGTAAGGGGGTCTCTATGTTGGTTGCGTCTGGGACCAGGGCAGATGAGCAGGAAACAGAGGAGATGCGGGTGAGGGCTGAGTTGTTGGTGGTGGAGGGGAAGCCACATTTGTGGAAGAAGGCAGACATTTCAGAAGATCTGGACTGGAAGACCTCATCTTGGCAATAGATGCGGCAGAGACTGAGAAATTGAGAGAAGGGGATGGAATCCTTGCAGGGGACAGGGTGTGAGTGAGTGGGTTTGTAATATATGTCGGTGGAAAGCTCGTCTCCGACATGGAGACAGAGAGATCCTTTGTGACCTTCCCTACATCAAAGAGGCTGGGAGCAGATTGGGAGATCGCTTCATCCGCACCAGTGTCAAGAGACCTCCCAGAAGCCAACAATTTCAGTTCTGCATCACATTCCCATACTCACGTGTCTGTCCATGACCTTATGTACAGTCCCACAAAGACTCCAATAGTTTTATATCTGGTGGGTCGGGGTACAGGACTCCCACACACAGTATATCTGGACAGACAGAGGTGGATAGGATTCCCTCAGATGCAAAGACTGAGACACTCACTCCAACGCAGGGTGCGAGCAGCTGAACAGTGGTACTCACAGCCTGTGAGAGCAAACGAGCAACCGGTCTGAGAATGTTGCTGCTGGCCAGGACAGCCCGCTCCAGTCCCAGGATGATCCCCGGCAGCCACTGACTCCTCTCATGGGAAGAGGGTGACCCTGATATTCAACAAAGAACACAGACGATAAGTGAATTCATTCCTTGTAGACCTCAGACATGACCTTCTGGTGCCTTGATGTTAATATACTGACTCTCCCACATCCGTCATTTTAACCACCCCCACCATCCGGAATCCCCTCCCTTGTCCACCCAATCCTCATCTCTCAAGTTACCCCCCCACACAGCCGCCCCCACCCAAATCCTCTTCATCTCAAGTCCCCCCCCCCCACCACCTATCCCATCCCCCCTCCTTCTGATCTGTTCCCGCACCATTCCATCTGTCCCTGTCCCTCCCCAGTCCATCCCGACCCCCTCCTCTGCCCATCCTTGGGGACCTCACTGATCCACCCTCCCCTATCTCCCAGTCCCTAGGCTTTTAATGCAGACACAGCACAACAGGCCCTTCCTGCGCACTAGCCTGTGCCGCCATGTGACCGATTATCTATGACTCTGTCCATCTTTGGGAGGAAACCGGAACCCCCCAGAGGACACTCTGGGACACATTGCCTGAGATGGTGGTGCAGGCTGGTACAATGTGGTCATTCAAAAGGCTGACAGGCGCATGGATGAGAGGATCATGGAGGGAGGGTCAGGTTGTGTGGAGTCAATTTACAGAGGTCAGCATGAGATTTTGGGTTGAAGGGGTCAGTATTGTGCTGTAATGTTCTGCATTGCAGACAGCAGCTAGCGACATTACACCCACCTCTCTCTGCCTCCAACGGAGACCTGTCAGCAACACCCTTGGCCTTGTCTGCACGGTCCATCTCCTCCTCCCTCAGTGGAGTGTGACCTACACGGTTCATCTCTCTCAGTGGAGTATGACCCACACGGTCCGTCCCCTCCCTCAGTGGAGTGTGACCCGCACGGTCGGTCTCCTCCCTCAGTGGAGTGTGACCCTCACGGTCGGTCCCCTCCCTCAGTGGAGTGTGACCCGCACGGTCGGTCCCCTCCCTCAGAGGAGTGTGACCCGCGCGGTCGGTCCCCTCCCTCAGTGGAGTGTGACCCGCACGGTCGGTCTCCTCCCTCAGTGGAGTGTGACCCGCATGGTCTGTCCCCTCCTTCAGTGGAGTGTGACCCGCACGACCCGTCCCCTCCCTCAGTGCAGTGTGACCTATACGGTCCGTCCCCTCCCTCAGTGGAGTGTGACCCGTACGGTCCGTCCCCTCCCTCAATGGAGTGTGACCCGCACGACCTGTCCCCTCCCTCAGTGCAGTGTGACCCACACGGTCCGTCCCCTCCCTCAGTGAAGTGTGACCCACTCGAGCCGCCACCTCCCTCAGTAGAGTAAGTCCCACACGGTCCGTCCCCTCTTCCCTCATTGGAGAGAGACCCACACTGTCTGTCCCGTGGATCAGGACCTGCTTCTCCTCCCAACCCTCTTCTGCTCCGCCTCCAGCAGCCAAGGAGCCCCTCCCTGCCGGCCTCTCTTCGCTGTTTCTCCGCTCTGCCTCGTCGAGTGCCACAGTTTCCTCTGGAGAAGGATCTCTGCTGGCTAGTTCCATCCTCCCTGCGACGTTCGAAGTTGGTGCCTCTGCTCCACCTTCCTTCTCCTTGAGCTGTCCTCTGGGTTGGGCCTGTGGAGAGTATGGTTCCACCTCAGCGACCAGCTGAACTCCACTTAAGGCAGGATGCTCCATCCACACCTCCTTCAGAGTCTCTGCAGAAGGCACTCCCACCATTATCTCTTCATCCTCCTCCCACTCCTGAGATGCTGTGGCCTCCATTGAGCCCCTCGTTCCCCGTGACACTTCACCTCTGCCCAGCTCCTGTCTTCCTTCTGACCATGATTGATCCTTTGCTAAATGGGGCAAAGGCCGTCTTCCTGGAAGCTGACTGTCCTCCTTCACCTCCTTGTCTGCTTCGTCCGGTTCCCCTTGGTCCAAGGATTCTACTAGATAACATAAAAAAAGAAAAAAACATTTGGAGTTTAGAAGCCTGAGCAGCGACCTTATTCAAACACGAGTCCTAAGTGAGTTGACAGACTGGACAATGAGAGGTTCTCTCTTGTCAAGAATCTAAAAGGTTGGGACAAATCACAGGATCTGGACATTTGACACTGAAAAAAGGATGAATTTCTTCTCGGCGGATGCTAAAATTCTCTTCCCCCGAGGTACGGACCTTCAGACAGAGTACGGTACAGTGAGATAAATATCAGAAATCGGGGAAGCTTTGTTCAAGCTGTACAGGGTGTGGGCAAGGCCAGACTAGAAGCATTGCTCGTAGTTATTTGTCTACTTATTTAAGAGAGACTGTCATAGACTTGAAGGAGGTTCAGCTGAGATTCACCGACTCCTAGGATGATAGGGTTGTCTTGCCTCATGTGGCTGAAGAAGCCAGATCTGTAACCCATAGGGTTTAGAAAAATGAGGGGAGAAATGGGAGAAACATGCACCAGCCTGAGGGGTGGACAGAGGGGAGATGTACAGGTGTTTCCATAAGCACGAGGTACGGGGCAGTCATTTAACGCCACCGTCCGAATTTTGTCCGGCAGAGGGAAGAGGGCCTGTGGAATTCTCTTCAGCCGAATCATTTACAGTGGAGATGGGCAAATATTTAAAAGACTGAGGAAATTGGGGTGAGACGGTTAGCGTGATACTGTTACAGGGCCAGCATTTGGGACCGGGGTGCTTGTCTGTAAGGAGTTTGTATGTTCTCTCCATGGGTTTCCTCTGGCCTGCTCCTGTTTCCTCCCACCCTTCAAGACGTTACATTTTACATTTGTCAATTAATTTTTAAATTTTTTTATTTTCACATGGTAGAAGCTGATTCATCCATTTATGCCCCATGCTGCCCAATTACATCCAATTAACCTACCCCCCCCCCCCGGGGAAAACCCACGCAGACACCAGGAGAACGTACAAACTCCTTACCGACAGCGCGGGATTCGAACCTGGGCCACTGGGGCGGTAATAGCGTTGTGGTAATTGCTACACTAACTGTGCCACTCATTGTAGGTTGATTGAGGTATATGGCAGCACGGGCTCGTGGAGGGGATGCTGTGCCCAAATGTAAAAGAAAAATAAGGTGAGGGTGATGGAGAACTGAAGAGGTATTGAGATTATCAGCTCTGACCATATTGGATGGTAGGACAGGTTTGAGGGGACAAATGGCCTCCTGCTCCCATTTTCCTGTAAGAGACAGAACTCTCTCGATGGGCTGAATTTCACGTCCTGTCCCAGGCAGTTGGTGTAAGTTGTTGCTGAGCTGACTGCCCTTCCTCACCTACTCAGCATACACCATGGGATGAGAGAAACCTGCCAACCTGCACCCTCCCCTTCCCAGCCCAGCAGCCTTCCTGCTGCTCTGATCTGTTGTGCTATCTCCATGGGGCCCTCACATCCCCTGAAAGCGTCACAGCCGGAGGTTCCTTCCACAGATTCTAGCCTGCATGCAAAGGCCTCCAAGAACCGTCAACAAAACCTGCTGCCAAGGCACAGGAGGGGCAATTAGGCCAGAAGTCAAGAGCCTGGCTGCAGGCGTTCAAGAGGGGAAGAGAACCGATTAAAATTTGGGGAAAGGGAGCCAAAACTAGAGGAGAGGTGGGATTCTTGGACATTCTGAGTGGCCCCTTTCAAAGTATTAGCTTAAAGCCATTTGCAGCATCTTCTGCTCAGCTTGCAAATCCTCTAAAACATGAGCGCACATGCGTATGCACGCAAATGTTCATGCAAGCACACACATGCTCACACATACATACAGAGAAACTCACATTTTTTCCCTCTTTGGAGCGAAGAATGAGAGGAGAATTAATAGAGGTCTACAAGATTCTGAGAGGCATAGATAAGGTGTTTCCCAATCACCAGAGGGCAGCTCCACCAAATGTAGGGAGGGAAGTTTAGGGGAGATATCAGAGCTAAGATATTTTTACTGAGTTGTGGGTGCCTGGAATGCCTTACCAGGGATGGTGGTGGAGGCCGAAACATAAAAGGCATCTTAGAGACTCTTAGACAGGCACATGGTTGGAAGAAAAATAGAGGGTTTCAGGGTAGGGAGGGTTTAGTATATTTTGATCGGAGTATATCAGGGCTGAAGGGCCTATACTATCCTTCACACACCCACCCACCCACCGCTCACACAGTGTTCCCTCTACCATAAAAATAATCCTCCACTCTACCTTGGGGATAATCCCTTTCCTCTGACAACTGTTCTCCAGAGTCGAAAGCCACACTCTCCTCGCTATCTGAGTACTTCATCCTTAATTGATACACGAGTTCCTGAAGATCATTCACGAGCATCGTTTCCTCATTGTTCTCCTGATTCTCTTCGGCCCTGTCGTCCAACATGCTCTCTACCATCTCCAGAATCCTCGTCTCCCAATCCTCCAGAATATTGTCGAGAACGCTCTCCATACTCTGCTCGTCTGACCTGGTTGACATGGCAAGCTTCAGTTTGGTTTCCATGCTGTGAAGATTGGCTTCAATCTCCAGGACTTGTTGGGGACTGAGATACTTCCTCACAAGTGCCAAGCTTGTTGCAGCCAAGGAGCCTTTCAAAATTGTGAGCTTTTCCACAGCCTCCTGGTGCTTCAGATTCGCAAACCTTCTGCTTGCATTGTCTGCCCCATTCTCGTTGCTTGGAAGCCTGATATCTTCAGTCTTGTTTGCACTGTCTTCAGATGGGTTTGATGCATTCCCTCTCATGGAGTCAGCCCCTGACCCCCTGGCCTCACCCTCCTGAGCGAACTCACTCCTTTCCTTATGTTGCACCCCTAAAAAATGCTTTGGGGTCTGGGGCCCACCTTCCCTCTCTGCCCTCAGATCATGTGCGTCCACAGACCTGAGAGACGGCGAATGCGATTCCTTCTGGCTTTCGATCCAGTTTGTTTGTCCTCGAATGTTCTCCATTTCTACTTCACGGTCCTTCTCTGCAGCCGAGAAGTTCAACCCACCCATTGCGTCTTGCAGATCTTCTGTCTCCACATTATTGCTTTCCTCGGTTATGTTCACATCATCAACATCCAGCTCTTGTTCGTCTGATCTGCCTTCCTGAGAGGCACTGGCTTCGTCATCTCTTGCTGCTCTGGCATCTGCAGCATTTTCGTCCTCCAGCAACTCCTCTGGCTCATCCAGACTTTCATCATCGGCCTCTCCTGGGCCCTCCTCTGAAACACTGTCCCCGGCCAGCTTGGAATAACTCTCTGGAGGCTCATCGACATCTCCCTGGTCATTCCTTCCCAACTGGTCTCCTCCCTTCGCCGCCTTGTGGTCCCCTGGATCTGGGCCACCCTGAACAGAGTTGGTCTGACCCTCAGCCTCCACTGTACCCTCTGGCAGCATGGTGTTTACGTACCCTGTGGGAAACCCATCCCTTGTCCCTGCTTCCGACTTTGACCCTTCAGTCACATCTATCCCTTCAGTGGATGCAAATGCAGAAGACCCAGTTCCTGGTTCCATCCGGACGAGCTGTGGGGGATCTCGATTCGGCTCAACGGCTGGTTCAGCATCACTCCGCTGGACAACTTCTTGGTGATTCTCATCTCTTTCTGCTGTGGCCACAAATCCATCAGTAACTTCCTTGTTAAAGGTTGAACTCTTTGTTTGACTCTTACCCTCTTGCCCTGAAACGTGACTCTCTACTTTGGATCTAATGAGTTGCTCCTTCTCATTTCCCTCATTTCCCGCCACTGTTTCACGATGGGTTTCAGCTTCTGAGCTTGGGGCCAGGGCTGGCACTGTGGCTTCAGAGCCTTCTGTCCCCAACCAAGATGACTCCTTTACGCCAACACCGGTTTCCACTGCAATACTGGGTGAGCCTTCGCCTTCCTCCACAGAGTGTTCACTCCTCCCGTCTCTCACATCTTTGGCCAAGCCTTCAGAATCGGGACCGTCGAGATTGGTCACCTGGGACATCGTCTTGTTCCCATTGATGTCCGCAGAAAAGGTCTCCCCGAGCGTCGTCTGCAGCCCTCCACTTTCTGACATTGGTGTCTCCTCACTTTTCGCAGTGTCCTCGATTTCTCCATCCAACGACCAGCCTTTTTTTGGAACCTCCAGCGTGTCGATGGCCCCTGGTGTCGTTTTAGCGTTGGCTTCACTGGGCTCTGAATGATAATCTTCAGCGGTAGCGTTGTCTTGGACAAGGTCCTGTTCAGGAATTGATCCGTTACCTGAATACGAGATCAAAGGTGTTCTCTTCAGAAGCTCAACATCTTCTTTCTTCAATTCTACCTCAAATTCTAGGTCCTTGTCCAACACAGCGATGTTATGGGTCACCTCATCATCCACCACAATCGCATCTTGTGTTGATCCGAATCCAGTTTCTAACTGCGAAGAGTCCTCGAGTTCAAGGAGTGACTGTTCACCTTCCTGGGACCCGAGTTCTGTTATGACCAGGGAACCCCAGATAACGCTGCTCCCCTGACTTAACCCCTTGCTCCCTGCCTCCTTTGGAGACAAGGTTTCTGGCTCCTGGGGATTTGACTCTAGCTGTGTGCTCACTTTTACATGGCTGCTATCACCTCCTTCCGTGGAACGGTCTTCCAAAGAGGAGATATCACCACCCTCTTCGACAGCACTCTCAACAGGTTCTTCAATGTGAAAACTTTCTTTGCTGCTAGCTGGACTTTCAGCTTCTCTACCTTCAGCCCATGTAAGGGGGCTGCCAGCTCCCTGCTCTGCTGGCTGGACCTTTTCTTCCCTTTCGCCTGCTTCCTCAGCCCTGGCTTTGTTTCCAGCCATGCCCAAAGTTTTCTCTGATTCGTCACTCGGAACCAGCTGGGCTGCGCCCCCTAGCACCACATGCTCCTCACTCAGGGCTCCGACCAGTTCACCGATCTCCACATCGTCAAAGTCATCCGGGCCTTCATTGAAGCAGACAAAGTCAGTATCCTGCAGCAAATGAAAGAAAGGCAGAGTTCAAGCAGAGGTTGGTTGAGAAGGTTCGGTATTCAGGATGAGGGTGTAAATTGGATTAGTCATTGTGGGAGAAGCCAGAGAGCGGTAGAGGATCGTCTCTCTGACTAGTGGTGTGTGTCAGGGATCGATGCTGGGTCCATTGTTGTTGATCATCTATATCGGGGATGGCCAATCTGTGGCTCACGAGTCACAAGCAGCTCTTTGCCATATAACGTGTGGCTTGCAGAAATATGTTGGATGAGACAGTAATCATAAGAGCTGCACATTATATGGCAAAGAGCCGCATGTGACCGGGGACCATCCAAAAGCGGACTTACCACCAGGTCCCAGCCACCAGCCCATCTGAGCTCCCGATGCTCCGAGCAACACTGATACCGTAGTCAAAAGTTTCCGATTAACCGAAAACCGATCAACCAAAATTCCGAATATCCAAAAGTATTTTTAGGTGAGACATGGCGTCACAATTTGAAAAAAAAGCTGAAAAAAATTTACCCACCGTGCTGAAGTGGGACTACAGGGAATCAGTTTTACAAAGGAGACATTTGTCCACAGGTTACACATTGAAGGAAAGGATAACCTGATTATTTATTTATGAACTGTCATTTTTTTTGCCATGGTGGCATTTTCAGAATTTAAACTGAATATTGCTCTCTCCCCACTCACCTGCCCGAGCCACGCTCTCTCCCCACCTGCCCACCCGAGCCACGCTCTCCCTGCCTGCCCACCCGAGCCACGCTCTCCCCGCCTGCCCACCCGAGCCACGCTCTCCCCGCCTGCCACCCGAGCCACGCTCTCCCCGTCTGCCCACCCGAGCCACGTTCTCCCCGCCTGCCCACCCGAGCCACGCTCTCCCCGCCTGCCCACCCGAGCCACTCTCTCCCCGCCTGCCCACCCGAGCCACGCTCTCTCCCCGCCTGCCCACCTGAGCCACTCTCTCCCCGCCTGCCCACCCGAGCCACGCTCTCTCCCCGCCTGCCCACCCGAGCCACTCTCTCCCCGCTCATCGTCCCAAGCTGCTCCCTCTATCAAATACCCTCTCAGCAGGGTTGTTAAAATTCTGCTGGAGGACAATCCCTGTGCAATCTCCTGCCATTTACAGGTGGGGTGAGACCTCGGGCTCCCTGGCAGGAGTGGGGACAGCGGTGGGGAGGTGTCAGGGGATCGGCGACTCCATGCAAAGGTGTCAGGGGATCGGTGACAGCCGATACAAGTATTCTCTTGATTCTCTGCTTTAGAGAAAATACCCAAAAATCAAAAAAATCCGCTTAACCAAGATAGGTCCAGTCCCAAGCATTTCAGATAATCGGAAACATACTGTATGCGTGTGATAGTTGACCCCCTAAATGTTATCCTAAAAATTGGTTCACAAAATGAGACTATGACACATGTGTATATAATATATACACATGTGGCAGCTCACCACTAGGCAGGCGAACTGGACCCGCTTGTAAGCCACGTGGCGGGGCAACCGGCCAAAATGGCGCTGTCGGGGGTTTTCCCTTCCTCCCAGCATGTGGCTCAGAAGCCCGCGCTGGGGGACAATGTCATGCCCGGGTGACGTCAGCGCCCTCCAGCGCGGTTCTCAGCCAGGTCCGGACAGGGAGTATAAGAGCAGCCTGCAATAAACTAGTCTGCTCACTGAGCTCAACCCGTCTGGCTGTGGATGTTCTTTCAAGAGCAGTGTAGCTGCCGCTACACACACATACATACCGCACCACGGGGTGTTCCACCACATCCCCACCCAGGGCCCACCAGTTCACGCCAAGGCACGCTGGTGGGGAAGGAGGAGTTTTTGCACCTGTTGGAACTGGGGATCATTCGGCGGTCTGACAACCCGGGGGCCTCGCTGCTCCACCTGGTCTCGAAAGCCTCCAGTGGATGGCGTCTCTGTGGAGACCATCGACGGCTCAACGAGGCAACAGTTCCTGACCGTTACCCCATCCCTCATATCCAAGACTTTACGGTCAACCTACACAGTACGAGGGGTTTCTCCAAGATTGACCTGGTGCGCGGGTATCACCAGATCCCGGTGCACCCTGAGGACATACCCAAGACAGCTATCATAAACTCCTTTGGCTCGTTCGAATTCCTGCGCACGCTATTCGGGCTCAAGAACACCGCTCAGACCTTCCAGCGCCTCATGGACTCTGTAGGCAGGGACTTGGATTTCGTCTTTATTTATTTGGATGACATCCTCGTCGCCAGCGAGGACCGGGTGCAACACAAGGCCCACCACGTGCCCTTTTCTCCCGGCTGGCTGACTTCGGCCTTACCATCAACCCGGCTAAGTGCCAGTTCAGGAACATAGGAAGTAGGAACAGGAGTAGGCCAAAAATGGCCCATTGAGCCTGCTCCGCCATTCAATACGATCATGGCTAATCTAATTTATGACCTAACTCCACCTACCTGCCTTCTCCCCATATCCCCTAATTCCTCTATTATGTAAAAATTTATCTTACCGAATTTGAAATATGTTTAATGATGCAGCCTCAACCACTTCCCTGGTTAGAGAATTCCAAACATTCATTACTCTCTGGGAAAAACTATTTTTCCTCATCTCTGTCCTAAATCTACTCCCCGAATCTTGAAACTGTGTCCTCTCGTTTTAGTTTCCCCAGCCAGCTCAAAAAACCTTCCTACATCTATCCTATCCATATCCTTCATAATCCTATATGTTTCTATAAGATCTCCTCTCATTCTTCTGAATTTGAGCGAATACAATCCTAGACGATTTAATCTTTCATCATAAGTCAATCCCTTCATCCCAGGGATCAACCTAGTAAACCTCCTCTAGACCGTCTCCAAAGCCAGTGTATCCTTCCTCAAATATGGAGACCAGAACTGGACACAGTACTCCAGGTGCGGCCTCACCAGTACCTTATACAGTTGCAACATTACCTCCCTACTCCTGAATTCAATTCCTCTAGCGATGAAGGCCAACATTCCATTTGCCTTCTTAATAACCTGCTCCACCTGCAACCTAACTTTTTGCGATTCATGCACAAGCCCTCCCAAGTCCCTCTGCACAACAGCAGGCTGTAGATTTTCACCCTTTTAATAATATTCAGCTCTTTTATTTTTCTTGCCAAAGTGGATAACCTCACACTTACTAACACTGTACTCCATCTACCAGACCTTTGCCCACTCATCCAGCTGAACTATATCCCTCTGCAGACTCTCCACATCCTCATTACAATTTGCTCTTCCACTCAATTTGGTGTCATCCACAAATTTGGCTACACCACATTTTGTCCCCTCCTCCAAGTCATCAATGTCATTCCAGGAAAGAGTCCATGCAGTTCCTGAGCCATACCATTATGGCCGAAGGAGCCACGCCCACCGCTGCGAAGGTCACCACTATCAGGAAGTTCCCACGACGGACAGCCTCAAGGGGCTGCAGGAGTTCGCGGGTATGGTCAACTTTTACAACCGCTTCATCCCGGGAGCTGCGCGCATCATGCAACCAATATTTGCCCTCATCGCAGCCAAGCACAAAACGCTCACTTGGAACCCAGAAGCCTACACCGCATTTGAGGCCACCAAGGACGCCCTCATGAAGGCCACCATGCTCGCCCACCCGCACACCGACCTGCATGTGGCACTCTCTGTCGACGCCTCTGCCACAGCCGTCGGTGCCGTCCTGGAGCAGCAGGTGAATGGACATTGGAAGCCGCTGGCATTCTTCAGCTGCCTGCTCCAACCGCCAGAATGCAAGTATAGTGCCTTCGACCACAAGTTACTGGGCATGTACCTGGCAGTGTGACATTTCCGCTATTTTTTGGAGGGGAGGACTTTTACCATCTTCACCGACCACAAACCCCTCACCCAGGCGCTCGCGATGGCAAAGGATCCCTGGTCGGCCTACCAGCAGCATCACCTCTCCTTCGTGTCAGAATTTACCACCGACATTTGGCACAAGGCGGGGAAGGACAATGTGGTTGCCGATGCACTCTCGCAACCGGCCATCTGCGTGCTGAAGCCCGGCCTCGACCAGCTTGGCTGGGACCAGAAATCTGATGAGGAGACGAGGGCCTTCAAGACCGCCATCATGGGCCTGCGGTTCCAAGATCTCCCATCTCCGAGTGGTGAAGGCACCATCCTGTGCCATATCTCCATGGTCACCCCGTGACCAGTGGTTCCCCAGCAGTGGTGCAGGCAGGTCTTCCATCACATCCACGACCTTTCACGTCCATCCAATAGGTCCATGGTCCGGATGGTGGCAGAACAGTTCGTATGGCATGGGCTGTGGAAGCAGATCATGGGCTGGGCCAGAACATGCACCCGTTGCCAGACGTCCAAAGTGCACAGGCACACCAGGATGCCTGTACAGGAGTTCGAGCAGGTCCGGGAACGGTTCAGCCACGTTCACATAGACATCGTCGGGCCCTTACCCGTTTCCCGGGACAACTGTTACCTGTTTATGATGGTGGACCGCACCACTCGCTGGCCCGAGGCAATCCCAATGCCAGACACCTCCACCGACTCCTGCTCCCAAGCACTGTTGAATGGTTAGGTTGCCCAGTTCAGAATCCCGGGTCACCTCACCAACGATTGGGGCGCCCAGTTCACATCTGCTCTGGGCACAGCTCGCCAACAGGTGGAGGATCCAGCTACACCACACCACGGCCTACCACCCGCAGGCCAATGGACTGGTCGAACGTCTACACGGCCACCTTAAGTCTGCACTCATGGCCCGCCTGACCGGTCCCGACTGGGCGGACAAACTGCCTTGGGTTCTCCTGGGCATCCGCTCCACACCCAAGGAAGATCTGCAGGCGTCTTCAGTTGAGGTGGTCTACAGTGCGCCGCTGGCACTACTTGGTGAGTTCGTCAACACACCACACAATCCCCAGCGATCACTGCACGAACTACTTCCTCACCTCCGGGCACGCTTAGACTCGTTCGAACCCCCACCGCCACCCAGGCATGACACACGTCTGTCTCACGTTGCCGGCGAACTGCTTTCCGCTGAGTACGTTTTCGTTCGGCCGCGCCCAACCGCGGCACCTCTGCAACGACCGTACGAGGGGCCATACAGGGTTGTACAGCATTCCGGCTCATCGTTCACACTGGACATTGGCAGCAGGCGGGAGCTGTTTACCGTAGACAGGCTGAAGCCAGAACACCTCGATCCCATTGAGCCCGTGGTCGTAGCCCATCCCAAGAAGCGAGGCTGCCCGGCGAAAAAGGACATTGGCGCCGGTTCTTGGGGGGGGGGGGGGGCGCTGTGTGGAGGCTCACCACTTGGCAGGCGAACCATCCCCACTTTGGCAGCCAGCAAAATGGCGCTCTCGGGGGTTTTCCCTTCCTCCCAGCACAGGGCTCAGAAGCCCGCGCTGGGGGACCACATCACGCCCGGGTGACATCAGCGCCCTCCAGTGCGGTTTTCAGCCAGGTCCGGGCTGGGAGTATAAGTGCAGCCCAGCAGCCTGCAATAAACTAGTCTGCTCACTGAGCTCAACCTGTCTGGTTGTGTGTGTTCTTTCAGCTACACACACATACATATACACTTTATGTGTACTTTTAATTATTGAAACTAATGCAAATTAGCAGTTTAAAAACTACACACATGAATAAATATTACATATATGTATTTCTTAAAATTTACATAAATTTTTTGTAACAAAATGTGCACATGAGAATCACGTGTACGTGATATTTTTTCATATCTTGCAGTCTAAAACATCTAAAGTTTATCTTATTTCGATTTTACATTAAACAAGTTTGGCCACCCCCTAATTAGATCAGCAAATTTGCAGATGATCCAAGATTGGAGGTGTAATGGACAATGTGGAAGAGGGATCTAGACCAGCTGGAAAATGGGCTGCAAAATGGGAGATGGAAATTAATAAAGTTTGGGATGTTATACTTTGGGAGGAGAAATTAGGGTAGGACATGGACAGTAAATGGTAAGGCATTGAAGAGTGTGCTAGAATAGATGGATCTTGGAGTACAGAAGCACAAAAATGGCATAATGGATAGGTTCATGTTGGCCTTTATAGATCAAAGACATTGGTGAGAAACATTGGTTATGTATCTTTGCTCCTGTCGACGCTGCAGGACCTGCAGAGTTTCTCCAGCACTGTATATTAACTACAATCACAGATTCTGTAGACTTTCTTGTTTCCACCCCCCACCCCCCTCCTCCACCTTACAGCCTTCCTGAAGTTTTTTTTCATGCATCTTTTTATACTCCTCGAGCTTCTCATTGCTCCCTGTTGCCTACACCTGCTTTACACCTCTCGCTTCTTAACCAGATCCCAAATACAGTGCCCTCTATAATGTTTGGGACAAAGACACTTGCTTTTTTCTCCTTTATTTTCCCCTGTGCTCCACAATTCATGTAATTAAAGTGCACATTCCAGATTTGACGATGTAGAAATTACAGTCCTTTTTATACATAGTCCCTCATTTCAGGGCACCATAATGTTTGGGACATTGGGCTTCATGGGTGTTTGTGATTACTCAGGTATGTTTAATTGCTTCATTGGTGCAGTAGAAGAGAGCTCAGCTTGTTTCTAAGCTTTTGATCACCTTTGGAGTCTGTAGTTGCCATTTTTCCACAAGGATCAGAGTTGTGCCCAATGAAAGTCAAAGAACCCATCATGAAGCTGAAAAACGAGGGAGGTGTGGATGTGTCGATGACTATTTTCCACAGAAGACTTCATGAACAGAAATACAGAGGCTGCACTGCAAGATGAAAACCATGAGTCAGCCACAGAAAGCATGGCCAGGTTACAGTTGGCCAAGAAATATTTAAAAGAGCCTGCAGAATTCTGAAAAAAGGTCTTGTGGACAAATGAGACCAAGATTAACGTGTATTAGAGAGAAGGCAAGATCAAAGTGTGGAGGCGTAAAGGAACTGCCCAAGATCCAAAGCATCTTGCAGTGAAGCCTCTGTATTTCTATTCATGAAGGTTTCTGCAGTCATCGACACATCCACACCTGCCTTGTGAAGAGCGTTTCTGATCTGTTGGACATACATTTTTCTTCAATACGATAAGAATTCTTCTGTCATCAGCCGTGGAGATCTTCCTTGGAAAATCACTCCCTTTGTAATTACTGAGCTCACCAGTACACTCTTCCTTATAAATGATGTTCCAAACTGTTGATTTTGATAATCCTGTTTATGGCAATGTCTCGCTGATTTATTCTTGTTTTTCAGCCTCATAATGGCTTCTTTAAATTTAAACATATAGCACGATAACAGGCCATTTCAGTCCATACACACAATCAGTATGTTTTTGAACAGTGGGAGGAAACTGGAGCACCCGGGTAAAGCCCACGCAGACATGGAGAGAACGTACAAGCTCCTTACAGACAGTACAGAATTCGAACCCCAGTCCCGATTGTTGGCACAGTCAAGGCATTGCACTAACCACTAAGCCAAATGTGCAGCCCCACTTTGACTTTCATTGGGCACAACTCTGGTCCTCATGTGGAAAAATGGCAACTACAGACTCCAAAGGTGATCACAAACTGAGCTCTCTTCTACCCATTCTAATGAAGAAATTAAACATACCCGAGTACTCAATGTCCCAAATATTATGGTGCCATGAAATGAGGAGACTCTGTATAAAAACTGCAGTAATTTCTACATGGTCAAACCAAAATGTATACAAATACCATGAATAAAATCTGGAATCTGCACTCTAATCACATGTGATTTGTTTGATTACAAATTTAAAACTATGGAGCACAGCAAGAAATAAAGGAAAAAAATGTTTTTGTCCCAAACATTATGGAGGATCCTGTATCCCTGAAAACCAAGGTTGTTAACTCTGACAGGAAAATGCAAACTCTGTACTCTCATCAAAATTTCACCTTTGAAGGTCTCCCACTTACCCGTCCCAATCTATGCTCACTAGATCTTTCTCATTTACTCAGAATTGGCCTTTCTCTAATTTAGAATCTCAACCAGAGGGCCAGACCCATCCTTCTGCATAATTATCTTGAGACCAATGGCATTATGATTACTGGACCCAAAATGTTTCCCGACACGTACTTCTTCTACCACCTGTTCTGCCTCATTCCCCAATAGTTGGTGCCTCTATATATTGATTTAGAAAACTTTCCTCAACACATCTGACATCCATACAGCCCTTTTACAGCATGAGAGTCCCAGTCAATCATTGTCTGCCTTACAGCAGGCAGAAGGCAATCTTGTGTAATATTACATGACAATAAAGGAATCTTGAACTGCGGAAAGTTAAAATCTACTATCACAACTTCAGGTTTCCTTCAGCTGTCTGCTAGCTCTCTGCAGACTTGCTCCTCCAATTTTTGTTGACTATTGGGTGGTCTAAAATACAACCCATTAATGTGGTCAGACCTTTTCTATTCCTCAGCTCCACCCATATTGCCTCAGTAGATGAGCCCTCTGTAATATTTTCCGTCAGCAATAACATCCGTCTGCATTCATCACATCTGCATCCCCGGAACATTGGGCCAGTCCTGTCCCTCTTGCAAACAGTGGCCACAATAATTCCACATGCCGATCTAGGTCCGTTACATGCCAATCTAGGTCCATTACATGCCAATCTAGGTCCGTTACATGCCAATCTAGGTCCGTTACATGCCAATCTAGGTCCGTTACATGCCAATCTAGTTCTATTACACGCCAATCTAGATCCGTTACACGCCAATCTAGATCCGTTACATGCCTATCTAGTTCCGTTACATGCCTATCTAGTTCCGTTACACGCCAATCTAGTTCCGTTACACGCCAATCTAGTTCCATTACATGCCAATCTAGGTCCGTTACATGCCCATCTAAACTAGTCTGCCTTTCCACAATACTCCTTGCATTGAAATAGACACACTGTAGAACATCATTCCCACCACTGCACAACCCTTTGATTATATCTCAACTATCTTTTTCCTTCTCCACTCCACTAACTGCTCTGGCATTTTGGGTCCCATCCCCATCCCCTTGCAAATCCACCACTGGAGAAGGACTATTAAACCTTCCTGAGAGAACATTAGCCCCTCTCTACTTCAGGTAACATGTTGGACGCAGTGAGGGAAAGCCCAATTTTTGGAGATGAACACTGTGTTCTGGAATAGACGTGTACGGCCATCACTTTGGTGTAGAATAAAGGTGTAGACTAGTTTCTAAATGGGAGAGAATTGTTAAAGTGGAGTTTCAAAGGAACTTGGGAGTCCTTGTGCACAAATTCCTAAAGGTTAACTTGCTGGATGAATCAGTAGTTAGGAATGTAAATGTAACGTTAGTGCTCATTTTGAGAAAACTAGAATATAAAGGCAAAGATGTAATGCTGAGGTGTTGGTCAGACTGTAGCTCCTGACGGCGCTACTGAAATGAAGCACGTCCACACAGCACAAGGGTGAACCAGTAACTGAACTTTTATTTGAATCTCTTGCGCTGCTTTAAGAGGATGACCCACTTCCTGTTTGGGGTGCTCTGGTCTATAGGAGTGAGGCCCAGCATGTGGCGGAGTCACTGCCTGCCCAGCCACGCACAACCAGGAAGTGACGACATCTCCCAGGCAACACGTGTCGCCAAATGCGGGCTTCTCCTGAGAAGGGAAGGAAGGGGGGCCCATGGCCTCTTGTTTCAACCAACGGGAGTGGCAATTCGGCCCAAATGTACAGTCGCTCAGGCTGCTAAAAGACCACATTTGGTGTGTTTTGGTCCCCTGACCAAAGGAAGGATGTGCTGACATTGGAGAGGGTCCAGAGGAGGTTTACGTGAATGGTCCCAGGGATGAGGGTTAACATAGGAGGAGCTATTAATTGCTTTGGATTTATACTCGCTGAGGTTTAGATGGATGAGGGGTGGGGTGGGGAAATTTCAATAAAACCTATCAAATATTGAAGTAAAACCACAATGCTACAGAAACTTAGCAGGTCAAATATTGCACTTTAGAGAGCAAAGATAAAGATATATAACCAACGTTTCAGGCTTGAACCCTTCATTAAAGTATGAGCAAAATGTCGGCAGGTGCCCAAACAAAATGGTGGGGTGGGTGGAGAGGTCAGGGGGAGGAGCACGGTCTCACAGGCAGGAAGTAATAGGTGGATAAGCAGCAAGGAGGGGAAGGGGGGATGGCTCTGTGAATGGAGAGGGAAGGGGGTGGAGAGCTGGATGAAAGAAGACAGAGGGAATGGGAAGGGAGGGAGAACGGGGAGAAGGCCAGCCGTAAATGGAAAAGTCGATGTTAATGCCATCCAGTTGGAGAGTGCCCAGCCTATTAGGTATTGCTCGCCCAATTTATGGTTGGTCTGGGTTTGACAGAACACGAGGCCATGGCCACTGGGAGATCCCTGTCATTGATGTGGACAGAGTAATAGGTGCTTAGCGAAGTGATCTCCCAGTCTGCGTCCAGTCTCTCCGGTGCAGAGAAGGCCACAAAGGGAGAACTGGATGCAGTAAATGACTCCCATAGATAAACAAGTGATTGTTTAGGGCCCTGAATATTGGTGAGGGGAGGAGGTGCGGGCGCAAGTATGGCACTTCCTGCGGCCGCAGGGGAAGGTGCCAAGGGGGCAACTAATGGGAAGCTATGAGTGGACGAGTGAGTCACGGAGGTAACAGTCCCTACAAAAGTCGGAGAGGGGAGTAGATGTGCCTGCAGGTGAAATCATGTGGTAGGCAATGGAAATTACGGAGGATAATGGTTGGATGTGGAGGCTGGTGGGGTGGTAGGTGAAGACAAGGGGAATCCTGCTTTTGTTGCATCGAGAGGCAGAGGGGGGCCAGGGCAGATGAGCGGGAAATAGAGGAAATGCAGGTGAGGGTTGAGTTGATTGATGGTGGTGGAGGGAAAGCCACATTTCTGGAAGGAGGAGGACATTTTGGATGATCTGGACTGGAAGACCTAGCTTGGGAAGATACGACAGAGACGGAGGAATTGAGAGAAAGGAACAGAATTCTTGCAGAGGATTGAGTATGAAGAGGTGTAGTTGTGGGCATTGGTAGGATTATACAAAATATCTGCAGAAAGCTCACCTCATGAGATATAAACAATGAGATCAAAAAGAAGGGAAAGTGTCGCCAGAGATGGACCGTGAATTTGAGGCCAGAATGAATGGACCGTGAATTTGAGGTCAGAATGAAGGGCTGGATAGAGTGGATGTGGAGAAGTTCACCCAGTACTGGGTGAGTCTAGGACCTTAGGCAGAGCCTCAGAATAGGATGACCCTTTAGAACAGAAATGGGGAGAAAGATTAAACAAGTTAGGACTTGATCCCTTGGAGCAAAGAAGAATGATAGAAGTTTACAAGATGATGAGAGGTAGAGACAGAGTGGATACAAGTAGGCTTTTTCCACAGATTGGGGGAGATAAATATGAAAGGTCATAGATTTTACCTGAAAGGGGAAAGGTTTAGGGGAAACATTAGGGAAAAGTTCTTCACTCAGAGAGTGGTGGAAGTTTGGAACAAGTTTCCATTGACATGTGGTAAATGCGTGCTCGATCTTAAGTTTTAAGAATAAATTGGATAGATACATGGATGGTCTGGAGGGTTATGGAATGGGAACGGGTGAATGGGACTCGTGGAATAATGATTGGCACGGATTAGAAGGGCCAAATGGCCTGTTTTCTGTGCTTTAGCGTTCTATGATTCTAAATGTTCTACAGCCAGTGGGTGGTGATTCTATGGAATGTGTTGCATGCAGACAGCTGCAGAAAGAGAGGGCAGGCAGTGAGGGGAACTACCCTGGACACCTTGCAGGGCCGAGTCTAGGATCCAAACTTCAGAGAGTGACGAGCCCGGACTCTGACACTGGTAAGTGCAGGTACGCACACCGAGGGCCACACTCACCTCAGATGGCAACTCCACTTCAGTCGTCGAGTACACGAGGTTTATTTCAATCAAGTCTTTGGGAAAGTATCCAAACTGACTCCCCACCTGTGACAGAAAGAGTTCAGATCAAGCAACGAAGCAGCCAAAAAAGAGCACGAGGCACAGACAAGGCAATAGCCAGTCTGAAACTGTTATCCCCATTCCCTATTGTTAAAATTTAATTTAGTGATACAGCACAGTAACAGGTTTTTCTGGTACACGAGCCCACCAAATTCACCCATGTGACCGATTAACCTACTAACCCCATACGCATTTGGAACGTGGGAGGAAACGAAGCACCCAGAGGAAACCCGCACCGACACAGGGAGAACATACAAACTCCTGACAGACAGCACCAGATTCAAACTCATTGGAACCAGGTTCTGGGGCCTCAATCTGTGAGGGCAGGGTTCCCAAAGGACCTTGAGCCACTGACACCATCCAGGAATTGGGATTCAGTCAGAAAAGGGTGACTCGGATGCCTGGAACTCGAGTTTGCCGTCAGAATGGACAGGAGGTTACGGGAGCGCAGGAAATGGAAAGATTCATGGAAACTCAATGCCTGATGGGACTCTCTCTTCCTTTTTCTTGCTTGTCTTTATACCAGGGCCTCTCTGTGTGGCTCTGCAGGGCAAAGGCCCCAGAAGAGTGTTGCGTGAAGGGAATAAACTGATCCAGAGGAGTCACGTGATAGAGTAGTGGCCAGTAGGAGAATACCAGCCCTCTCCAGAAAAGGAAAAAAGTAAAGAAAAAGCAAAGCCACAGCCACACCATCCACAACAAATTAAAAATAAAGGTGTGGAGAAAATGGCACGAAAGAAAGAAAAGCCAAAACCAACAGGAAGAAAAGAAGAAGGAAAGATGTCGGAAGAGAAAGGTGAAGGCCATACCTGTACGAAGGACCAGGGACCCGCCGTGGAGAGAGGGGCCCACTCCCTGAGGTCAGTTGAAACCCCAAAGGGTCGCGACCCACCGAGCG
This sequence comes from Narcine bancroftii, assembly GCF_036971445.1. Taxonomy (NCBI): domain Eukaryota; kingdom Metazoa; phylum Chordata; class Chondrichthyes; order Torpediniformes; family Narcinidae; genus Narcine; species Narcine bancroftii. The sequence continues at coordinate 245,422,893 of NC_091474.1, forward strand.
CAGGACTACAAGGATGGCTCACGGAGCCAAACAAAGGTGCGCAACTGCGCACGACAAAGACAACACCGACAGGAGGGGGAACCAGCTGAGGAGTGGAACTCCACAGCTTGAACAGCTGAGAAAGAACCGACAGCAGGACTCCCAGCAGGAAGACACAGAAAATAACAGGAACGAGAAGGAGAGTGAAAAAAGGAAATGAGAGACTCAACAGATGACCAGCCCAGAGGAAGAGGAGCAACATCAAGACACCATTAATAAAAACAAAAATACCCAGCAAACAGAGATAAACAGCCCAACAAGAAAGTCAGAAGAGACACAGATACAAGGAAGAGAGGGAGAGGACACAGGTCGTGGAGTGGACTCAGGGGAAGAGGAGGGAGAACATCAAGCTCTGCACAGGGAAATAGAAGATAAAGGGAATGGACTGTACATAGATAGGAAATTTTTTCAAGAATATATGGAAGCAGTAAAAGATTGGCAGACACGAGAATTTAATGAAATAAAAAGAAGAATAAAAGGTACAGAAGAAAAAGTGAGTAGATTAGAGATGGTCATGACAGAAATAGGGAAAAGAGTAGACAAGGTGGAAGAACGAGAAACACCCATAGAAATGGAGATGGACGACTTAAAAAGAAAATTGGAAGAATCTGATTAAAAAGTTAAAGAAACACAGGAGCTGTTAGCTCAGAAGATGGATATCATGGAAAACTATAATAGGAGAAACAATATAAAGATAGTGGGCCTTAAAGAAGATGAAGAAGGCAAAGATATGAAAGAATTTATAAAAGAATGGATCCCCAGGATCCTAGGAATGCCAGAATTACAGGAAAGAATGGAAATAGAAAGGCCACACAGAACATTAGCCCCTAAACCACAGCCACAACAAAAACCAAGATCCATTCTAGCAAAATTCCTGAGATACACGACAAGAGAAAATATATTGGAGAAGGCAATGAAAAAATTAAGAGAGAACAAAAAGCCACTAGAATACAAAGGTCAAAAAAATGTTTCTACCCAGTCATAAGTTTTGAGCTCCTGAAGAAGAGGAAGGAATTTAACGCAGGAAAATCGATCCTATAGAAAAAAAGGCTATAAATTTATGTTAAGATATCCAGCGGTGGTTAAAATAGTTATCCTGGGGCAGCAAAGCAGACTGTTCTCGGATCCGGAGAAAGCACAAGAATTTGCAGAACGCCTGCAAAACAGACAGAGAGATGAAGAGATGTAACAAGAACAAAAATGACAACAAACTATATATATATATATATATAAAAAATAGAGTATAAGTAAGAACTAAGAAGGGAAAGAAAGGGAAGAAAGGAAGTAAGGAGGGAATTAAGAGAGTGACCTTTGTTATATATGAAGATTAAAATCTTTTCTGGGGGGGGGCTGGGTGGAGAAGAATAACAGTCACTGCGAAATCAGTTGAAGCTTGTGAGCGGATTCGCAAATCCAAATGGAGAGGGGAGATGTGGTTGCCCGACAAGGGACAAAGGGCAACTCAGAAAGGGGAGGGACTATTGGGGTTAAAGGAATTTTAGATATGAGAATAGTGGAAATTTTTTATCATTTTAGAAATGTCTTATAATGTGTTCAAAAAAAGAAAGCAGAAATGGATAAGAAGGGAAGGTGGTGATGAGGAAGCGGAAAGGAAAGGTAAACAAATTATGAAATGGCTATGTTGAACTATATGACTTTAAATGTTAAAGGAATACATAACCAAATCAAAAGGAAGAGGCTGTTAAATTTACTGAAGAAAGAAAAAATTGATATAGCATTCGTGCAAGAAACACATCTAACTGAAGAGGAACACAAGAAATTAAAGAGAGATTGGGTAGGACACGTAACAGCAGCATCATGTAATTCAAAAGCCAGAGGAGTAGTTGTATTAATCAATAAAAATGTACCAATCAAATAGAAGAGGAAATAATAGATCCAGCAGGGAGGTATGTAATGATAAAGTGTCAGAAATATTCAGAATTATGGAATTTGCTCAATGTGTACGCACCTAATGAAGAAGATCAAAAATTTCTGCAAGATATCTTTTAGAAGATTGCAGATACGCAGGGGAATATACTGATAGGAGGGGACATTAACCTTAATTTGGACTCAAAGATGGATAAAACTGGAAAAAAGACTAGCAGAAAGAACAAAATAACCAAATTTATGGTTAAATCGATGCAGGAAATGCAACTTTTGGATATATGGAGGAAACAACACCCAAAGGAGAAGGAATACTCATATTATTCGGGTAGACATAAAACATACTCAAGGATAGACCTGTTCCTGTTGTCAGCCCACATTCAAGGGAGAGTTAGGAAAACGGAATATAAAGCTAGATTGTTATCGGATCACTCGCCCCTGTTATTAGCAATAGAGCTGGAGGACATCCCACCAAGAACATACAGATGGAGATTAAACTCTTGTCTTGTCTTGTAAACTCCATGCTACTTAAAAGACAGGATTTTAGAGAATTCATTGAGCGACAAATTAAAATGTACTTTGAAATAAATACGGAATCAGTGAAAGATAAGTTTATACTATGGGATGCAATGAAAGCGTTCATCAGAGGGCAGATAATAAGTTATGTAACTAAGATGAAGAAGGACTACAATCAGGAAATAGAACAGTTGGAAAGGGAAATAGCAAGTACAGAAAAAGAATTAGCAATAAAGGAAGATACAACAAAAAAAGAGAATTGGCAGATAAAAAAATAAAATATGAAACACTACAAACATATAAGGTGGAGAAGAACATAATGAAGACAAAACAGAAGTATTATGAGCTAGGAGAAAAAACACACAAAATTCTAGCGTGGCAGCTTAAGACAGAACAAACTAAAAGAACGGTATTGGCATCAAGGAAAAAGGACAAACAAATTACATATAACCCAACGGAGATCAATGAAAACTTCAGGAAATTCTACGAGCAACTATATCGAACTGAGAACAAAGGGAAAGAAGACAAAATAGATGAATTTCTAGCTAAAATTGAACTACCGAAATTGCAAGCAGAGGAGCACAATAAATTAATAAAACCATTTGAAATAGAGGAAATACAGGATATATTAAAAAAAAACTACAGAACAATAAAACGCCGGGAGAGGATGGACTCCCAATAGAATTCTATAAAACATTTAAAGACATTAATTCCTCCTCTCCTGGAAATAATGAACCAGACTGAAGAAACACAAAACATGCCAGATTCATGCAAAACAGCAATAATTACAGTAATACCAAAGACGGGGAAAGATCCACTAAAACTAGCATCGAATAGCCCAATATCTCTACTTAACACAGATTATAAAATAATAGCTAAACTATTAGCAAACAGATCGGCTGAAAATTGTGTACCAAAAATAGTAAAACTAGATCAAACTGGATTTATTAAGAAAAGACAAACAACGGACAATATCTGTAAGTTCATTAACTTAATACATGCAGTACAAGGAAACAAGACGCCAACAGTAGCGGTTGCTTTAGAAGCGGAGAAAGCATTTGACAGAGTAGAATGGAATTATTTATTCAAAGTACTACAGAGGTTCAACCTACCAGAGAAATATATTAATTGGATTAAAGCATTAAATAAGGGACCATTGGCGAAGGTGACAGTAAATGGATATATATCAAACCAATTTAAATTAAGCAGATTAACTAGACAGGGATGACCACTATCTCCCTCACTGTTCATGTTAGCTATAGAACCACTGGCAGAAATGATAAGAACAGAAAATAAAATAAGAGGGTTAAAAATAAGAGAGAAGGAAAATCAGTCTATTTGCAGATGACGTCATAGTATACTTAACAGAACCAGAAATATCAATAAAAGAATTACATAAGAAATTGAAGGAATATGGAGAAGTATCGGGATACAAGATCAATGCAAATAAAAGTGAAGCAATGCCAATGAATAATGCGGATTTCACAAAATTCAAGAAAGAATCACCATTTAGATGGCAAACACAAGCAATGTGATACCTAGGTATACAACTAAATAAAAATCTCGGCCATCTATATAAACTAAATTATCATCCATTAATGAAAAAATTACAAGACGACTTAGAGCATTGGAAAGACTTACCACTAACACTGATAGGAAGGGTAAACTGTATTAAAATGAATATCTTCCCAAGGATACAATACCTATTTCAATCATTACCAATTCACCTAACAGAGAAATTCTTCAAGGAGCTAAAGAAATTAATAAGGAAATTCTTATGGAAAGGGGGGAAACTGAGGATAGCGCTAGATAAATAAACAGAATGGTACAAACAAGGGGGCTTACAACTACCAAACTTTAAGAATTATTATAGAGCAGCACAATTAAGATACCTATCAGATTTTTATCAAACAAGGGAAAAACCAGATTGGACCAGATTAGAGCTAGATAAAATACGGGAGAAGGTATCTGAACATATACTATATAAGTGGGATGAAAAGTTGGTGCAACATAGGAATTCACCAGTACTGCACCAGCTGCTCAACACTTGGAAGAAGATTCACGTAGAAAGGAATAAAACAAATTATCAACTACCAAAATTAATATTGACGCAAAATCAACTAATCCCTTTCACAATAGATAACCTTTCCTTTAGAGAATGGGAGAGAAAAGGGATCAAAAGAATAGAAAATTGTTTTTTGGGAAATAAATTATTATCTTTTGAACAAATGAAGGACAAATATGGTATAATTCACGGTACAATGTTTGCATACCACCAACTGAAAACCTATTTGAAGGACAAATTGGGAAGCAGGCTGAGGTAACAGAAGGAAGCAATTTTGAATATGTGATTACAGACACAATGATAATTAAAAAATTTATAACAAACATGTACATCAAACTGCAAGAAAAGGAGAATGAGGAAACAAGCTGTAAACCTAAACAAAAATGGGAGCAAGATCTAAACATAAAGATAAAGAATGAAACATGGGAAAAGCTATTGTCCGGAACTATGAGAAATACAATAAACACGAGGTTACACATGATACAGTATAATTGGTTACACAAACTATACATCACGCCCCAAAAGTTAAATAAATGGGACCCAACAGTATCAGACAGATGTTTTCGCTGTAAAAAGGAAACGGGAACAACAGTACATGCAATTTGGGCATGTGAGAAAGTGAAAAAATTTTGGGAAGATCTAAACCTGGTATTAAATAAAATCACAAAAAGCAACATAGCAAAAAATCCAGAGATCTTTCTTCTAAGTAATATAAGAAGTAAAGAACTTGGTCTCGATTTGGATGGAGCACAAAAAAGATTTATTATGATAGCCTTAGCTGTAGCAAAAAAATGTATTATGTCAACCTGGAAATTAGAAGATAGCCTGAGAATACAGCAATGGTACATAGAAATGAATAAATGTATTCCATTGGAAAAAATAACATATAATTTAAGAAATAGCATCACAGTATTCGAACAAATTTGGGAACCGTACATGGAACACAACAGAGAAGCCCTACCACGGACCTCCACCCCCTAAAATGACAGAAGGAGAAGACGAAATGAACTGACCCATTATGTAAAAGTAGATGACACAAATTTCTTGTTTATTTTCATTGTGTGATGACGTTGTTTAATGGGTTTAATGTATCATATAGGTTGAACGTTGAGTGAGTGGGGAGGGGGAGTGAGGGAGGGAGGGAAGGGAGGAAGGAAAAAGGGGAGAAAATGACACTGTGTATATTCAAGAGGGAAATGTCTGTGTATTTTGATCAGTATGGTTGAAAAATAAAAAATTTTAAATAAAAAAAAAGGGAATAAACTGATCCTTGTCCTTCTGCAAGAATGACTGGCGTTAAAGGAAAGGTTTAAACATCCCAAGGTTTCATCTTCTCTGTGCTGACAAAGTTGGCATTCTGGGCTCGTCCCATTTGCCTGCATTTAGTCCAAATCTTGAACCCTTCTGAGCCAAATATCTGTCCAAATATGGTTAGGGGTTTAAATCTTAACTTTTCTTTTTAAATTTAGACATACAGCATAGTAACAGGTCCATTCAGCCCACAAGCCTATTCTGCCCAATTCCACCCAATTGACCTACAACCCCCAGTACATTTCAAACTGTGGGAGGAAACCGGAGCTCCTGAAGGAAACCAACGCAGGAAAACGGTACAGAGGGCTGTAATGGTATTGCACTAACCGCTATGCCAACTATTACAAACTTTTAAATGGCAAAATTGTATCAGCTTCTACAGTTTCTTCTGGCCGCTCATTCCAGTACAGACCACCCTCTGAATGAAAAAAGTAGCCCCAAAGATTTCCCCTTAAACCTCTCCCCTCAAACTCAGCCTCACTGCACAGCATGTGACATTAATTAAGCAAGGAGTGTTTAAATGTCGAATGACTGTGTAAATACACATCAGTGGAAGCTCAGTTAAAATATCCTAGATGGGAATTAGCAAACAGGAACTATGAGCTTTCCACATCCTGGAGTTGCCCAAGGCATCCTGGGATTATACCTAACGGAACCAGAAACATCAATAAAAGAATTACATAAGAAATTGAAGGAGTATGGAGAAGTGTCGGGATACAAGATTAATGCAAATAAAAGTGAAGCAATGCCAATGAATAATGTGGATTTCTCAAAATTCAAGAAAGAATCACCGTTTAGATGGCAAATGCAAACAATACGATACCTAGGTATACAAATAAATAAAAACCTCAGCCATCTATATAAACTTAATTATTATCCACTAATGAAAAAAATAGAGGAAGATTTAGACCATTGGAAAGACTTACCATTAACACTAATAGGAAGGATAAACTGTATTAAAATGAACATTTTTCCAAGGATACAATACCTATTTCAGGCACTGCCAATACACTTGACAGAAAAATTCTTTAAGGAGTTAAAGAAAATAATAAGGAAATTTTTATGGAAAGGGGGGAAACCGAGGATAGCACTAGATAAATTAACAGAATGGTATAGACAAGGAGGCTTACAACTGCCAAATTTTAAAAATTATTATAGAGCCGCACAATTAAGATATCTATCAGATTTTTACCAAACAAAAGAAAAGCCAGATTGGACTAGATTAGAGCTAGACAAAATAGGGGAGAAGATACCTGAACATATATTATATAAATGGGATGAAAAATTGGTAAAACATAGGAATTCTCCAGTATTGCACTATTTGCTTAATATTTGGAAGAAGATTCATGTAGAAAGAAATAAAACAAACTACCAATTATCAAAACTAATACTGACGCAAAATCAGCTAATCCCTTTTACGGTAGATAACCTGTCTTTTAGAGAATGGGAGAAAAAAGGGATTAAAAGAATAGAAAATTGTTTTTCGGGGAATAAATTATTATCCTTTGAACAAATGAAGGATAAATATAATATAACTCAAGATACAGTGCTGGCATACTGCCAATTGAAATCCTATTTAAAGGATAAATTGGGAAGTAGTCTGAAGTTACCAGAAGGAAGCAATTTTGAATATCTGATTACAGACACAATGATAATTAAAAAATTTATAACAAACATGTATATCAAACTACAAGAAAAGGAGAATGAGGAAATAAATGGTAAATCCAAACAAAAGTGGGAACAAGATCTAAACATAAAGATAAAAAAGGAAACATGGGAGAGGTTATGTTTAGGAACTATGAGAAATACAATAAATACGAGATTACGTATGATACAATATAATTGGATACATAGGTTATATATCACTCCTCAAAAGTTAAATAAATGGGACCCAACAGTATCTGACAGATGTTTTCGTTGTAAAAAAGAAATGGGAACAACAATTCATGCAATCTGGACTTGTGAAAAGGTGAAATAATTTTGGGAAGATCTAAACCAGATATTAAATAAAATTACAGAAAGTAATATACCAAAAAACCCAGAGATCTTCCTCCTAAGTAACATAAAAAATAAAGAATTTGGACTTGATTTGGAGGGTGTACAAAAAAGATTTGTTAAGATAGCCCTAGCTGTAGCAAAAAAATGTATTATGTCAAACTGGAAAATAGAAGATAATTTGAAAATACAGCAATGGTATATAGAAATGAATAAATGTATTCCATTAGAAAAAATAACATATAGTTTAAGAAATAATATAACATTATTTGAACAAATATGGGAGCCGTACATGGAATATAATAGAGAAAACCTACCGGGACATCTATCACCTAAAATGACAAAAGGAAAAGAGAATGGAAAGAATTGACTCAGTGGAAGTTTTTGTTCGTTAATGTTGAGTGACAACATTGTTTGATGGGTTTGATGTATCTTGGACTCAGAGTTTTAAATGGATGGAGGGGGAGGTGGGGGGAGAGGGGAGGAGGGGGGGGGTAGAAAACGGCACTGTATATATTTGAAAGGAGAAATGTGTATATCTTGAATAATGTGATCTATAGTGTGAAAAATAAAAAATTAAAAATAAAAAAAAAGGGTAGTCTTCGACTCCGGGGTGGTATTGATGCATTCATGAAATGGAGTAAGAAATTGATGGCGCTTAATCCCGACAACTCTGGAAGTAATGAATGTGCACCATGAATGGCAGGGTCTAAGGGAGAACTGAGGGACATCGAACAGCATCAGTGACCTGGGTCTGAATACGGCACTATCTGTAAGGAGTTTGCATGTTCTCCCCGTTTCTGCGTGGGTTTTCCCCAGCAGCTCTGGTTTCCGCCCACCTTCCAAAATGTATGGGGGGGTTGTAGGTTAATTGGGGTATTTAGGGCGGCATGGGGTCATAGGCCAGAAGGGCCTGTCGCCATGCTGCAAGTCGATGATAAATTAACCACAGTGCAGTCAAGCCCATCAGCCCACATGAGTATGAAGTAAATGCTGTGTTTAATGAAGCATTTGGGCTACTGGCCTTCATCTGTCAGGTGACTGAGGTAATGTTCCAACTTTATGAAACATTGGTCAGATGTCAGCCTGAGTGCTGGGCCAAGTTCTGGTCACCACAATGTAGCAAGGGTGTGAAACCACTGGAGAAGGTCCAGAGGAGATTCACCAGGACAGAAGGGACGGGAGAGGATGGATCTGTTTTTCTGGAGTTGAGAATGTTAAATGGTTATAATTGAGGGAGAGAATAGAAGGGTTGTTTTCGATGGTGGGAAAGCACAACTGCAGGATTGAAGGGAGTGCACTTAGAATAGAGATGTAGAGAAATGTCCTTAGTCAAAGATTGGTGAATCGATGGAATTTGTTGCCACAGGTGGTTGTGGAGGCCAAGTCATTAGGTGCATTTAAGGTAGAGATTGATAGGTATCTGAATACTCAGCGTATCAAGGGTTATGGGAACAAGAGAGGAGAGTGGGGCTGAGTGGAAGAATGGGTCAGCTCATGATTGAATAGTGGGACAGACAATGGGTTGAAAAGCTTACTTCTGCTCTTATGTCATATAGCCTTGGATAAAACTATGAAGGGTATAGATAGGGTGGGATGCTGGAAACCTCCTCATATTAGAGAGAGATAAAACAAGAAGACCTAGATTTCGGGCAAGGGGAAAGAGTTGGAGGGGATCTGATGGGGGCACCTTCACCCAGAGAGTGGCAGGTACACAATGTCAGTGACAACAGTGTCATGAGACTAGGCATTGAAGCTTGAGGCTAACTCTGACACGTCCCCACTGGACTGCAAGGATGTGGTGGACTGAATGCTGCGCAATTCTGACGCTGCAGCACTCACTCACTCACTCAACTCGGGATCTTGTCCTGCAGTAGGGGTTGTACTCACAACCCTCAGATTCAGAGCGAGTTCTCATCAGGCAAGAGCAGAGTGAACTAGGTGCTTTTAAAAGGCCATAAATCTTCGTCCGCGAAGCCAAGCCAAAGAAGAAGAATGTAACATAGAGACACACACAAAACCCCCAGAGAGAAAATACCCACACAAACATACAACACCCAAACACAGACTCACACACACTCACACTAACAAACACACACAGAACACCCCCATACAGAGAGAGACAGATGCACACACATATAAAGAAGACCCCCCACTCACAGAGATACACGTAGAGACCAACTTAACTTAGACACTGATACCCACAGAAAATACAGCCGTGTGTGTGTGTGTGTGTGTGTGTGTGTGTGTGTGTGTGTGTGTGTGTGTGTGAGAGAGAGACAAAGGCATAAACAGGCATCCACATAGACACACTGATTCACACAGAAAATACCCGAGAGAAAAAAAAATGCAAATAAAAAGCTACTCACACTTCCAGCCCAGATATCATTTCTCTTCCCTGCTAATTTGTAATAAACGTAGATGGTTTCGCCCGCTTTAAACTTGAGGAAGCGGCAGTCAGGACCTACAAAGTCCCTCAAAGCTTTACCACGGCACATCAGCACTAGAAGGAAGAAATCAAAGATAATTAGCTGGAGGTCTCCCAACATTCTCTCCAGCAGATCTCCCCAACTCCCCTATCCTAAGTGCTCCACTGACACAGAATCCTTCCCCCCGACCACCAACCTCCACCACCCCTCCCCATCCCTCCAGACAGAGGGAGAAGCTCTTCCTCCCCCACTTAGTCAGTACATTGCAGTAAAAAAAAAGGGAGGGGAGGGGAGCTCCAGGTTAGGGTTATAATACAATTCACTCATGACCAGGCTTAAATCACCATCCAGGACCTGGACATTTTAAAGTGGTGCATGCCATTTTTTTTTTACAATATTTACTGTCACGTATTCTGAGGTACTGTGAAAAGCTTTATATTGTGTGCCACCCAGCCAAGCCAACCCATACTTTACAGCAGGCAGTGTTAAATGATTGCAATGCTTGGAGGATCAATAAGGTGGAAAGTCACAGACCTTTGGGCAGTATTGGTTAGCGCAACAATACTACAGGGCCAGCAACCCAGGTTCAAATCCACTGCTGTCTGTCAGGAATTTGAATGTTCTCCCCATGTCCTCACAAAATCATCAGAAAAGAGGTGTAGGTGCCACAAGAATCACACCAGGAACAGCTGCTCCCCCTCCACCATCAGACTACGGCAAACTCAATCAGGCATTTATTTGTGCACTTGATTGTTTTTTTTTACCATTCTCTCTGCATTGCAACGTTAAATTTGTTTACATTTGTAGCGGCACTACACCTCCCAAAAGGCATCGAACCAGCCATGTGGCGTCAGCGCGTAATGACGTCAGCACGGGTCGAGCGCTTGGTTCGGGCTTTTAAAAGGTTGTGCAGGTGATGAAGTGTAAATCCGTATGATTCAGTCTAGAAACACCTGGTGTGGTTATTTTGCCGTGTCCACTGTAATTCCAGTGGCCATAATTGGTGACCCCGACGAGTCCAAAAATATATTTTTGGACAAACATGGACTCTGCAGCCCTTACTGTGAAGCTACCCCCTTTCTGCACAGCTGAGCCTGAACTGTGGTTCCAACAGGCTGAAGCTCAATTTCACCTTTGCAAAGTCAAACTGGACACCACTCATTATTACCATCTTGTCAATGTCCTGGACCAGGCCGTCGCTAAGAGGGTTGGTGTCTTCCTATGGGATCCACCACATACCAGTAAGTATGACACTTTAAAAGTACTTCTATTATGTGTAATATGGTATGTCCCGTAGGGAAAGGGCAGCCAAACTACTGCACTTCAATGGGTTGGGAGACCATGCCCCATCAGAACTAATGGATGAAATGCTATCCTGGCAGCTGGCAAAAGGCCCAATATGTTATTCGAGCAGCTCTTTTTGGAGCAAATGCCAGATAATATTAGGCTCTTGTTATCCAAGTGTTCATTTGAAAACCCAAGGGCTGTAGTGGCGGAGGCAGACATTCTATGGCTGGCTAAAAATGCACAGCAAGGAAAGACAAGTCTGCATAACCAATCCCTCCAATATTGGCCCCGTGTCACACTCCAGTGCTCTTAACACATCACTCCCTACAAGCAGGCAACGCCCCAAGACAAGCAAGCAGCCTGTGGACTCTTCATCTCCCTCCCCTCATCAATGTGATCTACCGGGATCGTTGTCTGAAGAGGGCCCGCAAAATCATTGAGGACCCCTTCCACCCCGCACACAGCATCTTTCAGCTGCTCCTGTCAGGGAAGAGATACAGGAGGATCAGAGCCAGCACCGCCAGGCTGAGGAACAGCTTCTTCCCACGGGCAGTGAGAACGCTGAACGACCAAAGGCACTGCTCATACAAACCATTTGCACAAAACGATGTCTGTTTATTTATTTATTTTTATAGATAAAATACTTATCCTGCATATATGTATTTTTTTGTCTGTACATGTGTTATGTCTGGCTGTGTGTCTGCGTGTTTTGCACTGAGGCTGTACTTGTACAATCAGATGACAATAAATGTGACTTGACTAGTCTCACCTGCCAATAGAAGCAACTTTCCTGCCTCTATTCTATCTATCCCTTTCATAATTTTATGTCTCTATAAGATTTCCCCCCACCCCATACTTATAAATTCCAGCAAGTACAATCCCGGGTGACTCGATCTCTCCTCACCCCTTCACTTCTGAAATCAACCAGGTAAACACGACGCATGAGAAAAAACTTTGTGCGTCTCTAAATCGCACGTATCGGTGTGGTTTTGAGCACAAGTTATTCCACAAGTGCTCCCTTCAAACAAGCTGCAACAGTTAACTCAAGAAAATACAGAACTAAATTAAAATTTGCGACAACACCCAAATAATAAGGCATGGTAGACGAAAAGGAGTGAAAGTCTAGGTGTGTGGCTGGTGCCAACAAGCTCTCTCTCCTTGTCAACAAGATGAAGGAGATGATCACTGACCTCAGGAGAGGGGGCAGAGTCCACACCCCTGTCCATCTTAATGGTGCTGACATTGAAAGAGTAGGTAGCTTTGTTGGGATAAATATCTCCAATGCCCTGACCTGGGACAAACAAGTTGAGGTGACAATAATGAAAGCAGACTAATAGTTTTTTTTGAGTACGATGGAAGTTCAGCATGTCCCCCTTGACCCTCAGCAACTTCTACAGGCACACCGTTGAAAGCAGGGTTGCCTGATGCATCACAGCATGGGACGGCAGCTGCCCTGTTCGAGGTCAGAATTTTCAAAGGGTGGTGACTGCAGCTCAGAACACCATGCCAACGTCCCTCCCCTCCATCTCCCATTGCTTAGGAAAGGTCACTCCCTGGACACACACTCTTCTCCCTCCTTCCATCAGAGAAGGGGGGGAAGGTTCAAGAGTGTACAGGTGCAAACAAAAAGGGCTAAAGACAGTTTCTTCCCTGCAGCCATCAAGCTCTTGAATAAACCCCACCTCAGTGCTCCCATGCTATCCTTGCTTGGTACTAAATGATCTTCCTTTTCATTGTAATCCAATATTCTATAAATGGTGCTCCTTACACGGCTATATGAAAAAATGTTAAAAACCTGTTAATCTGCTCGCAGAAGAACCCTTCTCACTGTACTTGGGAGTAATGTGACAAGTAAATTTCAAACTTGACACAAAGATTGGAGATGACTGCTTCTCAGACTGGAAGCCTGTAACTAGTGGTGTGCCTCAGGGATCGGTGCTGGGACCATTGTTGTTTGTCATCTATATATCAGTGATCTGGATGATAATGTGGTAAATTGGATCAGCAAGTTTGTAGATGACACTAAGATTGGAAGTGTTGTGGACAGCGAGGAAGGTTTTCAAAGCTTACATAGAGATCTGGACCAGCTGGAAAAATGGGCTGAAAAATGACAGATGGATTTAATGCAGACAAGTGTGAGGTGTTGCACTTTGGAAGGACAAACAAAAAAGGACATACACAGTAAATGATAGGCCACAGAGGGGTGCAGTAGAACAGAGGGATCTGGGAATACAGATACATAATTCCCTGAAAATGGTGTCACAGGTGAATGGGGTTGTAAAGAGAGCTTTTTTGGCATATTGGCCTTCATAAATCAACGTATCAAGCATAAGGGTTGAGATGTATGGTAAAGTTGTACAAGACATTGAGGAGGCTAAATTTGGATATTGTGTGCAGTTTTAATCATCTAACTACAGGAAAGATATCAATAAGATAGAAAGAGTGCAGAGAAGATTTATTAAGGTGTTGCCCAGACTTCAGGAACTGAGTTATGGGGAAAGGTTAAACAGGTTAGGACTTCTTGTTAATCCCTGGAGCATAGAAGTATGAGGGAAGATTTGATAGAAGTATTTAAAATTATGAGGGGGACAGACAAAGTAAATGGGATAGGCGTTTTCCACTGAGGGTCGGTGAGACACAAACCAGAGGACATGGGTTAAGAGTGAAAGGGGAAACATTTAGGGGGAACATCTTCATGCATAGAGTGGTGGGAACTTGAAACTAGCTTCCAGCTGAAGTGGTGAATGCAGGCTCAATTTTAACAATTAAGAAGAATTTGGACAGGTACATGGATGGGAGAGGAATGGAAGGTTATGGACTGGGTGCAGGTCAGTGGGACTAGGCAGAAAAATGGTTTGACAGACTAGAAGGGCCTGTTTCTGTGCTGTAATGTTCTATGGTTGTATAACCTGTGCTTCTGCTCACAGAATCTTTCTCACTGTACTTGGTATAATGTGACAGGTAAACGCCTTTCGGTCCTCGGTGTTGTGCTGACCCAGATATTTCTTATATATTCCCTACCTTGTAACCTTCTATTTTTCTTCCATCCATGTGCCTGTCTAAGAGTCTCTTAAATGCCCCTAATGTTTCAGCCTCCACCACCCCTGGCAAGACATTCCTGGCACCAAAACTTACCCCTATGTAAAAAAACTTACCCCTGATGTCTCCCCTAAATTTCCCTCCCTTCACTTTGTCCAGGTGTCCTTGATGTTTGCTATTTCTAATTTGGGAAAAAGGTGCTGGCTCTCCACTTTATCTATGCCTCTCAAAATCTTGTCGACCTCTATTAAGTCTCCTCTTATCCTTCTACGCTCCAAAGAGAAAAGTCCCAGCTCTGATAACCTTGCCTCATAAAGACTTGTTTTCCAATCCCAGGCAACATCCAGGTAAATCTGCTCTGAGCCCTCTCCACAGCTTGCACATCCTTCCTATAATGAGCTGACCGGAACTAAACACAATACTCTAAATGTGGACTCCAGGATCCTTTAATGAGACAAACTGTTTCCACCCAAAATTTTAACAGACCATTTCTCTCCCTGCCTGATCCGCTGAGTCGCTCCCGCATCTCTTAGCTCACTCAAGATTCCATCATCTGCAGTTTTTGTGTTCCCCTAAAGATGGTCATACAACTAAAAGGGCAAAGCCAAAACAAATCAACTTGCGTTTGAACAGCCCCTTCTGTTACAGGATACGTTAGCATAGTTATGGGTTTAAAAAAAAGATAGAGTGTGGGGGTTTAATTTAGGTTACACTTCACAGAGTAATGCAAGAGCTTTGCTGAAGTGAGACATGCAGGCATCAGTGACTTTGCAGAGACAATGGAACTGCTCTGAAAAGGACTTCAAAAGGAAGTGCAAATGGAACATAAAGCTGATCACGTCTAGGCTCAGATACTGACAAGATCTTTTGAAATTTGGGTTTGGAGCCCTGTGAGAAGTCACATGGTTTTTACAAGCAAAGATAGGAAAAAAACAAACAGGTGATTTATCTTTTGGGGAGAGAGAGAGGTCAGTTCTACAGTAGCAGTTGAGGCTGCAAAATGGCAAGCTGTCAGGCTTGTTAAACCCCATTTTGAACACAGGTTGTAAGTTCTGAGTTCAGCCTGTTCAAAACCCTTGTAGTCCTTACAAGAGGAAATGGCTGGCTAGAATGTTTCTCCTGAAATAAGGGAAACAAGAAGAACTCTGTGGTGACCTGGAAGAAAGAGGTTATCATTTGTAAAACCCATGATGGGACAAGTTTCTTCGGCCAGACACCGAAGTGACTGATTGGAGGAAATCAGTTTGTATGCGTCCAACAAGCAACAAACCTCTCTCTGAAACCAACAAGAACGTTCCTGAATGGTAGCCATTTACCTTTCAGCACCAGAGCCTGGTGGAAATTATAAAGGTTGAATTCTGTGCACAGTATAAAAATTGCCTGATACCGGTGAACTTGGAGAAGTGAAAACTGAATGATTGGGCAGTGAAACATTTCCTGAACATATACACATTACACACACATGTGCTTAGAATTAGAAGAGGGTTAAGTTTAAGATTGATCTTGTTATAATGTTTAAAGAAAATTAAAAGCAACTTTTGTTTAAGTAACCATTGTCTTGGTGAATTTCTATTGCTGCTGGGTTTTGGGGTCCTCTGGGCTCGTAACACTGCCAATTCCCAAAGTGCTTGACAGATGAAGACATATTTGCAAAACCAATAGCCAATTTACCCACAGCTAGTTTGTAGAGAGAACAGCTTTAGAAATATTGAATGGGGTATGAGTGTTGATTAGAATACTTGAAAGAACCACCACTCTTCTTCAAAGTAACACCCCAGTCTTTTTTTTAATATTTAACTAAGTCTTTGTTTTATCAACTGAGTGAATCACAGCTGGTACTAAATGACCACAAAAATCTAAAAGTTGGGAAAAGTCTTAACATTTTTCCTATATTACAGAAAGGAGATTTGCTCATTTCTTTGACCAGCAATGTAATAGTTAAATGACCAGACTAGTGTCCAGTGGTTTGTACTCTTGATGCAAGCTCACATCCAACCACCTTGGCTGAAGGATTAAGAAGCTGAACACAATCTTGAGGAACCAAAGTTTCCAAACCCAAAACCCAACTATTCTTTCTCTCCCTCTAAGCCTGTTCGACCAGCTGACCTCCTCCAACAGACTGCGTTCAGCTTCACATTCCAGCATCTCCTGTTCGCCCTCTGTCTGAGGAAGTAAACTAATCAGAAATAAAAGATCAACAGCAATAATGCCCGCAGCAAATTACAGGATTAAAAAAATTCCTTCAGGTTGGCTGACATTCATCTGCCATCCTCGCTGAGTCATAGAGTTTCACATCACGGATAAAAAGGTCCTTCAGCCCAACATGCCTATGCCAACCAAGCTTGTCCTATTTTCTGATTGCTCCAAATCCATAGATCTCTCATGCTGCCATGCAGGTTGATAGGGTAGTTCAGGTTTATGGTATGCTGGCCTTCATTAGTTCAAGAGTCATGAGATATCAAGCTCTGGTGAGACCACACTTGGAATGTAGTGTTAGGTTCTATTCAGCTCATTACAGGAAGGACGTGGAAGCTATGGAGAGGGTGTAGGGAGATTTTCCGGGATGTTACTTCAGTTGGAGAACATGTCTTATGAGACAAGGGCTTTTCTCTTTGGAGCAAAGAATGGGAAGTGACAAAGTGTACAAGATTATGAGGGGCATTGACTGGGTGGATAGCCAGTACCTTTTTACCAGGGCAACAGTAGCAAACTCCAGAAGACATCTGGACAAGGTGAGGGGAGGAAAGTTTAGGGGAAGCATCAGAGGTAAGGTTTTTTTTAAAAGACACAGAGTAGTGGAACGCATTGGCAGGGGTGGTGGTGGAGGCTGGTAGGTTTAGGGGTGTGTGGTAGGGAAAGTTTAGATGGTTGAGCAGGTTTATATCGGTCAGCACAACATCATGGAGTGAAGGGCTGTAGTGTTCTCTGCTCTAAAACATTTCCCATCTCCCAAACAACTAGGAAAATATCCTGAGAAGTGGCAGTGCCTGCTCTCAATCCCGCCCACATCCTGTTAGCGAATGAATTAATGCATTAAAAATATGGAGCCTCCCCAAAACCAGGGAAACTGGAACGATGTGGATTCCTTTAATCCAAAAACCAAACCCCGACTGAAGCAAAAGAATCAGCATCGCCCCTTCTCTTCACAATCAGACGAGATAGGGCAATCGAGTGCAAGTTTATGGTGCGTGGGTGTGTGGAAAGGCAATAATTGGAAGTAGTCACACGGCTGATAAACACAGATTAAGTCTGAGTGAGGAGATAACAGCCATCAGTGGCGGGCTGCCCGCCTGCCGTGGGTCGGGGAGGGGGAGGCGGCCGCCCTCCCTCCCTCCCATCTCCTGGCTGCACTGGAACTCCAGCCTGGGGCATGGCTCGTCCAGGAGCATCCGGACCCCGGCCCAACACGCCCCTTCCCTCACTTACTGCTGCATTCCTCGTCCTGGCAGCGTTTGAAGTCGGACAGCAGCTTCTGCCCGGAGCCGACGGCGGCGACCACCAGCACCCACACACACAGCTCCCTCAGCACCACAGCCATGTTGCGCGGCGCAGGCGCGCTGGGCACCGCGACACGTCAGCAGCAGAGAGGGGGGCGGGAAGAAGGGGGGAGGGGGGGGATGGGGCGGGAAGAAGGGGGGGATGGGGCGGGAAGAAGGGGGGGATGGGGCGGGAAGAAGGGGGGGATGGGGCGGGAAGAAGGGGGGGATGGGGCGGGAAGAAGGGGGGGATGGGGCGGGAAGAAGGGGGGGATGGGGCGGGAAGAAGGGGGGGATGGGGCGGGAAGAAGGGGGGGATGGGGCGGGAAGAAGGGGGGGATGGAGGGGGTGAGATGGGAAGAAGGGGGGATGGAGGGGATGAGATGGGAAGAAGGGGGAATGGAGGGGGTGAGATGGGAAGAAGGGGGAATGGAGGGGGTGAGATGGGAAGAAGGGGGGATGGAGGGGGTGAGATGGGAAGAAGGGGGGATGGAGGGGGTGAGATGGGAAGAAGGGGGGGATGGAGGGGGTGAGATGGGAAGAAGGGGGGATGAAGGGGGTGAGATGGGAAGAAGGGGGGATGGAGGGGGTGAGATGGGAAGAAGGGGGGATGAGATGGGAAGAAGGGGGGATGGAGGGGTGAGATGGGAAGAAGGGGGGATGGAGGGGTGAGATGGGAAGAAGGGGGGATGGAGGGGGTGAGATGGGAAGAAGGGGGGATGGAGGGGATGAGATGGGAAGAAGGGGGAATGGAGGGGGTGAGATGGGAAGAAGGGGGGGTGGAGGGGATGAGATGTGAAGAGGGGTGGAGAAGGGGAGGATGATGAGGGGAGATTGGGGGGATGGTGAGGGGAGATTGGGGGGATGGTGAGGGGAGATTGGGGGGATGGTGAGGGGAGATTGGGGGGATGGTGAGGGGAGATTGGGGGGATGGTGAGGGGAGATTGGGGGGATGGTGGGAGATTGGGAGAAATGGGGAGAGGGAGGGGGAGAGGTTAGGGGAGGAGAGGAGGAGAGGGTGGGGGAGGAGAGGGAGGGGAAGGGCGATAGGGGAGGATGCGGAGGGCAATAGGGGAGGATGGGGAGGAGAGGAGGGAGGGGATAGGGAGAGGAGGGGAAAGGGGAGGAGGAGAGGATGGAGATAGGGGAGGAGGAGGGAATGGGAGGAGGAGGGAATGGGAGGAGGAGGGGATGGGGATAGGGGAGGATAGGTGATGAGGTGGGAAGCGGGGGTGGAGAGTGAGGGGAATGGATGGAGAGGGAAGGGGTGGATGGATAGAGGGGAGGGAGGGGAAGGAGGATTGGGATGGGGAGGATAGGTGATGAGATGGGAGAGGGGATAGATGGAGGGATGGAGTGAGGCGAATGGATGGAAAGGGAGAGGGGATGGAGGAGTGATGGTGAGGGGATTTGATGGGGAAGGAACTGGATGGAGGGGGAGGGAATCGAAGGGGAGAGGGATGGATGGTGGGACGGGATTGATGGTGGAGGGGAGGGGACAGGGAATAGAAGGGGAGAGTGGGCAGGGAATAGAAAGGGAGAGGGAATGGATAGAAGGGGAGTGTCAGGGAATAGAAGGGGAGGGAAAGAGGGGCAGGGAATTGATTAAGGGGAAAGAAGGAAAGAGCAAGGGATGGATGGAGGTGTAGATAGGCTGGAAAATAATAATTGGAGACAAGGAGATGGCAGAGGAACTAAATGAGTATTTTGCTAGATGTCAAAGGGTATCAGGGAAGGGAAATGAGTGCACTCACTATTACAAGGGAGAAGATGCTCAAAAAGCTGAATAATCCTAGACCAAAGGTAGCAGTAATGATTGTGAAGTCAATAGTAATGATCGTTCGAGAATCAATAGATTCTGGTATTGTCCTGGAGAAATGAAAAATCACAAATGTGACCACTTTTCAAGAGGGAGAGAGGCAGCAGTAGAGAAATTATAGAGCAGTTAGCCAGACATACAGATGGGTTGGGAAGATGCTGGAGTCAGTGGTCAAAGATGAAGTTACAGAGCACTTGGAGGCATATGACAAGATAAGGTAAAGCCAGCATGGTTTCCTTAAGGGAAAATCTTACTTCTTCAAAAAATTCAAATTGGTTTGCGAAGTAACAAGCAGGCTGGACAAAGGAGATGCAGTGGATGTGGTGTATTTGGATTTTCAGAAGGTCTTTGACAATATTCTGAGAGGAGAGGGAGAGCAGCCTGATGTCTTGGTACATGTGGGTACAAACGACATTGACAAGAAAAGGGAGGAGGTAATGAAAAGGGATTACAGTAAGCTGGGACAAAAGCTGAAAGACAGGAACGCTAGGGTGGTGATCTCGGGATTACTACCTGTTCCAAATTCAAGTGATGAAAAGAATGTAAGGATAAGGAAAATGAACATATGGCTGAGGGGCTGGTGTATAAGGCAAGGATTTGGCTTCTTGGATCATTGGGATCTCTTTTTGGGAAGGCATGATCTTTACAAGAAGGACAGGTTGCACCTAAATCCAAAAGTTGTCAACATTTTGGCAAGTATGTTTGGTACAGCAGTGGGGCAAGGTTTAAACTAATTTGGCAGGGGTATGGGAACCTGAGTGATAGGGAAAAGGGTAGGGAAGATCAAGAAATGGCCAGGAAAAGTAATGTTGGGAGGAAAAAGTAAAAAATCAGATGGTGCAGTGAGTTTTCGGGTCAATGATAGTGTTAAGAAAATTACAAAGAAAAATAGTGGGCAGAAAAATCAAAAGAAAAGGTTACAGAAGTCACTAGATATTAAAAGGACAAAGAGCATAAGGGCACTTTATCTGAATGCCCGCAGTATTAGAAATAAGGTCAGTGAACTTGAGGTGCAAATCGGTACCCATGCCTATGATTTGATAGCCATCACGGAAACATGGCTACAAGGTGACCCTAAATGGGAATTAAACTTTCAAGGGTATCAGGTGATGCAAAGAGATAGACAGGATGGTAAGGGAGGTGGAGTTGCACTCTTAATCAAAGATGAGCTCCAGGCAGTAGTGAGGGATGATATAAGATCTAAAGAGCATAATGTTGAGTCCATTTGGGTAGAGATAAAGATTAACAAAGGGAAAAAATTATTGGTGGGTGTTATTTATCGTCCACCAAATAACAATAGTTTAGTGGCACAGGAAATAAATAGAGATAAGTGAGGCGTGTAATAATGATACGACAGTAGACACTGAACTCAAAACGGTCAACCAGTTTACCTACCTCGGCTGCACCATTTCATCTGATGCAAGGATCGACAAAGAGATAGACAACAGACTCGCCAAGGCAAATAGCACCTTTGGAAGACTACACAAAAGAGTCTGGAAAAACAACCACCTGAAGAAACACAAAGATCAGCGTGTACAGAGCCGTTGTCATACCCACGCTCCTGATCGGCTCTGAATCATGGGTCCTCTACTGGCATCACCTACGGCTCCTAGAACACTTCCATCAGCACTGTTTCTGCTCCATCCTCAACATTCATTGGAATAACTTCATCACCAACATCGAAGTACTCGAGCTGGCCGAGTCCGCATGCATCAAATCCATGCTGCTGAAGACCAAACTGCGCTGGGTGGGTCACGTCTCCAGAATGGAGGACCATCGCCTTCCCAAGATCGTGTTCTTTGGTGAGCTTTCCACTGGCCACCGAGACAGGTGCACCAAAGAAGAGGTACAAGGACTGCTTAAAGAAATCTCTTGGTGCCTGCCACATTGAACACCGCCAGTGGGCTGATATTGCCTCCAACCGTGCATCTTGGCGCCTCACAGTTCGGCGGGCAGCAACCTCCTTTGAAGAAGACCGCAGAGCCCACCTCACAAACACCCAACCCCAACCAACCAATTTTCCCTTGCAACCGTGCCTGCCTATCCCACATCAGACTTGTCAGTCACCAACGAGCCTGCAGCAGACGTGGACATACCCCTCCATAAATCTTCGTCCGCGAAGCCAAGCCAAAGAAAAGAAAGAAGTCATGGGGGATTTTAACTTCCACATAGATTGGGAAAATCAAGTTGGTCGTGGGAGTCTGGAAGAGGACTTCATAGAATGCATCCTCGATAGTTTTCATGAGCAGCATGTTAAGGAGCCAACAAGAGAAAATGCTCTCCTGGATCTAGTGTTGTGCAATGAGATAGGTAGAGTAAATGATGTAATAGTCAGAGACCATCTGGGAAATAGCGATCATAGTATGATTGAATTTCTCATTCAGATGGAAGGGGAAATAGTTAGATCCAAAACTAATATATTATGCTTAAAAAGGGGTGACTACCATAAGATGAGGGAGGAATTGGGCAGAGTGGACTGGGAGCACAGGGTAATTGATGAAACAGTTGAGGAAGAGTGGAAGATTTTCAAAGAAATATTTTGTAATGCTCAACAAAAATATATTCCGGTCAGGAAAAAGGGCAGCAAAAGAGGGAAAAATCAATCGTGGATAACAAAGAAAATAAAGGAGAGTATAAAATTGAAGGCACAGGTGTACAAAGCTGCAAAGAGCAGTGGGAAACTGGAAGATTGGGAAAACTTTAAGAGACAACAAGGGGTTACAAAGCGGGTAATAAGAAATGGGAAAAAGGAATATGAAAGTAAATTGGGACAAAGTATAAAAAGAGAAAGCAAAAAATTTTATAAATATATAAAACGGAAGAGGGTGGCCAGAGTTAACATCAGAGCCTTGGAGGATGAGAAGGGAAAACTGGTAGCAAAAAATGAGGAAATGGCCGAGGCATTAAACAAATATTTTGTGTCAGTCTTCACGGTGGAAGATACGTCCAGCATGCCCAAGCGCGGAGTTATGGATGCGAATGTTGGGGAGGGCCTTGATAAAATAGTTGTTACAAAGGAAGTAGAGATGGAGAAACTAATGGAACTAAAGCCAGACAAATCACCTGGTCCTGATATTCATCCAAGAGTTCTGAAGGAAATGGCAGAAGTTATAGTTGATGCATTGGTGGTCATATACCAAAATTCCTCGGATTCTGGGCAGGTCCCGGCAGACTGGAAGACAGCAAATGTCACGCCACTTTTTAAGAAGGGATGTAGGCAGAAGACTGGAAATTATCGTCCAATTAGCTTGACATCTGTAGTTGGAAAAATGCTTGAAGCCGTCATAAAAGATGAAATAGTGAAACTTTTGGAACGTAATCAGGCAGACGCAGCATGGTTTTAGAAAGGGAAGATCTTGTTTGACAAACTTGTTAGGATTCTTTGAGGATATAATGGGTGCGGTGGATAGAGGGGAACAGGTTGATGTTGTATATTTGGATTTCCAGAAAGCGTTTGATAAAGTACTGCACAAGTTACAGGAATGTGGAGTCCGGGGAAGTATATTGGCATGGATCGAAAATTGGTTGTCTGACAGGAGGCAGAGATTCGGGATAAGTGGGAATTTTTCAGGTTGGCAGAGAGTGGTAAGTGGGGTGCTGCAGGGGTCAGTGCTAGGCCCACAACTGTTCATCATTTACATTGATGACTTGGAGGAGGGGACAAAATGTGGTGTAGCCAAGTTTGCGGATGACATCAAATCGAGTGGAAGAACAAATTGTAATGAGGATGTGGAGAGTCTGCAGAGGGATATAATTAAGCTGGATGAGTGGGAAAAGGTCTGGCAGATGGAGTACAATGTTAGTAAGGGTGAGGTTATCCACTTTGGCAAGAAAAATAAAAGAGCTGAATATTATTTAAAGGGTGAAAAACTACAGCCTGCTGTTGTTCAGAGGGACTTTGGAGTGCTTGTGCATGGATCGCAAAAAGTTAGGTTGCAGGTGCAGCAGGTTATTAAGAAGGCAGATGGAATGTTGGCCTTCATCGCTAGAGGAATTGAATTCAGGAGTAGGGAGGTAATGTTGCAACTGTATAAGGTACTGGTGAGACCGCACCTGGAGTACTGTGTCCAGTTCTGGTCTCCATATTTGAGGAAGGATACACTGGCTTTGGAGACGGTCCAGAGGAGGTTTACTAGGTTGATCCCTGGGATGAAGGGGTTGACTTATGATGAAAGATTAAATCATCTAGGATTGTATTCGCTCGAGTTCAGAAGAATGAGAGATCTTATAGAAACATATAGGATTATGAAGGGTATGGTTTTGAGCTGGCCGGGGAAACTAAAACGAGAGGACACAGTCTCAAGATTCGGGGGAGTAGATTTAGGACAGAGATGAGGAAAAATAGTTTTTCCCAGAGAGCAGTGAATGTTTGGAATTCTCTATCCAGGGTAGTGGTTGAGGCTGCTTCATTAGACATATTTAAAATTTGGTTAGATACATTTTTACATGATAGAGGAATTAGGGGATATGGGGAGAAGGCAGGTAGGTGGAGTTAGGTCATAAATTAGATCAGCCATGATCTTATTGAATGGCGGAGCAGGCTCGATGGGCCATTTTTGGCCTTCTCCTGTTCCTACTTCCTATGTTCCTATGAATAAGAGCTGATCTTTGTATAACAGGAAATGTAATAGTGCAGGTTGATTGTTGGCTGATTGGCAGGAAGCAGAGAGTAGGAATACAGGGATCATATTCAGGTTGGCTGCCAGTTGCTCATGGTGTTCCACAGGGGTCGGTGTTGGGGGCTACTTCTTGTGTTGTATATATATGATTTGGATGATGGAATGAATGGCTTTGTGGCCAAGTTTGCAGATGAAAAGAAGAAAGGTGGAGGAGGAGGTAGTGTTGAAGAAACAAAAGGTCTGAGATGGACAGAATGAGCAGAGAAGTGGCAAATGAAAAACAATATTGGAGAGTATTTGGTCCTGCACTTTGGTAGAAGAAATAAATGGTAAGACTATTTTGAAAATGGGAAGTAAATTGAAAATACCCAGATGCAAAGGGATCTAGGAGTCCTTGTGCAAGATCGTATGAAGGTAAACTTACAGGCTGTGTCAGGGAGTGAAGAAGGCAAATGCAATGCTGCCTTTCATTTTACAAGGAATAGAATATAAGAACAGGGATGTGATGTTGAGGCTTTATAAGGCACTAGTGAGACCTCACTTGGAGTATTATGAGCAGTTTTGGCTCATTTAAGAAAGGATGTGTTGACGTTAGAGAAGGTTCACAAGGATGATTCTGGGAATGAAAGAGTTATCATATGAGGAACGTTGGACAGGTTTTGGCCTGAACTTGTTGGAATTTAGGAGAATGAGGAGGGATCTCATTGAAACATTTTGAATATTGAAAGGCCTGGATGGAGTAAATGAGAAATGCTGTTTCTCATGGTTGGAGAATCTAGGACTAGAGGGCACAACTTCAAGAATGAAGGTTGTCCGCTTAGAACAGAGATACGGAGGAATTTCTTCAGCCAGGGGGTAGGTAAATCTGTGGAATTTGTTGCCACAAGAAGTTGTAGAGGCCACGTTATTGGGTGTATTTAAGGCAGAGATCAATAGGCTCAATTAGCCAGGGCATCACAGGTTGTGGGGAGAAGGACGGGCAGTGGGGCTGAGTGGGAAAATGGATCAACTCGTGATTGAATGGAAGAACAGACTCGATGGGCTGAATAGCCTGTTTCTGTTCCTATGTCATGGAATGGAAGGGGGAAAGGTAGAAGGGGGCAGGGAATGGAGGGGGAGGCACAGAGATAGCAGGGGAGGGAATAGAATGAGGGGGGGGTCAAATGCCAAAGTGATCGAAGGGGGCCAGATAGGGAGTGATAGATGTGGCAGGAGATAAAAAGTGAAGATAAAGGGTGGAGGGGATGGAGGAGAAGCAAAAGGGAATGGAAGGGGCAGGAGGGAGAGAATGGAGTGTTAGGGGTTAACGGGAGAGAGAATGGAGGGGTAGGGGTACACAGGGGAGTGTTATATGTGGATTGTGAAAGAACATGTGGGTTTCCTGTCTTGAACATTCTGGATCATGGATGGTCACATGACCTCCCTGTCTGAAATTTATTTGGAACTCTCATCACCTGCCAATCAAGATTGGACTCCGGCCATTCGTTAGTGCACACCTCACAGCTCATTTAAATGATTCAGCGTCATCATGGCCAGACACCCAGCTCAGAACAGTATAAAGTAAAACACTGATGCAGATGTACATTTATTGCTCTCTGCCTCGTGGTCCAAGCCCCAGACATTGCTCCACACCAGGTTGCTACTATGGACATTGCTGGAAGGCTTACGGGTGTGCACTTAAGTTGAACCGTAGTACTACGATAGATCAGTGCTTGCAGAGAGCCCGCACGTCCAATGGTACAGGGAACCAGTAGGGCGTTTGAAAGTCCCTGCCTGTAGAGTATATGCACGGATGTGAGAGTATAGAAGATAGGTGGCAACAGGTATTGTAGTAGAGTAATTAAGTATCATTTTATATTCTCTCCTATTTGTCTCCCATGTGTTCAATAAAGTTATTTGTAATTGTAACCCTCGAGTCCAAACTCGTCTCTCTGTGAACCCACTGAACCTGATACTTGTCCAAACACAACAGGCAGAGAATGGAGGGGGCAGTGGTTGAGAGGGCAAGGGATGCTGGCTAGAGTGGGCAGGCATGAAGGAGAGGGGAAGAGAGGGCAGGAAATAGATGAGGCAAAGAGAATAGAGGGAAGAGGAGGGCTGAGAATAGAGGGGAGGGGAGGAGAATGGAAAGGAGGGGGTGGAGAATGAAGGGGAGAGGGGGAAGAATGGAGAGGAGAGGGGAAAGAATGGAGGGGAGGGGGGAAGAATGGAGGGAAGAGGGGGAAGAATGGAGGGGAGAGGAGTGTTGAGAATAGTGGTGTTGGGGGTGGGAAAGAGGGTCCGTGGTTTGGGAATGGGCAGAGGGGGCATAATGGAAGGGTTACACCTGATCCAGAGAGGGATCAATATTCTGGCGGGGAGCGTTTAACTCGTCCAGTAGAGGGATGAGAACTAGAATACAAGGGCAGGGATTAGAGCAGATGATGGCAAGGTGGGTTGTGAGGAAGACAAGCAGTGGAGGGAGCTTAAATGTAGTCATTTGGAGGGCTTGAAATATGTTCCTTTCAATGCAAGGAGTTTTAGGAATAAGAAAGCTGATCAGTAAATGTTGTGGGATTTACAGAGACTTGGCTGATGCAGGTTCTGGGATCAGATGTTTTAAAAGGGATAGGAAGGGATGTAGAAGAGGTGGGGCGTAGCATTACTAATCAGGTACATAATCGCAGCTGCAGAAAGGGTGACGTGGAGGGAGTGATGACTGAGTCAGTGTGGGTGGAATTCAGAAATAGGAAGGGAGCTATCACTGAACTGGGAGTACTGTAAAAGCCCCCAAATAACCCTCAGGACACCGAGGAGCAGAGAAGCAGGCAGATACAGGTAATACAGGGTTGTAGTTATGGGGGATTTCAACTTCCCTAATATTGACTGGCACCTTCTTACTGCAAGAGGGATGGATGGGGCTGAATTTGTCAGGAGTATCCATGAGGCATACCTGACACAGAGGCTGGATGTAATTCTGGGTAATGAACCTGTTCAGGTGGGAGCATTTTGGTGTCAGTGGCCCTAACAACCTGACCTTTAGCGTAGTTATGGACAAGGGTAGGAGAAGTCAAAATGGGAACGTGTTCAATTGGGGAAGGGCTAATTATGATGGGATTTGGCAGGAACTGGGGAGAGTAAATTGGATACAGATGTTCTCAGGGAAAAGCACAGAAGTAGTATTGATGGTGAGAGAAGGGACCGACACGATTGACAGGAAGGATATTAACGCAGAAGATGCGGAATTTATATGGGTAGAACTGAGGAATAGCAAGGGGCGCAAAACGTTAGTGGGGGTGGTATATAGGCCTCCAAATAGTAGTGTAGAGGTGAGGGAAGGCATTAAAAGAGAAATTAGAAAAGCGTGCAATAAGGGAACAGCTGTCATCATGGGAGACTTTAATTTACATATAGATTGGACTAGTCAAATTGGTAAAAATACTGAGGAGGAGGAATTCCTTGAATATTTACGGGATGGTTATCTAGACCAATATGTCAAGGAACCAACTCGGGAGCAGGCCATTTTAGATTGGGTATTATGCAATGATAAGGGGCTAATCAGCAATCTTGTTGTGCGAGGCCCTTTGGGCAGGAGCGATCACAATATGATCGAATTCTCACTCGACACGGAGAGTGATGAAATTAAAACCAAGACTAAGGTCCTGAATTTAAATAAAGGGAATTATGATGGTATGAGACGGGAGTTGAGTAAGATTGATTGGGTGGTGTTTATGGGGGAGTTGAGTGTGGATAGACAATGGAAAGCATTCACAGATCTAATGGAGAAATTGCAAAAATCGTTTATACCGGTTTGGCATAAAAATAAACCAAAAAAGGTGACTCAACCGTGGATAACAAGGGAAATTAGAGACAGCATTGGGTCCAAAGAGAGAGCATATCAATTGGCCAAAAAAAGTACCACAACCGAAGACTGGGAGCAGTTCAAGATGCAGCAAAGGAGGACAAAGGGATTAATCAAGAGAGCAAAAATAAATTACGAAAGTAAGCTTGCGGCAAATATAAAAACCGACTGCAAAAGCTTTTATAAATATGTCAAGAGGAAAAGATTGGTGAAATCCAGAGTAGGTCCTTTGCAGTTGGAATCAGGGGAATATATAATGGGGAATAAGGAAATGGCAGACCAATTAAATTCTTACTTTAGTTCTGTTTTTACAAGAGAGGATACAAATAACCTCCCAAGAATGTTGGGAAACATAGAGACTAATGCAAGGGAGGAACTGAAAGAAATCAGTATCTCTAAGGACATGGTCTTGAGGAAATTGATGGGATTGAAGGCAGATAAATCCCAAGGGCCTGATAATCTACATCCTAGGGTACTCAAGGAAGTGGCCATTCAGATAGCAGATGCTTTAAGAATTATTTTCCAGAACTCGATAGACTCAAGATCAGTACCCATGGATTGGAGGGTAGCTAATGTTACCCCACTATTTAAAAAGGGGGGGGTAGAGAAAAAGCGGGGAATTATCGGCCGGTGAGCCTTATATCAGTAGTGGGCAAAATGATGGAATCCATTATTAAGGATGTAATAGCGGAGCATGTGACTAGCAGAGAAGGGATCGGATGGAGTCAACATGGATTTACAAAAGGTAAATCGTGCTTGACAAATCTATTGGAATTCTTTGACATGGTGACAGGTAAAATAGATGGGGGAGAGCCAGTAGATGTGGTGTACCTGAACTTCCAAAAGGCCTTCGATAAGGTCCCGCATAAATGACTGGCTTCCAAAATCAAGGCTCATGGGATTGGGGGCAAAGTATTGATGTGGATTGAGAACTGGCTGGCAGGTAGAAGACAGAGAGTTGGGATAAATGGGTCGTTTTCTGAGTGGCAGGCGGTGACCAGTGGGGTGTCACAGGGATCTGTACTGGGACCCCAGCTGTTTAAAATTTACATTAATGATCTGGATGAGGGGATTGGATGTAATATCTCCAAATTTGCAGATGACACTAAGCTAGGAGGGGTTGTGTGCACGGAAGAGGGGATCAGGAAGCTCCAGTGTGATTTGGATAAATTGAGGGACTGGGCAGATACATGGCAAATGCACTACAATGTGGATAAATGTGAGGTTATCCACTTTGGTAGTACAAACCGGAGGGCAGATTACTATTTGAATGGCAATAGATTAAGAGATGGGGAAGTGCAGAGAGACCTAGGGGTACTTGTACATCAATCTCTGAAGGCGAGCATGCAGGTACAGCAGGCGGTTAAAAAGGCAAATGGTATGTTGGCCTTCATATCAAGAGGGTTTGAGTATAGGAACAAGGATACCTTACTGCAGCTGTAAAGGGCCTTGGTGAGACCACACCTGGAGTATTGTGTGTAGTTTTGGTCACCTTATCTAAGGAAGGATGTTCTTGCAATGGAGGGAGTGCAGAGGCGATTCACCAGGTTGATACCTGGAATGGCAGGAATGACTTATGAGGAAAGATTGCGCAAATTGGAATTGTACTCGCTGGAGTTTAGAAGATTGAGAGGGGATCTCATGGAGACATATAAAATTCTGGCAGGACTGGACAGAATGGCTGCAGATGGGATGTTTCCAAGGATAGGAAAATCCAGAACCCGGGGCCATGGTTTGAGGATAATAGGCAAACCATTTAGGACCGAGATGAGAAGGAATTTCTTGACCCAGAGGGTGGTGAATCTGTAGAATTCATTGCCACAGAGGGCAGTAGAGGCAGGTTCATTAAATATATTTAAAAGGGAATTTGATCTATTTCTTCAGTATAAGGGTATTAAAGGTTACGGAGAGAAGACGGGGACGGGGTACTGAACTTTAAGATCAGCCATGATCTCGTTGAATGGCGGAGCAGGCTCAAAGGGTCAAATGACCTATTCCTGCTCCTATCTTCTATGTTTCTATGTTTCTAAATGAGGAGGATGTTTAGGGACCACTTGCAGGGGGTTCTGGATAGGTTTGTCTCACTGAGTCAGGGAAAAGATGGGGGGAACCATAGTTGACAAAACAGGTGAAGCAGGTGGTTAAGAGGAAGAGGGAAGCAGACATAAGGTTCAGGAACCAAAAGTCAGGAAGATCTCATGAGAATTCTATGGTCATCAGCAGAGAATAAAGAAAGCAAGAAGGGGCATGAGAAGGCCTTGTCAAGTAGGGTTAAGGAAAACCTTAAAGTACTCTGTGCATATGTGAAGAACAGAAGGATGACTAGAGTGAAGGTGGGGCCGCTTAAGTATGGAGGAGGCAACGTGGGCCTGGAGACAGAGGAGGTGGGGGATATCCTACATGAATATTTTGTTTCATTGTTCACCAGAGAGAGACCTTGGTAAATACGGAATAGGCCCTCATGTGCTGGAGCATGTTGAGAGGAATGCTGGACCATCCCTGGGATCAGATGAGAGATAGCCCAGGTTACTGCAGGAAGTGAGGGAAGGAATTCCTGGGGAATTGACCCTTGCCAGAGGGGAGGTACGAGAGGATAGGAGAATATCAAATGTGGTCACCTTGTTTAAAAAAAAGTTATAGGGAATCCACAGAATGATAGATCAGTGAGCCTTACACCAGTGGTGGGCAAACTATTGAAGAGGATTCCAAGGGACAGGATTTTTGAGCATTTAGAGAAGTAAAGTCTTCTCAGAAATAGTGTGACCTTGTGAGGAGAAGGTTGAGCCTCATAAGTCTGATTGAGTTTTTTGAGCTGACATAAGAAATTGATGATGGTAGGGTGGTAGATATGGTTTATAGCAAAATCCCAATGATCCAGAATTTAAGCAAACGGCAAAAAAAATGCAGAAAATAAATAATGGAGGTTTAAAATTAGCATCCCCCCCTAGAAGTTAGTTCACCAATCCATGCAACACACAATCTCAAGCAACAGGAAATTTCGCTTGTCTGGCATCTACCAATCCCCATAGGTGCTAAATACAGGGGATTTTACTGCGTAAGGCATTTAGAAAGGTCCCCCATGGGAGACTCACTCAGCAAGTCACAGGATCCATGAAACCTTGGCCATGTGAATTTAGAATTGGCTTGCCTGCAGAAATCAGAGGGTTATAATAAATGGAACATATTCTGCCTGGAGGTCAGAAACTGGCAGAGTTCCACAGGAATCTGTACTGTGACCCTGCTCTTTGTGATTTTTATAAATAACCCAGATAGAGAAGTAGAGGGATGGGTAAGTTTGCAGATGATATGGTTGGAGGTGTGTGGATAATGTATAGGTTTGTCGTAGGTTACAACAGGATATGGACGGAATGAAGAGTTGGGCAGAGAAGTGGCAGATGGAGTTCAATCTGGAAAAGTGTGAAGTTATTCATTTTGGAAGGTCAAACGAGAAGGTAGAGTACATGATTAATTGCAGGATTCTTAAAGGTGTGGAATAACATAGAGACCTTAGGGTCCAAATCCATAGATCTCTCAAGGTTGCTGCACTGGTTGATAGGAAGCCTTATGGAATGCTGGCCTTCAATATTCAAGAGCTGTGAGGTAATGCTGCAGATCTCTAAAACTATAATTAAACCAGACAGAATATTGTGTTCAGTTCTGGTCGCCTCGTTACAGGAAGTTTTGGAGAGAGTGCAGAGGAGATTTATGAGGATGGTGCCTGGATTGGAGAACGTGTCTTATGAGGCAAGGTTGATGGCTTTTCTCTTTGGAGCAAAGAAGGATGGGAGGTGACTTTGTAGAGGTGTATAAGATTGTGAGAGGAATATAGGGTGGACAACCAGCACTTTTTACCGGGGTAATGGCAAACACCAGAGGATATCTGTACAAAGTGAGGGGAGGAAAGTTTAGGGGTAAGTTTTGTTTTAAACAGAAAGTGGTGGGTGCCTGGAATGTATTGCCAGGGGTGATGAGGGAGGCTGGTACAATTGGGACATTTAAAAACTAGCTCACATATTTCCTGATTTTTTTTTGTTAAATTTTTTTATTTTTCACACCATAAATCACATTAGCCATGATACACACTTTTTCCTTTTCACACATATACAGTGACATTTTCTCCCCCCCACCTCCCTCCTCCCAACCCACCCCCCACCTCCCATCCATTTAAGGTATACAATCTAGGATACATTAAACCAGTCAGACAATGTTGTCACTCAACAAAAATACACCAGAAATTCTACTGAGTCCATTCTTTCCTTTCCTTCTCCTTCCATCAACTTAGGTAATGATTGTCCCCGGTAGGTTTTCGCTATTGTATTTAATGTAAGGCTCCCATATTTGTTCGAATATTTCAATATTATTTCTTAAACTATATGTTATTTTTTCTAATGGAATACATTTATTCATTTCTATATACCATTGTTGTATTTTCAAATTATCTTCCAATTTCCAGGTTGACATAATACATTTTTTTGCTACGGCTAGAGCTATCTTAACAAATCTTTTTTGTGCATCCTCCAAATCAATTCCAAATTCTTTGTTTTTTATGTTACTTAGGAGAAAGATCTCTGGATTCTTTGGTATATTGTTTTCTGTTATTTTATTTAATATCTGATTGAGATCTTCCCAAAATTTTTCTACTTTCTCACATGTCCAGATTGCATGAATTGTTGTTCCCATTTCTTTTTTACATCGAAAACATCTATCAGATACTGTTGGGTCCCATTTATTTAACTTTTGAGGTGTAATGTATAGTCTGTGTATCCAGTTATATTGTATCATACGTAGCCTCGTATTTATTGTATTTCTCATCGTTCCAGAACATAATTTCTCCCATGTTTCCTTTTTTATCTTTATATTTAAATCTTGTTCCCATTTTTGTTTAGTTTTACCATTTGTTTCCTCTTTCTCCTTTTCTTGCAGTTTAATATACATATTTGTTATAAATCTTTTGATTATCATTGTATCTGTAATCACATATTCAAGGTTACTTGCCTCTGGCAAACTCAAACTGCTTCCTAATTTATCCTTCAAGTAGGATCTCAATTGGTAATATGACAGCGCTGTATCTTGAGTTATATTGTACTTATCTTTCATTTGTTCAAAGGATAAGAATCTATTTCCTGAAAAACAATTTTCTATTTTTTTAATCCCTTTTTTTTCCCATTCTCTAAAGGAAAGGTTATCTATTGTAAAAGGGAGTAACTTGTTTTGCGTCAATATTAGTTTTGGTAATTGATAATTTGTTTTATTTCTTTCTACATGAATCTTCTTCCAAATATTGAGGAGATGATGTAATACTGGAGAAGTTCTATGTTGTACCAATTTTTCATCCCATTTATATAATATGTGTTCAGGTATCTTTTCCCCTATTTTATCTAATTCTAATCTCGTCCAGTCTGGTTTTTCCCTTGTTTGATAAAAATCTGATAGGTATCTTAATTGTGCGGCTCTATAATAATTTTTAAACTTTGGCAGTTGTAAGCTTCCTTGTTTATACCATTCTGTTAATTTATCTAGTGCTATCCTCAGTTTGCCCCCTCTCCATAAAAATTTCCTTATTATTTTCTTCAACTCCTTGAAGAATTTTTCTGTCAGTTGTATTGGCAATGCCTGAAATAAGTATAATATCCTTGGAAAAATGTTCATTTTAATACAGTTTATCCTTCCTATTAGTGTTAGTGGCAAATCTTTCCAATGCTCTAAATCGTCCTGTAATTTTTTCATTAGTGGATAATAATTGAGTTTATATAGTTGGCCGAGATTTTTGTTTATTTGTACACCTAGGTATCTTATTGCCTGCATTTGCCATCTAAATGGAGATTCCTTCTTAAATTTTGAGAAATCCGCATTATTCATAGGCATTGCTTCACTTTTATTTACGTTTATCTTGTAACCCGACACTTCTCCACATTCCTTCAATTTCTTATATAATTCTTTTATTGATAGTTCTGGTTCTGTTAAGTACACTATAACATCATCCGCAAATAGACTGATTTTATATTCCTTGTCTTTTATTTTTATTCCTTTTATAATATTATCTATTCTTATCAATTCTGCTAGTGGTTCTATATCTAATGCAAACAATAAAGGTGATAGTGGGCATCCCTACCGCGTTGACCTGCTTAAGTTAAATTGCTTTGATCCATGTCCATTTACTGTCACTTTCGCTAACGGTCCCTTATATAATGCTTTAATCCAATTAATATACTTCTCTGGTAAACTGAATTTTTGCAATACTTTGAACAAATAATTCCATTCTACTCTGTCAAAGGCCTTCTCTGTGTCTAAAGCAACTGCTACTGTAGGTGCTTTATTTCCTTCTACTGCATGAATTAAGTTAATAAATTTACAAATATTGTCTGTTGTGCGTCTTTTTTTGATAAATCCAGTTTGGTCTAGATTTACCATTTTCGGTACATACTCTGCTAATCTGTTTGCTAACAGTTTAGCTATTATCTTATAATCTGTGTTAAGTAATGATATTGGTCTATATGACGCTGGTGCGAGTGGATCTTTCCCTTGCTTTAGTATTACTGTAATTATTGCTGTTTTACATGAATCTGGTAAGCTTTGTGTTTTATCAGTCTGGTTGATTACATCCAGGAGGGGCGGAATTAATAAGTCTTTAAATGTTTTGTAGAATTCTATTGGGAATCCATCCTCTCCTGGTGTCTTATTATTTGGTAATTTTTTTATTATCTCTTGTATTTCTACTATTCCAAATGGTTCTGTTAATTTATTTTGTTCCTCTATTTGTAGTTTTGGTAGTTCAATTTTAGTCAGAAATTCATCTATTTTCCCTTCTTTCCCTTCGTTTTCAGTTCGGTATAATTGTTCATAGAATTCTCTAAAGTTTTCCTTAATTTCTTTTGGATTATATGTAATTTGTTTGTCTTTTTTCCTTGATGCCAATACCATTTTCTTAGCTTGTTCTGTCTTAAGCAGCCATGCTAGGATTTTGTGCGTTTTTTCACCCAGTTCATAATATTTCTGTTTTGTCTTCATTATATTCTTCTCCACCTTATATGTTTGTAGTGTTTCATATTTTATTTTTTTATCCGCCAATTCTCTTCTTTTAGTTGTATCTTCCTTCATTGCTAATTTTTTTTCTATATTTACTATTTCCCTTTCCAACTGCTCTGTTTCCTGATTATAGTCCTTCTTCATCTTGGTTACATAACTTATTATTTGCCCTCTAATGAATGCTTTCATTGCATCCCATAGTATAAATTTATCTTCCACTGATTCCGTATTTATTTCAAAATACATTTTTATTTGTTTTTCAATAAATTCTCTAAAATCCTGCCTTTTAAGTAACATGGGGTTTAATCTCCATCTATACATTCTTGGAGGGATGTCCTCTAGCTTTACTGTCAATATTAAGGGTGAATAGTCCGATAGTATTCTAGCTTTATATTCTGTTTTTCTTACTCTATCTTGCATACTAGCTGATAACAAAAATAGGTCTATTCTTGAGTATGTTTTATGTCTAGCCGAGTAATATGAATATTCCTTTTCTTTTGGGTGTTGTTTCCTCCATATATCCAAAAGTTGCATTTCTTCCATTGATTTAATTATAAATTTGGTTACTTTGTTCTTTCTGTTAATTTTTTTCCCAGTTTTATCCATATTTGAATACAAATTCAGGTTGAAATCCCCTCCTATTAATATGTTCCCTTGTGTATTTGCTACCTTCAAAAAGATATCTTGCATAAACTTTTGATCTTCTTCGTTGGGTGAATATACATTGAGTAGATTCCAAAACTCCGAATATATCTGACATTTTATCATTACATATCTCCCTGCTGGATCTATTATTTCCTCTTCTATTTTAAATGGCACATTTTTACTAATTAATATAGCCACTCCTCTTGCTTTTGAATTATACGATGCTGCTGTTACATGTCCTACCCAATCTCTCTTTAATTTCTTGTGCTCCAATTCAGTTAAGTGTGTTTCTTGCACAAATGCCATATCAATTTTTTCTTTTTTCAGTAAATTTTACAGTTTCTTCCTTTTAATTTGGTTATGTATTCCATTAATATTTAAAGTCATATAGTTCAACGTAGCCATTTGATACTTTGTTTATCTTCCCTTTCCGTTTTTCCATCATTACCTTTCCTCCTTTTCCATTTCTGTTTTCTCATTTTAAACCCTTTATAAGACAACATTCCTAAAACATCAAACATTTTCCTTATTCTCCTATTTAAAACTTCTTTAGCCCCAATCTCCCCTTCCCCTCCTGAGTTGTCCTTTATCCCTTGTCGGACAACCACATCTCCCCTCTCCATTTGGGTTTGCGAAATCACTCGCAAGCGTCAGCTGATTTTGCAGTGACCGCAACTCCTCCCACCCAGCCCCCCCCAGAAAAGATTTCACTTTTCATATGTAACAAAGGTCACTCATTTAGTTCCCTCCTTATTCCCCCTATTCCATTTCCTTCCCTTATTAATTCTTGTCTATACTATCTATATTTTCCTCTAAATACGGATACATTCACGTATGCACATTATACATATACACACTTATACCTCTTTACCCACATACATATAAATCATGGTCATTTTTACTCTCATTACACGTCTTCATCCCTCAGTCTATTTTGTAATTGTTCTGCAAATTTTCGTGCTTCTTCTGGATCCGAGAATAGTCTGTTTTGTTGTCCTGGAATAAATATTTTCAATACCGCTGGATGCTTTAGTATAAATTTATACCCTTTCTTTCATAAAATCGCCTTTGCTGTATTGAACTCCTTTCTCTTCTTTAGGAGTTCAAAACTTATATCTGGATAAATGAAGATTTTTTGCTCTTTGTACTCCAGTGGCTTGTTGCCCTCTCTTACTTTTTCCATTGTCTTCTCCAGTACCTTTTCTCTTGTAGTATATCTTAAGAATTTTACTAAAATAGATCTTGGTTTTTGTTGTGGTTGTGGTTTAAAGGCCAATGCTCTATGTGCCCTTTCTATTTCCATTTCTTGCTGTAGTTCTGGACATCCTAGGATCCTAGGGATCCAATCTTTTATAAACTCCCTCATATTCTTGCCTTCTTCATCTTCCTTAAGGCCCACTATCTTTATGTTATTTCTTCTGTTATAATTTTCCATTATATCTATTTTCTGAGCTAACAGTTCTTGTGTCTCTATAACTTTTTTATTAGATTCCTCTAATTTCTTTTTTAAGTCCTCTACCTCCATTTCTACTGCTGCTTCCCGCTCTTCCATCTTGTCCATTTTCTTTCCCATTCATATCTATTTTATTCATTTTCTCTTCTGTATTGTTTATTCTTCTTCTTAAATCATTAAATTCCTGTGTTTGCCATTCTTTAAATGACTCCATGTATCCTTTAATAAGAAAAAGTACCTCCTTTATCTTGCCTTTCCCTTCTTCTTCTATTTCACTGTACTCTTCCTCTTCTTCTTCCTCTGGGTTGGCCATCTGTTGTTTCTTTGTTGCCTTTTTCTTCTCTTCTTTCTTGTTTTCATTGTCTTCTGTGTTCTCTTCTTGCTGCAGGTGTTCTGCAGCTGTCGTTGCCGGCTGTGGAGATCGACTCCCCAGCTGGTCACCCCTCCCGTCGGTGTGTTTTTTTTCATGCGCATGCGCAGTTGCGCACTTTTACTCGGCTCAACGAGCCATTTTTGTAGTCCACTTTCTACCGACCTGAGGGAATGGGTTTCTCTCTCCACCGCGGGCCTCTTCGAACAGGTAAGGCCTTCTCCTTCTTCCTCCGTTGTCTTCTCTTCCTCTCTTCTTACCGTTGATTTTGATTTTCCTTTTTTTGTTGCCATCTTCTTTCCACCTTTATACTCACTTTTCTTTCACTTTTATTTCTGTGCCTTTGTGTTTTCCTTTGTTTTTTTTTACTTTTCTGGAGAGGGCTGGAGTTCACCGTCTGGCCACTATTCCATCACGTGACTCCCCCCACATTTTTCCTGATCGATGCAATACTGAAGTGGCTTTATTGACTCGTGTTTTGGTCATATGTGTTAGAAACATATTGGAAAGATATTTCTAAAACTCTATCAGTGATACTGGTTATTCAGTTACAACCTCAGCCCTTAACTGCTCTTTTTGGAATTACATATGTAGGTTGTTTACCTACTTCTGCTTTTTCTACACTATTAGCTGGAAGAGCCATTTTACTTCAATGGAAAGACTTGGATTCTCCTACGTTATTTCAATGGCTTTCTCATGTTACATCTTTCTCAAATCTAGAAAAAAAATCAGAAGTTGTACTTTAGATACAACGACTAAATTTGAAGAAACATGGGAACCATTTATTGATGACTTTCATGGGATATAACAGGCATTATTCTATGAATTAACTCTTCCTTTCCAGATGTAATATAATTCTTACTATTTTTGTTATCTGTACAAATTCACGCTGCTGAAGATCCAACTGCGCTGAGTAGGTCACGTCTCCAGAATGGAGGACCATCGCCTTCCCAAGATCGTATTATATGACGAGCTCTCCACTGGCCACCGTGACAGAGGTGCACCAAAGAAGAGGTACAAGGACTGCCTAAAGAAATCTCTTGGTGCCTGCCACATTGACCACCGCCAGTGGGCTGATATCACCTCAAACCGTGCATCTTGGCGCCTCACAGTTCAGCAGGCAGCAACCTCCTTTGAAGAAGACCGCAGAGACCACCTCACTGACAAAAGACAAAGGAGGAAAAACCCAACACCCAACCCACCAATTTTCCCTTGCAATCGCTGCAACCGTGTCTGCCTGTCCTGCATCGGACTTGTCAGCCACAAATGAGCCTGCAGCTGACGTGGACATTACACCTCCATAAATCTTCGTCCGCGAAGCCAAGCCAAAGAAAAAAGAAGGTGCAGACCAGAGTGATGTTTTAAATTATTCCACAGATCCTCGGGATAGGCCTCTCAATTGTTTTTTTTTAATTATATGGTTTTTTTTGTAGTAGATTAGTTGGATTTTTATATATAAAAGTTATTTAAATTTATTTTTTAAAAAACTCAGACAGGCACATGGATGCAGTAAAAAGAGAGGGTTTGTAGCTGTGAAGTAGGGAAGGTTTATATTGTTGGGGAGATTAATAGAGGTCAGAACATCGTGGCCCAATCGTGTGCTGCAATGCTCTCAGACACTGTGGGAAGGAAATGGAAGGTGGAGCAGGGAGTGGGTTCTCAAATTTCAGAAACTTATTCAGAGAATTAGCAGAATAATGACTATAAATTGTTAAAGACAGATCTGTAGAAAATAGAACCATCCAATGAACTTTCAGGAAACCAAGGTCAAAGGTTCCAAGCTCCATTTATTGTCATGTAATATCACAAAGAAAAATGTAAGTATACATTGACTTCAACTTTTGCTTGCTGTAAAGGCAAATCAAAAGTTCCACTAGCATTGCCTGGCACCCCCAGAAATAAGAGAAAGAAGCAAAAAAGAGTCCCTTCAGAGGACTCGCCTCCAGCCCTCCCATAGCCTCAGACTCCTATTCAAACCATCAGCAACCTGAGCTCCAAGTCCAAACCTTCAACACGATCAGGAAGCCTTCAGTGCCTGAAGCCTTTCGAGATCCATCATTGCCCTCAGCACCCCGACACCTGGTTCCCATGAGCCAGTAGCCAGCTGTCCGCAGCCTGGTGAGAGTCCTTACCCGGATCCTGCCTGTGTGAGTTAATCTGCAGAATGAGTCCACTCCCTCCACCAGTGACGCACTCTGGCTGCAGTGTGCAGTATCACTGAGAAACATTGGAATTATTTGTCAAGAGTTCCGCTGAATCCATACTGCCTGATCCTTCAAATGCAAGAGGTGCCCACATCCTTCATCAAAGTGGGTCCAAATCCTGGGAATCTGCCCAGCAGCACTGTGGGAGCACATTCACCGCTCAAAGTTATACTGGGCTCGACCATCGTAAGGAAAATTCAGGACAAGTATGAGATGCCATCAATTCTCACAAACTGGGAATGATAGCATGCAAACTGAAATTGAGTAAATTTTGAGATTCTAGTCTTAAATCAATTTGTAGATTATTATAATAATTTTAATAAAATAATAATAATGGATTATCATCATAAAAACACCTACTCACACCTTGAAGAAGGGCTCAGGACTGAAACGTCGGTAATATAACTTTACCTCCTATGGACGCTTCGTGGTCGATCACCATCCGGGATATAAGCCTGAGCTGGCCCTTCAAAGACAGTCTCAGAGTTTACAGCAGTACTCCTCACAGCTGACTCTGTGGAAGTTTACATCAAATAAACCCTGTTGTGGAGGACTCACGTGATGGAGTAGTGGCCGGTCGGGGAACTCCAGCCCTCTCCGGAAAAGTTAAAAAAAAACAGAGAAAACACAAAGGCACAAACACGAAAATTAAAATAAAGTGAAAGTAAAGGTGGGAAGAAAATGGCAACGAAAAAAGAAAAGTCAAAAGCAACGGGAAGAAGAGAAGATGAAAAGACATCGGAAGAAGAAGGTGAAGGCCTTACCTGTCCGAGGAGGTCCGCTGTGGAGAGAGAAGTCCGCTCCCTCAGGTCAGTCGAAGTCCCGAGCTCGGGACTACAAAAGCAAAAGTGCGCAACCGCGCAAGACAAAAAAAACACTGACGGGAGGGGGGACCAGCTGAGGAGTCGATCTCCACAGCTGAGAATGACAACCACAGCACAACAACAAGAAGAGAACATAGAAAACAACGAGAACAAGAAACAAGAGAGTAAAAAGAAATCAAGGAAACAACAGATGACCAACCCAGAGGAAGAAGAAGAAGAAGAACAAAGAGAAATGGAAGAAGAAGGGAAGAGCAAGACAATGGATATATTTTTTTAAAGAATATATGGAATCAGTAAAAGAATGGCAATCACAAGAATTTAGTGAAATAAAAAGAAGAATTAAAAGTACAGAAGAAAAAATGAATAGATTAGAGATGGTCATGTCAGATATAGGAAAAAGAGTGGACAAGGTGGAAGAACGAGAAACAGCCGTAGAAATGGAAGAAGAGGACTTAAAAAAAGAAATTAGAAGAATCTAATAAAAAAGTTAAAGAGACACAAGAGCTGTTAGCTCAGAAGATAGATATAATGGAAAATTATAGTAGAAGAAACAATATAAAGATAGTGGGACTTAAGGAAGACGAAGAAGGCAAAAATATGAGAGAATTTATAAAAGATTGGATCCCCAGGGTCCTAGGAAGACCAGAATTACAGGAAGAAATGGAAATAGAAAGGGCACACAGAACATTAGCCCCTAAACCACAACCACAACAAAAACCAAGATCCATTTTCGTAAAATTCCTAAGATATACAACAAGAGAAAATATATTGGAGAAAGCAATGAAGAAAATAAGAGAAGACAAAAAGCCACTGGAATACAAAGGTTAAAAAAAATTTTTCTATCCAGATATAAGTTTTGAACTCCTGAAGAAGAGGAAGGAGTTTAATACAGCAAAAGCGATCCTATGGAAAAAAGGATATAAATTTATGCTAAAGTACCCAGCGGTACTGAAAATAGTTATTCCAGGGCAGCAAAACAGACTATTCTCGGATCCGGAGGAAACACGAAAATTTGCAGAACAACTACAAGACAAACAGAGAGATGAAGACATGTAACGAGAGCAAAAATGACCACGAACTATATGTATGTGTGTATATGGGTATATAGTATATGGGTATATAGATATATATATATTTGTATGTGTGTGTATGTATATATGTGTGTACATGAGTGTATGCGTATTTAAAGGAAAATATATAGAGTATAGATAAGAATTAATAAGGGAAAGAAAGGGAAGAGAGGAAGTAAGGAGGGAATTAAGAGAGTGACCTTTGTTGTATATGAAAATTGGAATCTTTTCTGGGGGGGGCTGGGTGGGGAGGAGTTACGGTCACTGCGAAATCAGTTGACGCTTGCGAGTGAATTCGCAAATCCAAATGGAGAGGGGAGATGTGGTTGCCCGACAAGGGATAAAGGGCAACTCAGGAAGGGGAGGGGACAGTGGGGTTAAAGAAATTTTAGATAGGAGAATTGGGGAAATGTTTGATGTTTTAGAAATGTTGTCTTATAAAGTGTTCAAAACAAGAAAGCAGAAATGGATAAGAAGGAAAGGTGATGATGAGGAAACGGAAAGGAAAGATAAACAAAGTATGAAATGGCTATGTTGAACTATATGACTTTAAATATTAATGGAATACATAACCAAATCAAAAGGAAGAAACTGCTAAATTTACTGAAAAAAGAAAAAATTGATATAGCATTCGTGCAAGAAACACACTTAACTGAAATGGAGCACAAGAAATTAAAGAGAGATTGGATAGGACATGTAACAGCAGCGTCATATAATTCAAAAGCCAGAGGAGTAGCTATATTAATCAGTAAAAATGTACCAAATAAAATAGAAGAGGAAATAATAGATCCAGCAGGGAGATATGTAATGATAAAATGTCAGATATATTCGGAGTTTTGGAATTTACTCAATGTATATTCACCTAATGAAGAAGATCAAAAATTTATGCAAGATATTTTTTTGAAGATAGCAGACACGCAAGGAAACATACTAATAGGAGGGGATTTCAACCTTAATTTGGATTCAAACATGGATAAAGCTGGGAAAAAAATTAACAGAAAGAACAAAGTAACCAAATTTATAATTAAATCGATGCAAGAAATGCAACTTTTGGATATATGGAGGAAACAACACACAAAGGAAAAGGAATATTCATATTATTCGGGTAGACATAAAACATACTCAAGATTAGACCTATTCCTGTTATCAGCTTGCATGCAAGACAGAGTTAGAAAAACAGAATATAAAGCTAGAATT
This sequence comes from Narcine bancroftii, assembly GCF_036971445.1. Lineage (NCBI taxonomy): Eukaryota > Metazoa > Chordata > Chondrichthyes > Torpediniformes > Narcinidae > Narcine > Narcine bancroftii. Next base: position 245,466,002 of record NC_091474.1, read on the forward strand.
TTATCGGACCACTCACCCCTGATATTGACAATAGAGTTAGAGGACATCCCTCCAAGAATGTATAGATGGAGATTAAACTCCATGCTTCTTAAAAGGCAGGATTTTAGAGAATTCATTGAAAGACAAATTAAAATGTACTTTGAAATAAATACGGAATCAGTGAAAGATAAGTTTATACTTTGGGTTATTAATGTGTAATAATTATTGGGGAGAGTATAGTTTATTTAGATTACTGATACTGTATTGTAATTTTATTATTTTATTCTTAATTTTTTTTAAATGTAATCCTATATGTTATTCATGTTATAAAATCTTAAATAAAGTTTTAAAAAAAAAGATAAGTTCATACTATGGGACGCAATGAAAGCGTTCATCAGAAGGCAAATATTAAGTTATGTAACCAAGATGAAGAAGGACTACAATCAGGAAACAGAGCAGTTGGAAAGGGAAATAGCAAATATAGAAAAGGAATTAGCAATGAAGGAAGACACAACTAAAAGAGAATTGGCAGATAAAAAAATAAAATATGAAACACTACAAACATATAAGGTGGAGAAAAACATAATGAAGACAAAACAGAAATATTATTAACTAGGAGAAAAAACGCACAAAATTCTAGCATGGCAGCTTAAGACAGAACAAACTAAGAGAATGGTATTCGCATCAAGGAACAAAGACAAGCAAATCACATATAATCCAACGGAGATTAATGAAAATTTCAGAGAATTCTACGAACAATTATACCAAACTGAAAACGAAGGGAAAGAAGACAAAACAGATGAATTTTTAACTAAAATTGAACTACCAAATTACAAATAGAGGAACAAAATAAATTAACAGAACCATTTGAAATAGTAGAAATACAAGAGATAATAAAAAACTACCGAATAATAAAACACCAGGAGAGGATCGATTCCCAATAGAATTCTATAAAACATTTAAAGATTTATTAATTCCTCCCCTCCTGGAAGTAATCAACCAGATTGATAAAACACAAAGCTTACCAGATTCATGCAAAACAGCAATAATTACAGAAATACCAAAGACAGGGAAAGATCCACTCGCACCAGCGTCATATAGACCAATATCTTTACTTAACACAGATTATAAGATAATAGCTAAACTATTAGCAAACAGATTAGCCGACTATGTACCAAAAATAGTAAATCTAGGCCAAACTGGATTTATTAAAAAAAGACGAACAACAGACAATATTTGTAAATTTATTAACTTAATTCATGCAGTAGAAGGAAATAAAGCTCCAACAGTAGCGGTGGCTTTAGACGCAGAGAAGGCCTTTGACAGAGTAGAATGGAATTATTTATTCAAAGTACTACAAAAATTTAGTTTACCAGAGAAATATATTAATTGGATTAAAGCATTATATAAGAGGCCATTGGCAAAAGAGACAGAAAATGGATATATATCAAAACAATTTAAATTAAGCAGATCAACAAGGCAGGGATGCCCACTATTGCCCTTATTGTTCGCGTTAGCCACAGAACCACTAGCAGAACTGATGAGAACAGAAAATAAAATAAAAGGGATAAAAATAAAAGACAAGGAATATAAAATCAGTTTATTTGCAGATGATGTTATAGTATACTTAACAGAACCAGAAATATCAATAAAAGAATTACATAAGAAAGTGAAGGAATATGGAGAAGTGTCGGGATACAAGATTAACGCAAATAAAAGTGAAGCAATGCCAATGAATAATGCGGATTTCTCAAAATTTAAGAAAGAATCACCATTCAGATGGCAAATGCAAGCAATACGATACCTAGGTACACAAATAAATAAAAACCTCGCCCATCTATATAAACTCAATTATTATCCACTAATGAAAAAATTACAGGACAACTTAGAGCATTGGAAAGACTTACCACTAACACTAATAGGAAGGATAAACTGTATTAAAATAAACATTTTCCCAAGGATACAATACCTATTTCAGGCATTGCCAATACACTTGACAGAGAAATTCTTCAAGGAGTTAAAGTAAATAATAAGGAAATTTTCATGGAAAGGGGGGAAACCGAGGATAGCACTAGATAAATTAACAGAATGGTATAAACAATGAGGCTTACAACTGCCAAAGTTTAAAAATTATTATAGAGCCGCACAATTAAGATACCTATCAGATTTTTATCAAGCAAGGGAAAAGCCAGATTGGACTAGATTAGAACTAGATAAAATAGGGGAGAAGATACCCGAACATATATTATATAAATGGGATGAAAAATTGGTACAACGTAGGAATTCTCCAGTATTACATCATCTGCTCAATATTTGGAAGAAGATTCATGTAGAAAGGAATAAAACAAATTACCAACTACCAAAACTAATAATGACGCAAAATCAGTTAATCCCTTTTACAATAACCTTTCCTTTAGTGAATGGGAGAAAAAAGGGATCAAAAGAATAGAAAATTGCTTTTCGGGAAATAAATTATTATCCTTTGAACAAATGAAGGATAAATATAATATAACTTATGATACAGTGTTGGCATACTACCAACTGAAATCCTACTTGAAGGACAAATTAGGAAGCAGTCTGAGGTTACCAGAGGGAAGTAATTTTGAATATGTGATTACAGACACAATGATAATCAAAAAATTTATAACCAACATGTATATTAAACTGCAAGAAAAGGAGAACGAGGAAACAAATCGTAAAACTAAACAAAAATGGGAACAAGATCTAAACATAAAGATAAAGAAGGAAACATGGGAGAAGTTATGCTCAGGGACTATGAGAAATCAATAAATACGAGGTTACGTATGATACAATATAACTGGATACACAGGCTATACATTACACCTCAAAAGTTAAATAAATGGGACCCAACAGTATCTGACAGATGTTTTCGTTGTAAAAAAGAAATGGGATCAACAATTCATGCAATCTGGACATGTGAGAAAGTAGAAAAATTTTGGGAAGATCTAAACCAGATATTAAATAAAATTACAGAAAACAATATACCAAAAAACCCAGAGATCTTCCTCCTAAGTAACATAAAAAACAAAGAATTTGGACTTGATTTGGATGGTGCACAAAAAAGATTTGTTAAGATAGCTCTAGCCGTACCAAAAAAATGTATTATGCCAAGCTGGAAATTGGAAGATAATTTGAAAATACAACAATGGTATATAGAAATGAATAAATGTATTCCATTAGAAAAAATAACATATAGTTTAAGAAATAACATTGAAATATTTGAACAAATATGGGAGCCATACATGAAACACAATAGAGAAAACCTACCGGGGACATTTACCACCTAAATTAATGAAAGGAGAAGGAAATGAAAAGAATTGACTCAGTGGAATTTCTTGTTTATTTTTATTGAATGACAACATTGTTTGACTGGTTTAATGTATCTTAGATTTTGTACTTTAAATGGATGGGGGGGACATAGGGAGGGTGGGATGGGAGGAGGGAGGGGGGGAGAAAATGACACTGTATATATTTGAAAAGGAAAATGTATGTATCATGGTCAATGTGGTTTATGGTGTGAAAAATAAATTTTTTTTTTTTTAAAAAGTGCAAAAGTAAAAGTCCTTAAAAAAAAGGGTTCAATCGTGGAGAGGGTCAAGAACTTTGTGGCCACTAGAATCACAGTGGACATGATAAAATAACCACACAAGGCATTTTTAGAGTGAATCAAACAGATTTACTCTTCAAAACTCATGCAACCTTTTTAAATGCCTAATCACGCACCAGACAGGCGCTGAAATCATCATGCAGAGGTCACATAGCCAGTTCAATGCCTTCTGGGAGTTGTGGTCAGCCATAGCACTGCTACAACTTCAAAATTCCATGGTGTCAACATCTCTGAGGATCTGTCCTGGAACCTCCATATTGATACAATCACAAAGGCAGCTCGTCAGCAGCTATACTTTGTGAGGTGTCTGAGGAGATTTGGTATGTCACCAGAGATTCTCGTAAACCTCTACAGGTGTACCATGGAGAGCATCCTGGCTGGTTGCATCACTGCCTGGTATGGAGGCGCCAACTCTCAGGACAAGAATAAACTCCAAAGGGTTGTTAACTTGGCCTGCGGCAACACAGGCACCAGACTTCACTCCATTGAGGACATCTACATGAGGTAGTGTCTTAAAAATGCAGCCTTGCAGTGAACTGGGATTCACTAGTGGTGTCCTGTACTGACAATTGGTTCTGCCTCCAGGCCCCTCCCTCCCAGGGTCCTGTATATAACCCTAGTTTCCCACCTAAACCTTGAACCCCTCTGAAGCCTGTTCATGAACCCTTACCTATGTTGTAAGCTAATAAAAGCATTAGTTCTCCCTCCAGTCGAGTGTGATCTTTTACCTATGCTACAATTTTATTAGCTTATAAACAAGGATAGAGGCGTTACTCAAGCCCAGTATGCTGTTGACACACCTCCAGTCCCCCGATGCGGCTGAGGAGGTCAAATATTGGGTAGACTGCTTCCACACCTACCTGCAGGCGACCAGGGATGTCTTCCACACAGATGAGCTCTGGAGGTCAGCGCTCATCTCAAGGGTAGGGATGATGGGGTATGCCTATGGTAGATGCTACTATAGACACGTGCTCGGGCGTTCATCAGTTCCTGGGTGTCTTATTTTGTTTTACCAGCGCATGTTACTTCGGATAGAGGACTACAATTTACTTCCTCACTGTGGACGACCTTGTCCTGTTTGCTCGGTACAACAATTCATCATATGAATGCCTATCATCCCCAGGCTAATGGAATGGTGGTAACGTTTCATCGACATCTCAAGTCAGTCTTGATGGCTCAGTTAGACGGCCTGAACTAGGCTGAAGACCCACTACATTAAGGCCCCGAATGAGGTCCTAGCGAGGCATCGGCTCACCCTACACCACCAATGGCCCGGAGGAGCGATTGACGACTGCCTGCTGGATCTGCAGACAGTGACTAAGAAGTGCAGGTATGAGGCCACTTTGGGCCGCATCTGGGAAGATGAATAGATCCAGGAGACTTTAGTCGCAGGGGTCGCTCAAGGTACATGAGGGAGCGACTGCTCGAGTCAGGAAAGAAGGACTTTGCTACCCACATCAAGCTGGCAAAATTGCTGGAACAGACCAGTCTCAGGAATGACGACCTTGAGGGCGGCGAGCTCGTGCTCTTGGGTGAGCACCTCCAAGGACCGGCTGCTCCTGCTACAGCGGCCCCTGTCCAACAGCTGCTGCTTCCTGAGCCCAGGAGTGCTTTTTCTGCAGCAAGGGACAGCACCCTCATGCCCGCTGCCTGGCCAGACTTGGTGTGCTCCAGCTGTGGGGAGATTGGGCGAGGGTCTGCCGTGCAAAGGGAGGTCCAAGGAAGTCCATAGCCTGTACCGCTCCTGGATTCGATTCCAGCCCCAAGCCGTCTGTGCCGGACTTGCCCGAGATCACCTGCTGTGCAATCTGCCGCCTACGGAAATGGTGCAAAAAGGCTCGGTGGCCATCTTGCAGCTGCCCAATTCTGAATTCAGCGCCATCATCAGAGGAGACGGCGGAGGAGGAAGGAGGGCAGCCATCTTGTTGTGCCACGAGGTCAGCACCATCTTACCTGCACAGGATGACTCAGGATGGAGGGGGCCAACAAGGGAAGAACACGGCATCTCTGGCAACCTGGCATCGCTGGTCCTCAACCAGAATAGACCTCACCAGCTCAGCAACTTGATGGTAAATGGACATTCGACCAAGTGCCTGATCGGCACAGGCTCCACATAAAATTTCATGGACTCATGGACTGTGCAAAAATATAACAAAAAATGTACCCGTCTAATTACCGAATCTTCCTGTGTCCCAATCATTTGAAAGGGGGGGCGGGGGAAGTTTTGTGAATTTTGCATGTACATTTTAGATGAATTGTGTGCTCCAGTATTGTTGGGTCTGTATTTCCTGTGTCACCTTAAAAGCGTGACCTTGGAATTTTCTAATTCCCTTCCTCCATTAACGGTTCAGAACAGATGGCCCTCAAAACCAGGACCCACTTGCAGCCTCTCCACGCTGAACATCGACCCATATAGCCAAACAATTAACAGATACACACTCCTGGAGGCATACCCCCTGCCTCGCATTTCGGATATGGTGAATGATATCGCGCAGTATCGGGTCTATTCAACCATCGAACTGTAAACTGCCTATCACCAGCTGCCAATCTGTTCCGAGGACCGCCCGTACACAGCATTTGAGGTTAACAGTCAACTCTATCAGTTCTGGAGGGTCCCTTTCGGTATTACCAATGGGATGTCTATTTCTCAGTGGCAGATGGACAGAATGGTGGATGAGTACGGGTTGAGGGCTACCTTCCCCTACCTCGATAATGTCACCATCTGTGGCTACACCATGGAAGACCATGATGCAATCTCCAGAGCTTTTTCCACATGGCAAAAACACTGAATCTCACATAACTCCAACAAGTGCGTGTTCAGGACTAAACGGCTGGCTAGCCTTGGCTACATGGTAGAGAATGGCCCCAACCCTGATAGGAGCTTCCCCTCCCCGGAACCACAAAGGCTTTGAGGAGATGCCTGGGGTTTTTCTCATATTACGCCTAGTGGGTCCCTCAATATGTGGTTCACCCACTCTTAAAGGCCACCACTTTCCCGTTCGGCCAAAGCCCAGACGGCTTTTAATTACCTCCGAAGTTACATTGTGAAAGCTGCCATGCACGCGGTAGACGACAATGTACCTTTCCAAGTGGAAAGTGACCCTTCGGATGTAGCCATGCTACTACTCTCAATCAGGCGGGCAGGCTGGTTGCCTTTTTCTCACGGATGCTTCAAGGCCACGAGCTCTGGAACCCATCAGTGGAAAAGGACACTCAAGCCACTGGAGAAGCCGTAAGGCACTGAAGACACTACCTGGCTGGTAGAAGATTCACGCTCCTCACTGACCAGTACTATGTCACATTCATGTTCAGCAACATCAAGAGGGGAAAAATCAAGAATGACAAAATTGCTCGGTGGAGGACCAAACTCTCCACCTATAGTTTTCACACTGCCTACCAGCCAGGGGCCCTTAACGACCCTCCAGATGCCTTGTCCAGGGAATGCTGTGCCTCCGCACACACTGGCCAATCGCGGACCATACATAATGAGCTCTGCCATCCACGGGTCACCCGCATGGCTCATTTTGTCAAGTCCACAATTTGCCCTACTCAATAGAAGACGTCAGGGAAATGACCAGGTCAAGCCAGGTCTGTGCTGAATGCAAGCCGTGTTTTTTTCACCCTGTGGAAGTGCACCTGATTAAATCATCCAGGCCCTTTGAAAGGCTCAGCATCAATTTTGAGGGACCTCTCCCCTCCATGAATAGGAACATCTACTTTCTCTCGGTCATCGATAAGTACTCCCGCTTCCTGTTCGCTATCCTGTGCCCAGACATTTTCACCTCGTCTGTTGTGAAGGCCCTACACTCTATTTTCACTCTATTTTCACAGCATCTAGTTTACTCCTCTTCTTCTTATGCAATTTCTCCTTTTGTAACTCTTTCTAAAACTCCAATTTCCTGTTCCAACCTTTCTGATTCAGCTAAATACCATTTTTTCAATCTAACTGTATAGCTAATAATCTATCCTCTCAGAAATGCTTTAAATGCATCCCACAATATAAATTTACTAGTTACTGAATCTCTATTTATATCCAAAAATTGTTGAATTTGTTCCGTTATAAACTTGCAAAACCCCTCATCTTTTAACAATGATGAATTAAACTTCCAACGATAAGAACATTGCCCTATTTCAGTCCCAGCATACGTCAACAACATCAAAGAATGGTCAGACAATAGTCTAGCCTTATATGCAGTTTCCACTATATTATCCATTAATCGAGATGACATTAAAAAATGTCGATCCTAGAAAAAGTATCATATTGTGCTAAATGGTACAAATAATCTTTCTATTTCATATTCATTTTCCTCCACACATCAATTAAATTCAATTCTTTCATCAAAAATAATAACTTTTGATAGGGTAGAATGGGGATTGTTATTTATGGTATTGGAAAAATTTCAGTTTGGAATGATGTTTATTAATTGGATTAAGGCTATATATAACCAACCTAAGGCGAGAGTGATAACCAGTGGAGTTTTATCGGATTCATTTGAATTAGAACAATCTACTAGACAAGGGTGTCCTCTGTCTCTGGTGTTGTTTGTATTGGTGATTGAACCTTTAGTGCAAGTAATAAGGCAAGAAGATAGGATAAAGACAATTGTGTCAGATTCAAAGGAATATAAAATCAGTTTATTTGCAGATGATGTATTGATATATTTGACTGATCCAAAAGAATCTCTGAGGTATTGCAGGAAAGATTGTTACAGTATGGAGAGTTATCTGGTTACAAAGTGAAATGGAATAAGAGTGAACTTATGCCGTTGTCAGAAGCAGATTATTCTGAATGTAAAAGCATAGTAAGATTTAAATGGTCAAATTGTACTAAGTATCTTGGTATTAAAGTGAATAAAAATATAAATCAATTAGTAGATTTGAATTATTCACCATTATTATCTGCAATAAAAGAGAATTTAAATAAATGGTTGAATCTATTTCCTAGATTACAATATTATTTTCAGAATGTACCTTGTATGATACCGAATAGATTTTTTAAGGATTTAAATGTTTTATGGAAAGGAAAGATGACGCGTGTTTCAGTGCATAAATTAACTTGGAAATATGACTTGGTATGCAGTTACCAAATTTTGAGAATTATTTTAAGGTGCCTCAATTGAAAATTATTAATAGAATGTTTGACTTAGGTAGTTCTGTTACTTGGTTAGATATTGAAGAGAATTGGAAAGGTTAGAAGAGATTGTTTTATTTATAAGTGGACGAGTAAAACTATTAATAGTTGTAAATTGCAAGTTTTGTTGCATTTGTTAAGTATGTGGGTGGAGGTCAGTAAAACTAAAGGAATGTCAGGTGAATTATCTGGACATTCTCCTTTGCTGCAGAATAGGCGTTTATCTTTTACAATGGTCAATAACCTCCTTAAAATTTGGAAGCAGGAAGGAATTAGAACAATAAATGACTGTTTTGAGGTGAGTCGCTTTTTAACATTTGACAGGATGAAGGAAAAATATCAAATCCCTAATAACACTCTTTTTTGTTATTATCAACTTAAAATCAATGTTGTATGACTGTTTAGGGAGACATTTGGATTTACCTAAAGAATCACAATTTGAAGTATTGATTCAAGATGGAGGAAGGAAAGGATTTATTTCGGAAATGTATAAATTACTACAACGGAAATTGCCTAAGATTGATTTGCATAAATCACGACTTAAATGGGAGAAAGATTTGGGAATTCAGTCTGATATGGATAGTTGGAGAAAGATTAATAGAGACACTATGACAAAGTTAGTTAATGCTAGGTATAGGTTGGTGACTTATCATTTTATACACTAATTATATTTAACTGCACGAAAACCAACAAGGTTGGGTCAGATACAGCAATGAGCACTCTGAACCCTTCTCCATTAACAATGGCGTGAAGCAAGGCTGTGTTCTCGCACCAACCCTCTTTTCAATCTTCTTCAGCATGATGCTGAACCAAGCCATGAAAGACCTCAACAATGAAGACGGTGTTTACATCCGGTACCGCACGGATGGCAGTCTCTTCAATCTGAGGCGCCTGCAAGCTCACACCAAGACACAAGAGCAACTTGTCCGTGAATTACTCTTTGCAGACGATGCCGCTTTAGTTGCCCATTCAGAGCCAGCTCTCCAGCGCATGACGTCCTGTTTTGCGGAAACTGCCAAAATGTTTGGCCTGGAAGTCAGCCTGAAGAAAACTGAGGTCCTCCATCAGCCAGCTCCCCACCATGACTACCAGCCCCACCCCCCCACATCTCCATCGAGCACACTGAACTCAAAACGGTCAACCAGTTTACCTACCTCGGCTGCACCATTTCATCGGATGCAAGGATCGACAATGAGATAGACAACAGACTCGCCAAGGCAAATAGTGCCTTTGGAAAACTACACAAAAGAGTCTGGAAAAACAACCACCTGAAGAAACACACAAAGATCAGCATGTACAGAGCTGCTGTCATACCCAGGCTTCTGTTCGGCTCCGAATCATGGGTCCTCTACCGGCATCACCTACGGCTCCTAGAACGCTTCCATCAGCGCTGTCTCCGCTCCATCCTCAACATTCATTGGAATGACTTCATCACAAACATCGAAGTACTCGAGCTGGCAGAGTCCGCAAGCATCGAATCCATGCTGCTGAAGACCCAACTGCGCTGGGTGGATCACGTCTCCAGAATGGAGGACCATCGCCTTCCCAAGATCGTGTTCTATGGTGAGCTCTCCACTGGCCACTGAGACAGAGGTGCACCAAAGAAGAGGTACAAGAACTGCTTAAAGAAATCTCTTGGTGCCTGCCACATTGACCACCGCCAGTGGGCTGATATCGCCTCCAACCGTGCATCTTGGCGCCTCACAGTTCAGCGGGCAGCAACCTCCTTTGAAGAAGACCGCAGAGCCCACCTCACTGACAAAAGACAAAGGAGGAAAAACCCAACACCCAACCCCAACCAACCAATTTTCCCTTGCAACTGCTGCAACTGTGCCTGCCTGTCCCGCATTGGACTTGTCAGTCACCAACGAGCCTGCAGCAGACGTGGACATACCCCGCCATATATCTTCGTCTGCGAAGCCAAGCCAAAGAAGAAAGATATTTAACTCCAGATATAAACTGAGTGCTTCAGATTTGTGTTTTCGTTGTAATGAGCAGAAGGGCACACTTTTGCATTCAGTTTGGTCTTGTGAGAAAGTTATGGGTTTTTGGGCTAGATTAAGAGACTGTTCGCAAGAAATCCTGAAAATACAATTTTCTCTAGACCCAAAGATCTTTTTAATTGGGGAACTTACTGAAATGGCTTTGTTAAATAAATTAGATAAATTTCAAATGGCAATTTGAGATTGGCTTTAGCAGTAGCAAGGAAATGTATAGCTGTTTCATGGAAAGGTCAGATGGAGCTTAGTTTACAAAGATGGCAATCAGAAATGAGGTCTTGTATACCAATGGAGAAGATAACTAAAAATTTAAGAGATCAATATTATATATTTATAAAGATTTGGAGCCCATATTTGGATTATTCTAATTTGAAAATCTGAAACCGGTTGTGAGTGCAACTGGACCTTCGCACTGTATAGTGAATGAATGATTGAAGTTATTTTCCTTATTTCTTTTTTCAGGGAGTAGAATTAGGTTAAAGGGAGGGGTAGATGGGGGGTGGGGTGGTTAGGCTTATTTTTAGGATTCTTTGTAGTTCTTCTTAGATTTTTCTTCAATGTAACCATGAAGATTTATTTTTGATAATTTGTTAATATTTTAAGTTTATAATTGTAGTTATTACTTTGTTTTCTAATAAATAAAATTATTGTTACAAGATGGTTCATAATATGAATGCTTGCAAAACATTGAATTTTGTGACATTCGTGACAATTCTGATTCATGATATTGATGAGCTACCCTCCCCCTGCTTAAATCTTCCCCGATCCTGACTGGAAAGCTGTGAATTTTGGACTTCTCCCGATACCTTTGAGAACACAGGATGTTGGCTTCTTATTTCCACAGGATTTGCAGTGCTCTTTGGAGCTCTTGGTGAACAGGTGGGGTGTGGAGGGGAGGAAGAAACCAGATTTGGCTGCAATGATAGTGCCTGGTGCTGTCCATGAAATGGCCACAGAGGCAAGAAGGGGGCACAAAATGGAGGTTGATGAGCCCTGTGTGCACTGGGCCTGCAGTAGGCCTCTCCTCCACCAGAGGGAGCAGTGTGCAGCCTGAAGGTTGTCCAGACTGACGGCAGCTGCAGCAACTGAACTGCTGCTCTCTGCAAAATGTCAATGTATTTATTGCATTAAAACAAGGTAATTATGTAAAGGTGCACTCGTACAAGGATGATGTAAAGAGTGAAACTGCAGCCAGCATCTTTCTAATCATTTCCAGTTAGACACCGTAACAAACTCCCCTTCAATAACAATTACTTTATGATCATGCCACAGTATTAGCCGGTCTCCACTCGAGGTAAAGATATATTACCAATGTTTTGGGCCTGAGCCCTTCTTCAAGGTAATATATTTTTACCTCCCATGAACACTGCTAGACCGACTGAGCTCCTCCAACATATATGTCATTACTACAATCAGCGTTTGCAGACTTTCGTGTTTGACCCCACGAAATAACAAGGATCCATTCACTCCACAATCATGTTATGTACAGGGCCTTCAACCCATGTTGTTGCGCTGACCTATGTATACTTTCCTTCCCACATACCCATAATCCCCCCCTCTCTCTCTCTCTCTCTCTCTTACATCCATGTGCCTGACAAAGTGTCTTTTGGATGTCCCTATTGTACCTTGGGCAATGCATTCCAGGCACCCACCACTCTGTGAGTTAAAAAAAAGATCTCCAACATCTCCTCTAAACCTTCCTCCGCTCACCTTAAATTGACATTCTCTGGTATTTGCTGTTTTCGTAGGAAAAATGTGCAGCTGTCCAGCCTGTCTAAGGCCATAGTAATCTTATACATCTATGGTAAGTCACCACTCATCCCTTGTTGCTCTTCAGAGAAAAGCTCTCGCCTTGGATGGGGCTGAAGGGCCTGTGGTGTAATGTAAGAAACAATGCTAGAGAAACTCAGGAGGTCAAACAGTGCCTTCACCTGTGAGATCACAGCTGAATAAACAGGAGTTAATCCCTGTATGAAGGGTTAATGCCAACAAGCTGGAGAGTGCCCAGGTGTTATTTCTCCAATTTGCGGGTGGTCTTGGTGGGAATAGTACAAGGCCATGGATAGACATGCGAATGTGGGAATGTGACATAAAACTGAAATGTTTGGCCACTGGAAGGTCCCCAACACGGGTGGGGACACAGCAAAGGTGCTACTTTTGTACCCAGTCTCTCCGATGTAGAGCACCAGATGCAGTAAATTATCCTGCGCGACCCAGTGTCCAGTGGTATAACTGGACAGGTAAGCTGGGCTCGTTAGCCTTGGTTGGCAGCTAGCCTAAGAGAAGGAAAACTCTGATTTCAAACCGGGCAAATGGGGCTCATTAACCTCATCAGGGTATCCATCTTGAAGGACACTCCGATATAACACCTACAACCTGAGGATCTGGCTGTCACCATCCCAGCACGTGGGGCCAGTACTGCACAACACTTAAAAAATCCATTGTGCAGGCTGGAAGGACGTGCCCATGTCTGCGATCCTTCATTTAACTTAATTTGCGAAGCCAAACCTGTTGTTTATTCTGGGGTCATCCTTCAGAATGAAACTGGTCACTTTGCTTTCACTGTGCCTTCTGTGAATTTTCCAGAGTGTGGCAACATCTGGATAGCACCAATGCTGAGACGTTCACTGTGTCTTGGTTCTTGAGAAAATAAACTACATTGTGGAAAAAAGACATGACCCCGATGATCGGCTGTGGTCCCCGCGCCGACCCCGGTGATCAGCAGTGGTCCCTGCATGGACCCCGGTGAATTGCAGTGATCTCCGTTCCGCCCCCGGTGAACGGCACTGATCCCCGCGCTCGCCCCGGTGATCGGCAGTGGTCCCTGTGCCGACCCTGGTGAATGGCAGTGGTCCCCGCGCCGAACCCGGTGAACGGCAGTGGTGCTGACATGGATCCTTGTGAATGGCAGTGGTTCCTGCACAGACCCAAGTGATTGGCAGTGGTCCCTGCACGGACCCCGGTGATTGGCAGTGGTCCCTGTGCCCTCCCTGGTGAATGGCAGTGGTCCTCGGGCCGAACCCGGTGAACGGCAGTGGTTCTGACATGGATCCTTGAGAATGGCAGTGGTTCCTGCACAGACCCCGGTGATTGGCAGAGGTCCCTGCATGGACCCCGGTGAAGTCCAGTGATCCACACGCTGACCCATGATCGGCAGTGGTCCCCGTGTCACCCCCGTGAACGGCAGTGATCCCCGTGCCGCCCCCAGTGAACGGCAGTGATCCCACGCTCGCCCCGGTGATCGGCAGTGGTCCCTGTGCCGACCCTGGTGAATGGCAGTGGTCCCCGCGCCGAACCCGGTGAACGGCAGTGGTTCTGACATGGATCCTTGTGAATGCCAGTGGTTCCTGCACAGACCCCGGTGATTGGCAGTGGTCCCTGCAGGGACCCCAGTGATTGGCAGAGGTCCCTGCATGGACCCCGGTGAAGTCCAGTGATCCACACGCTGACCCATGATCGGCAGTGGTCCCCGTGCCACCCCTGGTGAATGGCAGTGATCCCCGTCCCACCCCCAGTGAACGGCAGTGATCCCGCACTCGCCCCGGTGATCGGAAATGGACCCTGTGCCGACCCTGGTGATTGGCAGTGGTCCCTGCATGGACCCCGGTGATTGGCAGTGGTCCCAACACCAAACCCAGTGAATGGCAGTGATTTCTACACCGACCCTGGTGAATGGTTTTGGTTCTGACACAGATCCTTGTGAACAGAAGTGGTTCTGACACGGATCCTTGTGAATTGCAGTGGTTCGAAACACTGATCCTGTGGAATAACACTTCATCCCTTACTGTAAATATCCACCCTGTACACAGGAAGGCAACTACTGCTGTGTAACCCGTCTGCACCATCACTTACATCATGAACCCTCATATCAGATACCCTTTCAGAATTTTTTTCCCAGTGTAAAAGTGTCAAAAGTTTGACGTGCATTTGAAATAATTGTGGGTACATGATGGGAGATGTGCTGGGCAAGTTTTTCTTTTTAAATTGAGAGTGGCGTGTGCCTGAAATGGGCTCCCATGGGCAGGAATGATTGCAAATACAAGTCTTCTAGATAGACGCATGGATATGGAGGGCATGCGGGAAGTGGATCATGTGAAAACAGCAGAGTATTAGTTTATTTAGGACCATGCTCGGCAGACATGGGCTGAATGGACTGTTCCTGTGCTGTATCGTTCTGTGGTAAAAGCGTATTCAAAATCAGAAGTCAGTCTCGGTGCCTCACCACCATTTCTGCTCTTTTCAAAAACCTTCTGAAGTTTAGCCTTATGAGTTTCCCTTTTGAAATCTGGGCTCTTCCTCATTGTTTTGTAGCTTGGAGATGAGACCACAGGTGTTGGAATCTGGAGCACAGATCAACCCTCTGGAGGAACTCGAGAGGGACAACCAGCATCTGTCGGGAAGAAAGGAATTAACGCTTTGGGTGGATCATCCAGTATGGAAGTGGTGGCCTGAATGGTCCTTTTCCTGTGCTGTTCCATCATTGGGTGGGGGAGGGGGTGGATTTCGGAAGGGACACACTGCAATAAAGTTTTTTTTTTAAAGTGTGGATCAATTCATTGAATTGCAGCAGTTCAGAACAAAATGGGACAAAACAATACAACCGTTGTCCATTTTCAGATTCAGTCCTGCAGGCATTTCCCTCCCTCCCCATCTATCTCTTCCGTGGAGATGGCTGCTGGTGGATGCAGGTTCGATTTCAACATTCACAATTGGAAAGGTGTGTGGATATGAGAGAAATGGAGGGCTATGGTCCAGGTGCAGGTCGACGAGACGAGATGGAATAATTTGGCTTAGACTAAATGGGCTGAAGGGCATTGCATATTGGAAAGACAAACTCAGAAAGGACATGCACAGTAAATGGTAGGGCATTGAGTGCAGTAGAACAGAGGGATCTGGGAATAGAGACATTATCCCCTGAAAGTGGCGTCACAGGTGGATAGGGTTGTTATGAGAGCTTTTGGCACAATTCCACTGAGGGTAGGTGAGATACAAACTAGAGGACATAGGTTAAGAGTGAAATAGGTAAAGTTTAGGGGGAACTTCTTCACACAGAGAGTGGTGGGGGTGTGGAACAAGCTCCCAGCTGAAGTGGTGAATGCGGGCTCAATTTTAACATTTAAGGAGGATTTGGACAAGTACATGGATGGGAGAGGTATGGAGGCCTATGGGCTGGGTACAGATCAGTGGGACTAGGCAAAAAAAAATGGTTCAGCACAGATTAGGCGGGCCAAAGGGGCCTGTTTCTGTGCTGTAGCATCTATAGTTCTATGGCCCATTTGAGCACTGTATGGAACAACAAGGGCAAATGACGAAAAACATAGTGTTGAAAGGATGTTCTAAGGCAGAGGAGAGAGATGAAAATTTCAGGTCATGCCAGAAGGCTCAGCAAGTGATTGCACAGCCAACTGTGCAATTCAAGCATGACTGAGAGGTTAGAACCAAGACTGACATTGCTTTTTACAAGGTGGAGTGGGGATGGTAGGGCAGGATGCTGGACTGGAGAACAGTAGAGAAGCCACGGAAAGATGTAGTAACAATGATGGGAATTTTAAAGGGTGGCACAGTCAGTGCAGCGGTTATCACAACACCCCTCACAGCATCAGCAACCCAGGTTTGAATCCGCCATTGTCTGTAAGGAGTTTGTACGTTCTCCCCATTCTCAGGGTGATAGGATGTCACTAAGATCAGCCAGGCCTAAACGCTCCTGTGCAATCCAGCAGGGTTACGCATTGAAGATCCAGCCAGCTGTGCGACACGAGCCATGTGGCAAGGGATCAAGATTGCAACGGATCTCAAGTCAACCTTGTGAGTTAAGAAAAATGAAACCTCCTTTCAGGACAGACTGAACAACTTCTACGCACGGTTTGATGAGAACAGGATGACACCAAAGAAAGCTCCGTGTCCCGCTGATGAAGCTGTGGCCAAGATGAGGAGATCCCTAGCCAAGGGGAACCCACACAAGGCAGCAGGACCAGACAACCTATCTGGTTGGGCACTGAAGGACTACGCAGACCAATTGACAGGGGTCTTCACAGATATCTTCAACACCTCACTGCAGCAGTCCATCATTCCCACAGGGTTCAAGACAGCCACCATCAAGAGGATAATAATAACAGGCCTCAATGACTACTGCCCTGTGGCACCGATCTCCACCATTATGAAATGCATTGAACGTCTGGTGATGGAATGCATCAAAGCACACCTCCCGGAGATGCTGGACCCATTTCAATTCGCCTACAGGAGAAACCATTCTACAAATGATGCTCCAGCCTTGTCCCATCACTTCATTCTGACCTACCCGGAGAATGATGCCTTATAAGCCGGGCTGCTTGCTGTTTATCGGCCTCAGCTTGGCATTTAATTTGATAATTCCCCAGATGCTGGTGGAGAAGCTGTGTTCGCTGGGACTCAACACCCCTCTCTGTAACTAGATTCTGGACTTGCTAATGGAAAGAACACAGTATGTCCAGATCAGTGGAACATCGAGCTCCGTCACACTGAGCATTGGGGCAACTTAGGGGTGTGCTCAGCCGACTCCTGTTCACTGCTGACCCATGACTGCATCGCCAAATCCAGCTCTAACAGTGTCATCAAATTTGCAGGTGACAACAGTCGTTGGCCTCATCGGCAACAACAATGAGTTACACTACAGAGGTGGAAAATCTTATGAAATGGTGCAAGAGTAACAACCTGACTCAATGTCGACAAGTCGAAGGAGAAAATTGTGGACTTCAGGAGGACCAGAAACGACCACCCTCCACCACACATCAACAACTCTATAGTAGAGAGTGAAGAGCACCCAGTTCCTTGGAGTTCACTTTAAACTAGAGACCTATCATGGACACTCAACATCTCCTCACTTGTCAGGAAGGTGCAACAGCGATTGCACTTCCTCAGAAGACTGAGGCAGGCAAGGCTTCTAGCCGCCATTGTGTCAACTTTCTACAGGACTCTATTGAGAGCATCCTGGCTGGCTGCATCACAGTATGGTATGGTTGTTGCAGAGCATCAGATCAGAGGTCAATCCACAGACCATAAAAGTGGCAGTAATTCCTACTCTGAACCTTGTGAATCCCATCGATAGGATTTACTAGGATTGTTGTTTAATGAAGGTTTGCAAAATCAGGGAGGACCCTTACCACCCCACTTGCAGCCTCTTCCAGCTACTCCCATCGGGAAAAAGATAGACATATCAGAGCTAGGACTACCAAGCTGAGGTACAGGTTCTTCCATGGGCAGTGAGACTCTCTGTGATTCTACTATTTATTCAGAATATTTACTTTAATATATGTGCACATGTACTGTGTATATTCATCGATTGTCTATGTGTGTGTTATGTTTGCAAGCATGTTTTGAACCATGGACCAGAGAAATCTGTTTCATCAAAGTTGTACTTGTAGAATCGGATGACAAATCAATGAACAAAATTACAATACCTTGGAGAAATTGTCATCAACCTGAAGCAAATCTGTTCCTCTCTCACAGATGCTGCCCAATTCGTTGAACACTTCCATTGTTTTGCTTTTATTTGTGGTTAGAATTACGGTCCATTACCAGAAGATCAGCCATCCTTGCCACTGTCCTTGGCGTGGTGCTATGTTTTAACCTGGATCAGGGTAAGTCACTGTTGCACCAAATCTGTGATGTTTCAGTTCTGCCAGATACAATCTGTGCTCAGGAACAAGCACACTGTTCCCGTTATAGCTGCACAAATCACTCCACACAGCCAAAATCCAGCTGAGGCAGTCCAACCAGTGTGAAGCTCAGTCCATTTGCACCACATCCAGTTCATTCAAAAATCTTCTACATTTTGTTATAAGTATTTTCAAGGCTTCAGACACCAACACGTCGGGTGGGAGAATTCCTGTGGACTCCACTGAAACTATAAAGATAAAGTAACTTAGTGGATTGCAACACACCAGAATCATGAGATGTTACCCCAGGGGAAGCTCACCCCCCCACTTGCCAACTTCTCGAACCTTCCCCATTCCCTGGGAATCAACATGACCAGGCATGGGTGGGGGTGGGTAGGTGAACAAGGGAAGCCTCTACATCCAAAGCCACTCATCCCTGCAACCAATGCCATTCCATGTCAAGTTTAATAAATCTCCCTCTGTCCTATCAGACATCTGTAAAACCATTTCTTACCAGGCATTTGGTCAGACACCCAAATGTCACTGAGGCAGCAGTGGCGTGGATTAAGAGGAGTGGCTTTGTGGTGGTGCAACCCAGGGACAATGGAAGGACAGGGAGCGAGGGACCTGGAGTCACAACAGTTAGTGAGACTGCACTTACCGGGACTCTGACTAAAGCAAATGTTGCGCCAGATTACCATCCGGAAACCAATGTTATTGTTTATTTACAAGTTAAATTTCATTTGCTTGTTCTGTTAGTTAAATGCTACCAAGGTCAAAATTAATTTTGTAGCTTTCTGTGAATTTTTTTAAGAACTGAAACTGGCACTGAAATGTGGAACTATTTACAAAATTGTCAAAATTGTGCCTTGATAATAATGACATCATTTATTAATTTCAGATATAGATTGGTACAATTACACCACAAAAATTACATGGTTTAAAATCTGAAATTCTGGACTTGTGTTTTAGGCGTGGTAAAGAGGTTGGAACATTTATACATTCAACCTGGCTATGCATGAAAGAAAGATCCTTTAGGCACGACTTGGCAGAAATTTTGACAAAAATTATAGAAGTGGATTTTCCAATGGAACCAGAACTGTATTTATTGATCAATCTTATGGTTATTGGCCCAAAACTATCAAAATATCAAATCCAGATCGTGAGGATTGCACTAGCAGTAGCCAGGAAATGAATCACTGTTACATGGAAGTCCGACTACCCCCTACTTATTACTCGCTGGAATATGGAAATGCTAAGTTGTGCCTCCCTGGAAAAGATACACAATCTTAGAAAGAAATATGATGGGCTTGTTAAAATATGGCAACTTATTTGAATCCTACTGGCTGAAGGATTAATTAACTTCCTTGGAAAGGTTTGGACAATTGCTTTTTTTAAAAATGTTAGCAGTTGGGTGTGGAGAATGAGTTTTGGGTAATCATATGAGACTAATTTTAAAATTCTATTATATGATGTTTCTTTGGCTTGGCTTCGCGGACGAAGATTTATGGAGGGGGTAAAAGTCCACGTCAGCTGCAGGCTCGTTTGTGGCTGACAAGTCCGATGCGGGACAGGCAGACACAGTTGCAGCGGCTGCAGGGGAAAATTGGTTGGTTGGGGTTGGGTGTTGGGTTTTTCCTCCTTTGCCTTTTGTCAGTGAGGTGGGCTCTGCGGTCTTCTTCAAAGGAGGTTGCTGCCCGCCAAACTGTGAGGCGCCAAGATGCACGGTTTGAGGCGTTATCAGCCCACTGGCGGTGGTCAATGTGGCAGGCACCAAGAGATTTCTTTAGGCAGTCCTTGTACCTTTTCTTTGGTGCACCTCTGTCACCGTGGCCAGTGGAGAGCTCGCCATATAACACGATCTTGGGAAGGCGATGGTCCTCCATTCTGGAGACGTGACCCATCCAGCGCAGCTGGATCTTCAGCAGCGTGGACTCGATGCTGTCGACCTCTGCCATCTCGAGTACTTCGACGTTAGGGATGAAAGCGCTCCAATGGATGTTGAGGATGGAGCGGAGACAACGCTGGTGGAAGCGTTCTAGGAGCCGTAGGTGATGCCGGTAGAGGACCCATGATTCGGAGCCGAACAGGAGTGTGGGTATGACAACGGCTCTGTATACGCTTATCTTTGTGAGGTTTTTCAGTTGGTTGTTTTTCCAGACTCTTTTGTGTAGTCTTCCAAAGGCACTATTTGCCTTGGCGAGTCTGTTGTCTATCTCATTGTCGATCCTTGCATCTGATGAAATGGTGCAGCCGAGATAGGTAAACTGGTTGACCGTTTTGAGTGTTGTGTGCCCGATGGAGATGTGGGGGGGCTGGTAGTCATGGTGGGGAGCTGGCTGATGGAGGACCTCAGTTTTCTTCAGGCTGACTTCTTGGCCAAACATTTTGGCAGTTTCCGCAAAGCAGGACGTCAAGCGCAGAAGAGCTGGCTCTGAATGGGAAACTAAAGTGGCATCGTCTGCAAAGAGTAGTATGTAATAATGTTCTATACAAGTCTTGGAAAAATTAAAATATTTTTAAAATATCTGATCTAAGCATATTTAACTTGCACATTGGAGAAACCAAAGCAATTGAGGCAGTCTTGAGGAGTTCACAGAATGTATCCCTGAGAGCTATCTTGGAACAGCACGTTATCAAATCTGCGAAGGAACATTATCTTGGATCTGGTCCTGCGCAAGGAGACAGGTAAATTCAATGATTTTGCAGTTGGGGTTCTCGGAAGAGTGATCATGGTAGGATTGAATTTCTCATACAATTGGGAGTTTGATTTAAAACCAGTGTATTATTCCTCAACAAGGGAGACTACAACAGGATGAGGGAGGAGTTGGCGAGTGTAGACTGGGAACATTAGAGGGGGAACCGCCTTGGTTTCCCCAATGTGCAAGGTAAAGTCCCCCGTGACAACTAATTTCTTGGTTTATTGCCTGTGTTATAATAATGTTATTTTGACATTTAAGAAAAATTTGGATAGGTACAGAAATGTGAAGGGTATGGAGGGCTATGATCCTGGTCAAATGGATAAGGCTGAACAATAGTTCGACACAGACTACCATAGATGGGCTGAAGAGCCTATATCTGTGCTGTAGTGTTTCTGTGGTGGCACACCAAGACACAAGAGAAACTTGTCCGTGAACTACTCTTTGCAGACGATGCCGCTTTAGTTGCCCATTCAGAGCCAGCTCTTCAGCGCTTGACGTCCTGCTTTGCGGAAACTGCCAAAATGTTTGGCCTGGAAGTCAGCCTGAAGAAAACTGAGGTCCTCCATCAGCCAGCTCCCCACCATGACTACCAGCCCCCCCACATCTCCATCGGGCACACAAAACTCAAAATGGTCAACCAGTTTACCTATCTCGGCTGCACCATTTCATCAGATGCAAGGATCGACAATGAGATAGACAACAGACTCGCCAAGGCAAATAGCGTCTTTGGAAGACTACACAAAAGAGTCTGGAAAAACAACCAACTGAAAAACCTCACAAAGATAAGCGTATACAGAGCCAGCTGCGCTGGATGGGTCACGTCTCCAGAATGGAGGACCATCGCCTTCCCAAGATCGTGTTATATGGCGAGCTCTCCACTGGCCACCGTGACAGAGGTGCACCAAAGAAAAGTACAAGGACTGCCTAAAGAAATCTCTTGGTGCCTGCCACATTGACCACCGCCAGTGGGCTGATAACGCCTCAAACCGTGCATCTTGGCGCCTCACAGTTTGGCGGGCAGCAACCTCCTTTGAAGAAGACCGCAGAGCCCACCTCACTGACAAAAGGCAAAGGAGGAAAAACCCAACACCCAACCCCAACCAACCAATTTTCCCCTGCAACCGCTGCAATCATGTCTGCCTGTCCCGCATCGGACTTGTCAGCCACAAACGAGCCTGCAGCTGATGTGGACTTTTTACACCCTCCATAAATCTTCGTCCGCGAAGCCAAGCCAAAGAAGACAGTTAAGGAACAGAGGAGAGATTTTTCAGTGCTCAACAAAGTATATTTTGGTTAAGGTCAGTAAGGGTGAGGAGAGAGCCTTGGTTTGCTGAGGAAATAAAGGCATTAAATTAAGTCATTTATACCAAGTCATCAAGGAGTAATGGGAAAGTGGAACATTGGGAAAACTTTAAAAAGCAAATCACCACCGTATATACTCATGTTATAGTTGAGTTTTGGAGGCCAATTTTTCAGGTCAAATTTGGGGGGTTTGGGGGTGCTGATTTTTTCATGGATACTACTTTTGACTGTGGTACTTGCATTACTCAAGGGATCGGGAGCTCGGATGTCCAGGACTGGGTGGTAAGTCTGCATTTAGGGCATTGGGTGCTTTGCTGGGCATGCAGCCAAAGCGAGGGTTCACAGTCAGGGTTCCTGGGAGCTCGGATGGGCAGGCGAGGCAAGGGTTCATAGTCAGGGTGTTAGAAGCTCCAATTGGCAGGCAGTTGGGGTGTCGGGAGTTCAGATGCGAGTGGCTGGAGCCTAAGCAAGGGTTCGTGGTCGGGAGCTCCAATGGGTGGGCAGCCGGGGTGAGGATTCGCGGTCAGGTCATTGGGAGCTGGGATGGGCGGGTCAACTTCTAGACAGGATATATGGAAAATATGTTATTTTTGGGCCAAAAATGTGGAGGTTGACTTTTACATGGGATTGACTATTACATGAGTATTTATGGTCAGCCAGCAATAAAAAGAGAATACACAAAAGTGCCGGAGAATCACAGCAGGTCACAGAGTGTTCACAGGAAGCAAAGGGAAATAACCAACATTTCAGGCCTGAGCCCTTCATCAAGGTATTAGCAAAAAGCAGGCCTGAATGAAAAGATAGGGGGAGGGAAGAAGGGGAAGGGAGAGGTGCACAGGCCAACAAGCAGAAATCATAGGGCAGGCAGTAGAGAAGTAGAAGTGATCAGGGAGGGAGCATGGCTTTCTGTGGAGAGGGAAGGGGTGGGGGGCTTGAGGAAAGGGTCAGAGGAACAGGAGGAGGAGAGAGAGAGAGACAGGTTAACATTATGGACGTGTGTTTTAAACTGTCCAAGTACCAAATTTAGTTTGTGAAGGTCTCATGACTTTTGACAGTTATCAGCAGTTTAATTTACTAAATTCACAATTTTCCCATGGCTTGTGAATCGAACATGCTGGATGTAATTTCAAATTACATCCCTCCCAGAAGGGTTTAATAACCTTTATATATGATATGCTTTCAAAATCGTACCAGGTTTCCCTCGATAAGATTAAAAGAGCATGGAAGCATATTCTACCTCTGTCAGATTGAGATTCTTAAATTAGTTAACACTTCTTTACTATGTGCCCGACATACTCATATTCAGTTCAAGGTTGTACATTGGACTTGCATGTCTAAAGACAAAGTATCCTATATATTTCCTGATCTAAATCCTCGATATGACAGACGTAACGATGGGGAAGCAACCTTGATACACATGTTCTGGTCTTGTCGAGCTCTTGAACCTTATCGGAGAGAGATTTTTTGTGTTTTGTCAATAATATTATGTGTTAATCTTGAACCTAATCCTTTAACGGTTTTGTTTGGAGTGTCAGATGATATTAATGAGCTAATTCTTCATCTCATCGTCAAGTCATACTATTTACAACTCTTATGGCACAAAGAAATATCCTACTTAGATAGAAAGATTCTGTTCCACCCACTAGTACTCAGTGGTTATGTCATGTCTTGCCTTAATTTAGAAAGGATCAGGTGTTCTGTGTTGTGTGCTAACACTAATTTTCATAAAATTTGGAGTCCTTTTCTGGACTATTTTCATGCTCATTAAGTCAGCTTGTTTTGATCATTGAACATGTTTATGTACATGGCTTTTCCTTCCGTTAATGTTTTATAGATTCAGCAGAACTGAAATCCTCAGTTATCCAAAGTTCTTTTGGAGCCAAAATGACCAGGGATGTCAGGCTCCCCCGGCATCGGCGGCAGTGGATCTCAGGCTCCCAGCGCCGGTGGCAGCAGGGACCTCAAGCTCCCGGGCAGGAGCGCAGCCTCGGTGGGGAAGTGTCAGTGATCAGCAGTGGCCAGCATTTTTGTTGGTGAGAATTAAACATGATTTTAATGCTCAAAAAGCCTTACCTTGTTGCTTGTTGTTTAAACACTGTTACATGTGATTTGCTGTTGGTACTGCGCTGTTTTTTAAAAATGATCAATTCTCTGGAAAAAAAAACCTTTATCCAAAATGGGCCCAGCCCCGACCACTTTAGATAATCAGAGCTGTACTGTACCTTTAATTATATGTCAAAACATCCCAGTTATAGTTCTTTTTGTTGATTTTTTTTTGTCATTCTGTTAACATTGTGTGGGGAAAGGGTATTTCACAATTGTTTTATTTTTGAAATGTTCTTATATTCTTCATATTTGGTAACCTTGTGTTCACTGTACAATGTGTGCTTGTTATATAAAACAATAAAAAGATTGAAAGAGGGAATCGAGTATCACACATCTAGGTCAGCCGATGACACTAAATTGAGTGGGAACGTAAAATGGGCAGAGTCTTATAAATTGGTTAAACCAGTGGGTGAGGGTCTGGGAAGATGGAGAACACTGTCGGTAAATATGAGGTAATCTACTCTGGAAGGATAAATAGAAGAGTGGTTAGCACAATGCCTTTACAGTGTGAGCAATTGGGACCAGACCAGGGTTCAAGTCCCATGCTGTCTGTAAGGAGTTTGTACGTTCTCCGTGTCTGCACGGGGTTTCTTCGGTGGCTCTAGTTTCCTCCCACCATTCAAAAATGGCTCGTTACCATGCTGCATGTCTAAATTTATAAAAATGTCAATCAGATTATTACTTAAATGGTGAAAAATTGCAGCAGAGGGATTTGAGAGTGCTTGTACATGAATCGAAGAAGGCTGGTCATCTGCTGACGCTGGGCAAATACTCTCTTTCCCAGCTCTGACCAAAGATCTTCCATTTTCAGGATTAATTCTCTTGCCACTGATATGCTGCCTGTGATTTTACTTGTTGAAAGGAAGGTTTAAAATACATTCTGTCTCTGGTGAGACATGGTGTTGACCTGAAACATTGGCTGATGGATAGGGTCCAGCTCCAGCTACCCACACTATGGACGGAGTCCAGTCCCAGTTTCTGTTGCCCAGTGTTGTACAGTGGGAATCCCAGTCCAGTTCTGCACATCTCAAGACAAAATCACTCAACTCAAAATAACCCTAAACCCCAAATGCCTCTCGTTACACTTCCCTATGTTAATCCTACCCCCACCACCCACAGTGCATACTTACAGATGTAGTGATCTCGAACTCTGCCGAGACGGACAAGGTCTTTAAGTTCATCATGGCGGAAAATTTCCCTACTGCAGGTGTCCAACCGTGAATTTACAACCTTTGCAAATTTTCTTCCTAAGGCCAAAGGAACAAATTACTTTTCAACTTCCAGTCAGAACATTATACATCAGACCATATTTGATTGCCAAGCTCATCTGCTTCAAAAGCTGATAAGTGCTGGTTAAAACTGGACCAGTAGTGCAGATAAAGTAAGATTTTCCCAATATATACATTCTTATCGTACATGGGGAATATGAAGACAGCAGATTTATACCTCAGAATAGTTCAATTTTAAATGTAGACATTCAGCACAGTACAGGCCATTTCGGCTCACGAGTCCTGCCACCCAATTTACACCTAATTAACCTACACCCTCGGTACGTTTCAAACAGTGGGAGGAAACAGACAAACTCCTTACAGACAGTGTACCGCCCAATTTAAGTCAATGAATGAACCATTATCAGTAAGAATCTCAGATGGCAGAACCTCTCTCCTTCATGAAATTTCTTCTTCAATTCTACACAACTGAAAGGTCACATCTATAATCACCGAGGAATCTCCATTTACCACAATTTTTAAACTAAATTTCCTAACTTCTCAAGACAAAGACAGGAACCTGCTTGCCCCAAGCCAAGGCTGGAAAAGCTATCCTTGTCCCACCAATTAAAGTTGAAGTTCATTGCCGGACCCTCATTAAAGGAGACACAAGGATTACCTGGAATATACCAGTGTGGTCACGAGGAAGTGCAGCGAACAAACCACACTAGCAGCCGTGAGTGAGCTAGACCAACTGATTTTAATCAAATTCACACGCTTACATCTCCCAGTTCCCGACGACGCTCGCAACCAGGAGAGAAATGATGTCAGCCCTGAAAACGTACTGGCAGTCCTTGAGCTCTTTTGGGTCATAGGAGGTAGTTAGATTGTGTCATGAGGTTGGGATAGGGGCTGAGGTGCCAACTTTTTCCTGCAGTCCAATCAGGAGTGCTGTGGGAGAGTCTTTCTGTCCACAAGCTAATGGCACCAACTCGCCCAGGACAGTAAGTTGAGCCCCATACACAAGCTCAAAGAAGGTCATGTCCAGATCCTCCTTTGGCACCTTCTGTATGCCTAGTAGCACCCAAGGGAACTCATCTACCCAATTCAGGCCTTTGAGGTGTGCCATTAGGGTTCTTTTCAAATGGCGATGGAATCTCTCCACAAGGCCACTGGACTATGGGTGGTATGATGTAACTGGGTGCCGAGGAGCTTGGTTAGCATCATCCATAAAGCTGACGTGAACTGCACTCCCCTGTCCAAAGTTATGTCAGCCAGTAATCCGAAGCGGACTACCCAGTTCGCAATGAGGGCCCTGGTGCAGGATGTCGTGGAGGTGTCCGAGAGCAGGACAGCCTCCAGCCATCTTGGGAATCTGTTGACCATTGCGAACAGGTACTTGGCACCTCTCAAAGGTGGCAACTATCCAACAATGTCCACATGAATGTGGTGAAAACATCTGTGTATCAGAGGAAAAGACAGGAGAGGGGCTTTCATGTGTCTCTGTATCTTGGAGGCCTTACAGTGCACACACAAGTTCTGACCAGTGGCCAACCTGTTTCTGCAGGCCACGCCACATAAACGGCTGTGACGAACTGCGTGGTTGCTCGGATAGATGGGTGTGGCAGGTCACTAATTGCTTCAATATACGGCATCTCCAAGTGGCAGGTGCAATGGGTCGAGGTTGGCCCATGGATTCATCGCAGAGAACTGTAGCTCTGGAAGGTCCGAACCTCACATCCTCCAGCTTGTGCCCTGAAATGGCGGTACGATAGGTCGGTTTCTTGCCGTCCTGCTGTTGCACTGCTGCAAGAGCTGCGTAGTTGACCCCTGGAGACAAAGAATGGATTGAATGAATGGATGTGAGATAGTGGATCAGCCTCAAGATTGTTCTTGCCTGCAATGTGTATATTGGATGTAGTGTACTCCAAGATATAGGATAGATGCCTCTATTTCCTTGCCGACCACGTATCTGATACCTTGGCAAAGGCAAATGTGCAGGGCTTGTGGTCTGTAAAGATGGTGAAATCTCTTCCTTTCAGGAAGTACCAGAAATGGCGCCAGGAACTCTTGTTCCAACGCATTGTATTTTTGTTCGGTAGGGCCTTAAGTGTCTGCTGAAAAAAGCTGGTGGTTTCCAATTTCATTCATCCAGCTGCTCTAGGACAACACTGACAGCCATCTTAGATGCATTGACTGTGAGGGCCGAAGGCATGTTGACATTGGCCAATGCATCTGACTCTTTCGAAATCTGCTGTTGACTCCTTGTCCCATTTTAGATCTTTGGGCAATCCGACAGAAGTTTGAAGAGGGATTGTTTAATTCTGGCTGCTGCCAGTAAAAATCAATGATAGAAATTCACCATGCCTACGAATTCCTGTAGAACCTTCACATTGGCTGGCTTGGAGAATTTGCATATGGTCTCCACTTTGGATGGGAGTGGCACTGCTCTGTGTCAGTCAATATGGTGCCCAAGGAAGTCAATAGATGCAAGGCCAAAATAGCATTTAGCTGAATTGAGAGCCAGGCCATACTCACTGAGTCGCTGGCAAAGTTGATGGAGGTGCGTGTTGTGCTCCCGACAAGAGCAGCTGGCGACAAGAATGTTGTGCAGATAAATGAACATGAAATTCAGGCCACAGCCCACTGAATCCATAAGCCTCTGGAAAGTATGCGCTGCTTTCTTTAGTCCAAATAGCACACGTAGGAATTTGAACAGCCCAAATGATGTGATGAGTGCAATCTTGGCAACATCATTGGGGTGTACCAGAATCTGATGAGATTCTGTCAATCTTGGAGAAGATCTTAGCACTGTGAAGGTTAGAGGTAAAATCCTGGATATGAGGAACCAGATACCTGTCTGTAGTTGTGACGTCATTGAGCCAGCGATAATCTCTGCACAGATTTCATCCCCGGAAGCCTTTGGTACCATGTGTGGGAGGAATGGGGGGATGCCCATGGACTGTCTTAAGTGATGAACTATCCCCATCGCTTCCATTTTCGAGAACTCCTCCTTTGCAAGCTGCAGCTCGTAAGGAGGCAGTCTGGATGCACAGGCATGTAGCAGTGATCCTTCCATGGGAATATGGTGCTGGATGCTGTAGAGAACTGCAGGGTGACAATGCTTGGTAATTCTGCCAAGATTTTGGCATTCTCATTCTGAGAAAAAGTCACCGAGTCCAGATGGGGTGCTGGCAGAGTGGTTTGGTGTAAGGCGAGCGATTCAAAAGTCTTGGAATTGACCATCCACGTTCCTTCAGGTCCACCAGGAAGCAGTGAGCTCGGAGGAAGTCTGTGCACAGCAAGGGTTGTGACACATCGGCCAACGTGAAGGTCCACTTAAAGCCACAGGAGCCAAAGTCAAGCAAGATGGTCCACACACCATACATTCTAATATTGCTGTTGTTAGCAGCAGTAAAGGAAGGTCCAGACTTTCCCACACAGGTGTCCTGGCTCGTGGGAGGCAAAGCGCTGACTTCTGCTCCTGTGCCAACAAGGATACGAAACTGGAATGTCGGCCTCATGGGTCGAGGAGGCTGTCTCGGTGGCTGGTTGTCATAGCCATTAGCAACAACCAGCCCAGGCATTTCCCGGGTGTGAACCAGGTGGGCGGGAGCGGTGGGCCGCAAGATCCCATCTCTGACTGTAGTAGCACCACTGCTCCTTTTCCGGGCTTTCGTCCGTTATAGCTGTCACCGCCCTCTTCCCTGGGATGGGGAACAACCGAGTGCCCTGGCGTGATGCAGCAACTTTGTCAACAGTTGGCTCGCCATGTTGCTTGGCATGCCATAGGAAGTCAGTGCGGGCTGCCAGCCTACAGGGGAGTCGCCAAAATCATCATCTGCAAGGAGCTGGAAAATGTCCTCTGGCATCTGCTCCAGGAATATTTGTTCAAACAGCAGGTAGGATTTGTGGCCATCCATAAGCGCCAGCATGTCATTCATGAGGGTGGATGGTGTTTGATCGCCTAGGCCACACATGTCAAACTCTGGCCTGCGGGCCCGATATAATTATATTTGGCCCGCAAGACCATTTCAAAAATGTATTAGAGGTGGCCCGCCCTGCAGCGAGAGCCGATGCTGTTTTTTGGTAATGTCACCCCCACCATCCTCCCCCTTCATTGCATATCCTTCCCCATTGTAACACGAGAAATTGTAACACGAGAAGTCTGTCGATGTCATCAGCTGGCAAGCCAGTTGGAAGGCTCCCTGCACAACCAGTCACTTCTCCCACCTGTCGAGCGGTGCGGCGGATGGGCGAGCGACTGTGATTTCCTGTCGGCGCGATGGGCATGGCAGGCTGTGCACGGCCCCCAGGCAGCGCGAGCCCCGCGCGACTGGCACCGATCGGCCCTTCCACAGCGCGAGCGCACTTCTCCCGGTCGCCACGGCCTTCAGCGCTTGCACCCGCGCGGACCCCAGGAATGGCTGGTTTGGCCCTGCACATGAAGAGAGAGATGGTGGCTGTCCGCAAAAGCTGATTGGCAGCGCGCTGGGCCTGAGTGGGTGGGTAAGCAGGGGTGGGCAGAGGGTGTAGGTGAGGAGTAATGGGCAGGGGAAGTTATGGTGGTGCGAGGGGCAGTTAGAGGGAGGGATGAGTAGAAAGAGGGGTGGATAGGGAAGAGGTAAAAGGGGAGAGGCAGGGCGAGTAGGGGAGGGGTGATTAGAGTGTGAGAGATGGGTAGGAGGAACAGGTTGAGGGGAAAGGCATTAGAGGGGCGTGTATAGGATGCGGTGGGTAGAGGCAGATCGAGTGGAGTGAGGGGTGAGTAGAGGTTGGGTAAAGGACTGGTCAGGTAGAGGGATGGTGGGTCGAGGGTGAATAGAGGCCTAGAGCCTGAGGAGTGAGCAGGAAATGCTGAGTCCTCATGCAGGCCAAAACGGACACAGCCTGTGAATGCTGACTACATCTCCACAGGGACCAAATAGGTTTCCCTCAGGTCAAGCAAAGGGTGAACTTGAGCTACCTACTCCTGACCTGTAACATTATCCTCCTAAAGTTATATCCTAAAGTTTAACATTACATATGTTGAAAGAAGAGAAAACATGCAGACGTTGTTGAAAATTTCAATAAATATTTAGTTCGGCCCTCGACTTAGTCCAAGTTTTTAATTTTGGCCCTCCGTGAATTTGAGTTTGACATCCCTGGCCTAGGCCATCCATGTGTAGCAGCCGTGCTGCCCATTCACGGCAGGAAAGCCCTAAAGTACGGATAAGGTGCACTTTAACGGCCTCATACCTGTCAAAGGCAGGAATTGATGCAAGAACTCAATAATTCTTCCAGCGGTCTCTTGATCTGCCTGACATGGAACTGGGCCTCAGCCTGCTTAAACCAGACAACAGGCTGAGGGGAGTCACGTGATGGAGTAGTGGCCAGTCGGGAAAACCAGCTCTCTCCAGAAAAATAGAAAAAAAAGTCAGGAAAAAGCAAAGCATAACAGAAATAAAGTACAAGAAATAGAAGATAAAGATACAAAGAGAAAGAAGATGGCTTCCAAGAAGGAGAAAGTAAGAACAGCTGGAAAAAAAAGTTTAAAAGTCGCAGGAGAAAAAGGAAGAAGGCCTTACCTGCAGGAAGGACCAAGACACTGTGGTGACTAGGAGCGCCCGACCCGCGAAGTCAGTACCTGCCCTGCAAAGTTGAGACCCACCAGCCGGTACACTGCAAAAATGGCTCTCGGAGCCAAACAAAAGTGCGCAGTGTGCAATCAGAGGAGAAGGAGGACACCGGCGGGAGGGGGGCTCAGCAGAGGAGCGGGCTGTCACAGCCCAACACGAGGCCTCTCAGCTGGAGGATAAGGAAGACAGCAGAAGAGGGTGTGATGAAACAGACATGGAAAACAGACGGAGGGAAGATCAACAAGAAGACCAACGTCAAGAAGCACAACAGACGAGCAGCCCAAGAGAGGAAGAACAGCAACAAGAGGCCCAGCAAGAAGAGGCCCAACAAAGAGATACCAACAGCTCATCAGGAAAAACAAGAGACACAGACACAAAGAAAAGAAGAAGACACAAACACAGATAGACACAGAAGAAGAGGAAGAAGACCAAGATCTTCACAGAGAAATAGAAGGTAAAACTGATGAACAAAATATAGATAAAGTTTTTTGAAGAACAAATGAGATCACTAAAAGAATGGTTATCATTAGAATTTAATGCAATTAAAAGAAAAATAAAAACAACAGAAGATAAAATGCAAAGGTTAGAACTGGTAATGACAGAAATGGGGAAAAGAGTAGAGAATGTGGAAGAGTGGGAAATGGCTGTAGAAATGGAAGTACATTACTTAAGTGAAAAATTGGAAGGAAGTGACAAAAAAAGTTAAAAAGACACAAGAGTTGTTATCTCAGAAAATTAATAGGTTAGAAAATTATAGTAGGTAAAACAACATAAAAATAGTGGGCCTAAAGGAAGAGGAAGAAGGCACAGATATGAAGGAATTTATAAAAGGATGGATCCCAAAGGGCCTGGGAATGACAGAAATGCAGGAAGAAATGGAAATAGTAAGGGCACACAGAACACTAGCTCCAAAACCACAGGCACATCAAAAACCAAAATCCATATTAGTAAAATTTTTGAGATATACGACGAGAAAATATACCGGAACGGACAAGAAATAAAATTAGAGAAGATAATAAACCATTGGAATACAATGGTCAAAAAATACTTTTTTACCCAGACATAAGTTTTGAACTCTTAAAGAGGAGGAAGGAATTTAATACAGTGAAATGAACTTTATGGGAAAAAGGTTACAAATTCATATTAAGACATCCAGCCGTGATTAAGATATTTATACCTGGGGAGCAAAACAGACTGTTCTCGGATCCAGAGAAAGCGCAAGAATTCGCAGAACGTTTGCAGGACAGGAGAAGAGATGAAGAGATGTAACAATAATGAAGAACAGCAATAAACAATGTATATGTAAAGAACTAAAGTGAGAAAAGAGAAGGGAAGGAAGGGAGTAAGGGGGAGAAAAAAGGGAGAGACAGCCTTGTTATATGTGTTTATTTTAATTTAAAAAAAGTGTTTTCTGGAGAGGGCTGGGTGGAGGGGGAAATAACTGTCACTGCAAAATCAGTTGACACTGCGAACAAGATCGCAACCCAAATTAAAAGGGGAGTTGTGGTTGCCCAGCAAGAGGTTTAGAAACATAGAAACATAGAAGATAGGAGCAGGAGTAGGTCATTCGACCCTTCGAGCCTGCTCCGCCATTCAACGAGATCATGGCTGATCTTAAAGTTCAGTACCCCGTCCCCGTCTTCTCTCCGTAACCTTTAATACCCTTATACTGAAGAAATAGATCAAATTCCCTCTTAAATATATTTAATGAACCTGCCTCTACTGCCCTCTGTGGCAATGAATTCCACAGATTCACCACCCTCTGGGTCAAGAAATTCCTCCTCATCTCGGTCCTAAATGGTTTGCCTATTATCCTCAAACCATGGCCCCGGGTTCTGGATTTTCCCATCCTTGGAAACATCCCATCTGCATCCATTCTGTCCAGTCCTGCCAGAATTTTATGTCTCTATGAGATCCCCTCTCAATCTTCTAAACTCCAGCGAGTACAATCCCAATTTGCGCAATCTTTCCTCCTAAGTCATTCCTGCCTAGTGAATCGCCTCTGCACTCCCTCCATTGCAAGAACATCCTTCCTTAGATAAGGTGACCAAAACTGCACACAATACTCCAGGTGTGGTCTCACCAAGGCCCTGTACAGCTGCAGTAAGGTATCCTTGTTCCTATACTCAAACCCTCTTGATATGAAGGCCAACATACCATTTGCCTTTTTAACCGCCTGCTGTACCTGCATGCTCGCCTACAGAGACTGATGTACAAGTACCCCTAGGTCTCTCTGCACTTCCCCATCTCTTAATCTATTGCCATTCAAATAGTAATCTGCCCTCCGGTTTGTATTACCAAAGTGGATAACCTCACATTTATCCACATTGTAGTGCA
Organism: Narcine bancroftii; assembly: GCF_036971445.1. NCBI lineage: Eukaryota > Metazoa > Chordata > Chondrichthyes > Torpediniformes > Narcinidae > Narcine > Narcine bancroftii. Next base: position 245,499,647 of record NC_091474.1, read on the forward strand.
TTTGCCATGTATCTGCCCAGTCCCTCAATTTATCCAAATCATACTGGAGCTTCCTGACCCCCTCTTCTGTGCACACAACCCCTCCTAGCTTAGTGTCATCTGCAAATTTGGAGATATTACATCCAATCCCCTCATCCAGATCATTAATGTAAATTGTGAACAGCTGGGGTCCCAGTACAGATCCCTGTGGCACCCCACTGGTCACCGCCTGCCAGTCAGAAAACCAGCCATTTATCCCAACTCTCTGTCTTCTACCTGCCAGCCAGTTCTCAATCCACATCAATACTTTGCCCCCAATCCCATGAGCCTTGATTTTGGAAGCCAGTCGTTTATGCGGGACCTTATCGAAGGCCTTTTGGAAGTTCAGGTACACCACATCCACTGGCTCTCCCCCATCTATTTTACCTGTCACCATCTCAAAGAATTCCAAAAGATTTGTCAAGCATGATTTACCTTTTGTAAATCCATGTTGACTCCGTCCGATCCCTTCTCTGCTAGTCATATGCTCCGCTATTACATCCTTAATAATGGATTCCATTTTGCCCACTACTGATGTAAGGCTCACCGGCCGATAACCCGCTTTTTCTCTACCCCCCCTTTTTAAATAGTGGGGTAACATTAGCTACCCTCCAATCCATGGGTACTGATCCTGAATCTATCGAGTTCTGGAAAATAATTCTTAAAGCATCTGCTATCTGAATGGCCACTTCCTTGATTACCCTAGGATGTAGATTATCAGGCCCTTGGGACAACTCAGAGGGGGGGGGGGAACTTTTGGGGTTAAGGTATTAGTGAATGTGGGAACTGCGGGGGTACTTTATGTCTTAAATGTGTTGTCGTATATTAAATGTAATAAGACAAAACTAAGAGATGAAAATGGGGAAAAGGGGGATGAAGGTGGCAAAGAAGTGGAAAAGAGATGTATGCAAGAACGTTTTGGGAAGAATTAAATCAGATACTAAATAAAATTACAAAAAATAACATACCAAAAAAACCAGAGATATTTATTTTGTAACATAAGTAGAGAATTAGGCCTCAAATTGGATAAAAGTGCAAAAAAAATTCATTATGATCGCCTTAGCGATAACAAAAAAATGTATAATGTCAACTCGGAAAATGGAAGGGAGCATGAGGATACAGCAATGGTACATGGAAATGAACAAATGTATTCCATTGGAAAAAATAACATATAATTTAAAAAATAAAGTCACATTGTTTGAACAAATTTTGGAACCATACATGGAACACAACAGATAGAGCTTGCCTAGGACCTCCATCCCCTAAAATGAAAATGATACGAAGACAAAACGACTAGATTCAGTGCTTAACAAATAATGATGCATTTTTCTTGTTAATTTTCCTTTGTGTGAAGATATTGTTTTATGGTTTTATTGAATTGTATATGTTGAATATTTATGGGTATTGGAGGGGGGGTGGGTCGAGAGGGGGGAGAAAATACCACTGTGTAAATTTAATGAGATACGTTTGTACATATTTTGGTTGATATGGTTCACAGTGTGAAAAATAAAAAAAAATAAAAAAAAGGAGACAACAGGCTGTGAGGTCCAAAAGGTATGTAGTTTCAATGAGACCGCGCTTTGTACATTAGGTTCGTTCATCATAGGGTCCAAAATTGATGTTTGGACCCATCGGGCTCACCATTGTGGTCTCAAGGAGATGCAGCGAACAAACCACACCGACAGTCATGAGTGAGCTCGACCAACTAATTTTAATTGAACTCGTGCGCTCACTTATATCTCCCAGTTCCCAACGACGCTTGCGATTCCTGCGATGGAAATGATGTCAACCCCGAGGGCTGGAACCGCACCCAGTACATCAGAGCTCTCTGTGCTCGTGAGTCCTCAGCTCCGTAACCTGGTTCGCTTGCAGAGTGACTCAGCCTGCCACACCAGCTTCTTTAATGTACTATCCAATTAGTCTTACTTCTCTGGTAGGATTTGGAAGGTTAAAAATGAATACAGGTACAATAAACATGATTCAACCACTCGTTCAGACCATGCATTTCAAATATCTCCCCACTTCCCTGTGACGGTTTAACGTTTAGACATCTAGAAAACCATTTGGGAGAGTCAGTATGATTTTGTACAGGACACGTGATGTCTTACATATTTGACCAAATTTTTGAGAGCGACAAGGATTACGCTATGTGGAGTTCAGTAATGTATTAAGTAAGTTCCCCATAGTAGGCTGATCCAGAAGTTTAAGACACCTGGACCTCTGCTGTTTGTAATGGAAATACATAATTGGGTCAAAAATGAAGGCAGACTGATCAGATGACAAACATTGGCAGTTGGAGACAGTGGGGAAAAAAGTCGAGGGATTCAAGCAGGATATAGACCAGATGGAGTTCAATCAGGATAGGTTTTGCACTTTAGAGGAAGGTATATAGTAAATGGAGGACTCTTGGGAGCAATGACATACAAAGAGATTTTGGGGTCCAAGTAGAGAGGGTGGTAAAGGTGTATGACATGCTTTCCTTGATTGGAAGGAGCACAGATTATAAATGTAGGCAAGTCGTGCTGCAGCAAAATAAAACTTTTCTTAGGCCACATTTGGAGTAGTTCCCTCAAGATAGGAAGGACATCCCAACAGATGACTAGCCCAGAAGAAGAGGACCAACAGCAAGAAGTTATGCAAAAAAACACCCAGCAAACCGAGGCAAGCAACTCAACAGGAAATTCAGAAGAGACACAGATACAAGGGAGAGCAATAGAAGACACAAACACAGGTGCAGACAGAGAAGAAGAGGAAGAAGAAGACCAAGCTCTGCACAGAGGAACAGAAGGTATAATAGATGGACAGAATATAGATTTAAAAAATTTTCAAGAACAAATGAGAGCATTAAAAGAATGGTTGACATTAGAATTTAGTGAAATGAAAAGAAAAATGAAAAGTACAGAAGAAAAAGTGAGTAGAAGAGCTGGTCATGACAGAAATAGGGAAAAGATTAGAAAATGTGGAAGAACGTGTAATGGCGGTAGAAATGGAAGTGAATGACTTGAGAAGAAAATTGGAAGAAAGTGATTAAAAAGTTAGTCACAGGAGTCGTCAGCTCAGAAAATTGATATGTTGGAAAATTATAGTAGGTGAAACAACATAAAGATAGTGGGCCTGAAGGAAGATGAAGAAGGCACAGATATGAAGGAATTTATAAAAGAATGGATCCAAAGGTCCCGGGAATGCCAGAAATACAGGAAGGAATAGAAAAAAAAGGGCACACAGAACACTAGCTCCAAAACCAAAGACACATCAAAAACCAAGAACCATTTTAGTAGAATTTCTGAGATACACAACAAGAGAAAATATATTGGAGAGGGCAAGGAATAAAATTAGAGAAGACAAAAAACCATTGGAATACAAGGGTCAAAAAATATTTTTTTTACCCAGACATAAGTTTTAAACTCCTAAAGAAGAGGAAGGAGTTTAATAGAGCAAAATCAATCCTATGGAAAAAAGGTTATAAATTTATGTTAAGATATCCAGCTATGCTTAAAATATTTATCCTTATCCCGGGGCAGCAAAACAGACTGTTCTCGGATCCGAAGAAAGCACGAGAATTTGCAGAACGCCTTCAGGACAGAAAGAGAGATGAAGAGATGTAACAAGAAAGAAGAACGACGACAAACTACATATAAAGATGTAAAAATAATGTATATGTAAGAACTAAAGAAGGGAAAGAAAAGGGAAGTAAGGGGGGAAAAAAGGAGGGGGAAAATCAAAGAAAAGAGGGTGAGCTTTGTTAAATGTGAAGATAAAAGTCTCTGGATGGGGTTGGGTAGGAGAGAATAACAGTCGCTGCGAAATCAGTTGACGGTTGAGAGCAGGTTCTCAATCCAAATGGAGAGGGGAGTTGTGGTTGCCCAGCAAGGGACAAGGGGCAACTCAGAGAGGGAGGGGGGGGGAACACACTTAGGGTTAAGGGAATTTTAGATGTGGGAGTTGTTGAAGTATTTTATGTTTTGGAAGTGTTTTCATACATTGAGTTCAAAAAGAGAAAACTGAGAGATGAAAATGGGGAAAAGGGGAAAGGTGGTGGTGAGGAAGCGGAAATGAGGTGTAAACAGGATATGAGATGGCCATGTTGAACGATATGACTATAAATATTAATGGAATATTTATAGTCAATATTTATAACCAAATTAAAAGGAAAAGGCTATTAAGCTTACTGAAAAAAGGAAAAAAATAGATATAGCATTTGTGCAGGAAACGCATCTAACTGAAATGGAGCATAATAAATTAAAGAGAGACTGAAAATAAAGCAGAAGTATTACGAGCTAGGAGAAAAATCTCACAAAATATTAGCCTGGCAACTTAAAAAAGAACAAGCTAAAAGAACTGTATTGGCATCAAGGAAAAAGGACAAACAAAATATATATAACCCAACAGAGATTAATGAAAACTTTAAGGAATTCTATGAACAATTATACCAAACTGAGAATGAGGGGAAAGAAGACAAAATAGATGAGTTTTTAGCTAAAACTGAACTACTGAAATTGCAAGAGGAGCAAAACAAACTAATAAAACCATTTGAAATTGAGGAAATACAGAATATATTAAAAAAGCTGCCGAACAATAAAACGCCTGGAGAGGATGGACTCCCAACAGAATTCTATAAAATATTTAAAGAGTTATTAATTCCTCTGGAAGTATCGAAGCAGATAGAAGAAACACAAAACTTGCCAGATTCACGTAAGACAGCAATAATTACAGTAATACCAAAAACGGGGAAGGATCCACTTACACCAGCATCATATAGACCAATATCTCTACTTAATTCAATTATAAGATAATAGCAAAACTATTAGCAAACAGATTGGCCGACTGTGTACCAAAAATAGTAAAACAAGATCAAACTGGATTTATTAAGAAAAGACGAACAGTGGATAATGTCTGTAAGTTCATTAATTTAATCCATGCAGTTCAAGGAAATAAGATACCAACAATGGCTGTTGCTTTAGATGCAGAAAAAGCCTTTGACAGGATAGAATGGAATTATTTATTCAAAGTATTACAGAGGTTCAACCTACCAGAAAAATATATTAATTGGATTAAAGCACTATATAAGGGAACATTGGCAAAGGTGACAGTAAATGGATATGTATCGAACCAATTTAAATTAAGTAGGTCAACTAGGCAGGGATGTCCACTATCTCCCTCACTGTTCGCTTTAGCAATAGAAAGAATGGCAGAACTGATAAGAACAGAAAATAAAATAAAAGGGATAAAAATAAAGGAGAAGGAGTATAAAATCAGTTTATTTGCAGATTACATCATAGTATACTTAACAGAACCAGAAATATCAATAAAAGAACTACATAAGAAATTTAAGGAATATGGAGAAATATCAGGGTACAAGATTAATGTAAATAAAAGTGAAGCGATGCCAATGAATAATGCGGATTACACAGAGTTTAAAAAAGAATCACCATTTAAATGGCAAACACAAGCAATCCAAGACTTAGGTATTAGATTAGATAATAATTTAGGCCACCTGTACAAATTAAATTATCAGCCATTAATGAAGAAATTACAGGATGACTTAGAACATTGGAAAGAATTGCCACTAACATTGATAGGAAGAAATGAATGTCTTCCCAAGTATACAATTTCTATTTCAATCGTTACCAATTCCCTTCACAGAGAAATTCTTCAATGAACTAAAGAGAATAATAAGGAAATTCTTATGGAAAGGGGGGAAACCGAGTATAGCATTAGATAAATGAACAGAGTGGAACAAACAAGATGGTTTGCAGCTACCAAACTTTAAAAATTATTATAGAGCAGCACAATTAAGGTATCTATCAGATTTTTATCAGACAAGGGAAAACCCAGATTGGACCAAGATAGAGCTAGATATAATAGGGAGAAGATACCAGAACATATACTTTATAAGTGGGATGTAAAACTGGTGCAATATAAAAGTTCACCAGTACTGCATCATTTACTCAATATATGGAAGAAGATTCACATAGAAAGAAAAAATACAAATTACCAACTACCAAAATTATTATTGATGCAAAATCAATAATAATTTTGGTAGTTGGTAAAATCAACTAATCCCTTTCACAATAGATAACCTTTCCTTTTGAGAATGGGAGAGAAAAGGAATTAAAAGAATAGAAAATTGTTTTTTTGGGAAATAATTTATTAACATTTGAACAAATGAAGTACAAATATGGAATAACTCATAGTACAATGTTTGCATACCATCAACTCAAAGCCTACTTAAAGGACAAATTGGGAAGAAGACTGAGGTTACCAGAAGGAAGCAGCTTTGAATATGTGATTACAGACACAATGATAATTAAAAGATTTATAACGAACATGTACATCAAGCTGCAAGAGAAGGAAAATGATGAAATAAGCTATAAACCCAAAAAAAGTGGGATAAAGATTTAAACATAAAGATAAAAAATGAAATATGGAAAAAGTTATGCTCTGGAACTACGAAGAATATAATAAACACAAGGTTACGCATGATACAATATAATTGGTTACACAGGCTATATATCACGCCCCAAAAGTTAAATAAATGAGACCCAACAGTATCAGATAGATGTTTTCGCTGTAAGAAGGAAACAGGAACAACAGTACATGCAATTTGGGCACGTGAGAAAATGGAAAAGTTTTGGGAAGATCTAAATCAGATATTAAATGAAATCACAAAAAGTAACATACCAAAAAATCCAGAGATCTTTCTTCTAAGTAAGAAGTAAGGAATTAGGCCTCAACTGGTTGAAATGCAAAAAAAATTATTATGATAGCCTTAGCTGCAGCAAAAAAATATATAAAGTCAACTTGGAAATCAGAAGAGAGCCTGAGAGTACAGCAATGGTACATGGAAATGAATATATGTATTCCATTGGAAAAATTAACATATAATTTAAAAAATAAAGTCACATTATTTGAACAAATTTGGGAACCGTACATGGAACACAACAGAGAGGGCTTGCATCGGACCTCCACCCCCTAAAATGATAAGAAGACAAAATGACTTGATCTAGTGTGTAAAAGTGGATGTTGTTTATTTTCATTGCATGATGTCATTGTTTAATGGGTTTATTGTATTGTATATGTTGAACATTTAGTGGGTGGGGAGGGGGGTGGGAAGGAGGGAGGGAAGGGAGGGGGGATAAAGGGGATAAAATGCCACTGTGTATATTCAAGAGGGAAATGTTTGTATGTATTTTGATTGATATGGTTCATAGTGTGAAAAATATTTTAAAAAAAAGATAGGAAGGACATGGAGGTTTTGGAAAGGACACAGCAGAGGTTCACTTGGTTGTTGCCTGGATTAGAGTGTCAGTCATAAAGAGAGATTGGACACATTTGGATCATTTTCTCTGGAGCAGCCAAGGCTGAGGAGAAATCAGATTGAAGTATACAAAATTATGAGTGGTATAGTTAAGGAAGCAAGAGTCTTTGTTCCAGAGTGGAAATGTCAAATACAAAAGGGATTGGGTTTAAGGCAAGAGGGAGGAAGTGCAACGCAAGTGATTGTGACATTTATCATTTAGATAAGCACATCAACACACAGGGAATGGAGGGGTATTGTCATGAGATTAGTTTAATTTAGTATCATGGACAGTACAGATGTTGTGGGCTGAAGGGTCTGCTCCTGTGTTGTACTAATTTTTTTTTTTAATTTTTTATTTTTCACACCATAAATCACATTAGCCATGGTATACACTATTTCTTTTTCACACATATACAGTGACTTTTTCTCCCCCCACCCCTTTCCTCCCAAACCACCCCCCCCCACCCCCCCCTCTCATCCATTTTAGGTATACAATCTAGGTTGCATTAAGCCAGTCAGACAATGTTGTCATTCAACAAAATTACACCAGAAATTCTACTGAGTCCATTCTTTTCTTTCCTTCTCCTTCCATCAACTTAGGTAATGTTTGTCCCCGGTAGGTTTTCGCTATTGTAGTTAATGTAAGGCTCCTATACTTGTTCGAATATTTCAATATTATTTTTTAACCTATATGTTATTTTTTCTAATGGAATACATTTATTCATTTAAATTTAGTAGTTTCTTCCTTTTAATTTGGTTATGTATTCCATTAATATTTAAAGACATATAGTTCAACGTAGCCCTTCTATATTTTGTTTATCTTCTCTTTCCGTTTTTCCATCATTACCTTTCCTCCTTTTCCATTTCTGTTTTCTTATTTTCAACTCTTTATAAGACAACATTCCTACAACATCCAACATTTTCCTTATTCTCCTATTTCTATCTTATTTATCCCCAATCTCCCCTTCACCTCCTGAGTTGTCCTTTATCCCTTGTCGGACAACCACATCTCCCCTCTCCATTTGGATTTGCGAATCCACTCGCAAGCGTCAACTGATTTTGCAGTGACCGCTATTTCCCCCCTCCCCGCCTCCCCCAGAAAAGATTTCACTTTTCATATGTCACAAAGGTCACTCTTTTAATTCCCTCCTTATTCTCTCTATTCCATTACCTTCCCTTATTAATTCTTGTCTATACTATCTATATTTTCCTCTAAGTACAGATACATTCATGTATGCTCATTGTCTCTATTCACTCTTATACCTCTTTACCCGCATACATATCAGTCGTGATCATTTTTACTCTCATTACCCCTCTTCATCCCTCAGTCTATTTTTGTCTTTACCCACATACATATCAATCGTGATCATTTTAACTCTCATTACCCGTCTTCCTCCCTCAGTCTATTTTTGTAATTGTTCTGCAAATTTTCGTGCTTCTTCTGGATCCGAGAATAGTCTGTTTTGTTGTCCTGGAATAAATATTTTCAATACCGCTGGATGCTTTAGTATAAATTTATACCCTTTCTTCCATAAAATCGCCTTTGCTGTATTGAACTCTTTTCTCTTCTTTAGGAGTTCAAAACTTATATCTGGATAAATGAAGATTTTTTGCCCTTTATACTCCAGTGGTTTGTTGCCCTCTCTTACTTTTTCCATTGTCTTCTCCAGAACCTTTTCTCTTGTAGTATATCTTAGGAATTTTACTACAATAGATCTTGGTTTTTGTTGTGGTTGTGGTTTAGAGGCCAATACTCTATGTGCCCTTTCTATTTCCATTTCTTGCTGTAGTTCTGGACATCCTAGGGTCTTAGGGATCCACTCTTTTATAAACTCCCTCATATTCTTGTCTTCTTCATCTTCCTTATGTTATTTCTTCTGTTATGGTTTTCCATTGTATCTATTTTTTGAGCTAGTAGTTCTTGTGTCTCTTTAGTTTTTTTATTAGATTTCTCCAATTTCTTTTTTAAGTCTTCTACCTCCATTTCTGCTGCTACTGCCCGCTCTTCCATCTTGTCCATTTTCTTTCCCATTTCTGTTAAGGTCATCTCCATTTTATTTATTTTCTCTTCTGTGTTGTTTATTCTTTTTCTTAAATCATTAAATTCCTGTGTTTGCCATTCTTTAAATGACTCCATGTATCCTTTAATAAGAGAAAGTACCTTCTTTATCTTGCCTTTCTCTTCTTCTATTTCACTGTACTCTTCCTCTTCCTCTTCTTCTTCCTCTGGGTTGACCATCTGTTGTTTCTTTGTTGCCCTTTCCTTCTCTTCTTTCTTGTTTCTATTGTCTTCTGTGGTCTCTTCTTGCTGCAGGTGTTCTGCAGCTGTCGTTGCCGGCTGTGGAGATCGACTCCCCAGCTGGTCCTCCCTCCCGTCGGTGTGTTTTTTTTCATTCGCATCGCGCATGCGCGAAGTATCACGCATGCGCGGTTGCGCACTTTTACTCGGCTCTGCGAGCCATTTTTGTAGTCCATTATTTACCGACCTGAGGGAGCGGGTTTCTCTCTCCGCAGCGGGCCTCTTCGGACAGGTAAGGCCTTCACCTTTTTCCTCCTTTGTCTTCTCTTCCTCTCTTCTTACCGTTGCTTTCGATTTTTCTTTTTTTGTCGCCATCTTCTTTCCTCCTTTATACTCACTTTTCTGTAACTTTTATTTCTGTGCCTTTGTGTTTTCTTTTGTTTTTCCCGACTTTTCTGGAGAGGGCTGGAGTTCACCGTCCGGCCACTACTCCATCACGTGACTCCTCTGTGTTGTACTAATTGATGTTCAATAAAAACCCCCCCCACCACTTCCAGAGATCCTGGAAATGTGCAGATCAGCTGAATCTGTATAAAGAGAAACCCCTCTCCACAGACGGTGCCTCCCTTGCTGGGACACTGCATTTACTTCAACTGAGGCTCATCTTGCTGTTCTGTGATCTGAAAAGCACTACAACAACCAGATTTCATATCCAACAGTGAAACTGACTCACCATTCACTGACTCCACCTCGATGACTCCAGGAGCAAAGCACTGCTTTAGTTTCTCTGCCAGCTCCCCTTCTATTGGGCTCAGCAGGGTTATTTCAGGTAGAAGTCGGTAGCTCGCTGTGGCAACAGGAGAGAACTTGGCATGGTCTTTAGCTGGGAGGTGAAAAATAAGGGAGATTACACTGATGTCCAATGCTGCAGCTCACATCAAGGTTTCCTTCAGATTCCTTCTCAGGTTTAAAATGGACATATATATCATTTTGATTTCCAGTCCCACACTCCTCCACAAGAGAAAATATTCGACTGCCTTTTACTTCCTATGGATGCTGCACAACCTGCTGAGTTTCTCCAGCAGTTGTGAACCTCAAGATCCAGCATCTGCAGATTTCTCGTTTATCTCTATTAGGTTTCCTTTTTTAAAAAAAATATTGATTGTCAAGTGTAAAAATATAGGCAGAGCTGCCGTAACAGTGTCCACTGGTGTCGACCCAAGAAACAGTGCTCTCTGCAGAGTCCTACTGCCAATGTCTCTGTACAGGCTTTAAATGGCGTCAGAATTGACAGTGGGATTTTTTTTTAATACCCTGCAACCACTGAGATTTGTGCCCAAGATGGCCCAGCCTGTATTGGGCAGCATACCACGAGGAGTTGCAGACTCCAGGGGGACTGGCACAGGTAACCAGAATCAGGGAGAACACCCCCTTCCAACCACTGAGAAGCCTGGGAAGGTGACCTGTAGGGAGAGCAGCGAGGGGCTCAGCACCTGAAGGACCCACACAGGCAGCGGGCTATGGCAACTTACAGTTGAAGGACTCACAAAGGCCACAAAAGCTGCTGGACTGGCTCGTGGGAACCAGGAGTATTTAAGAGGATGCTGAGGCAAGAAGGGCACCCGAAGGGCCTGAGGTACTGAAGGCTTCTTGCTTGTATCAGAGGTTTGGATCTGGATCTCGGGTTTCCAAAGATTTAAACTGTGTGGCTGCGGGAGCAGTGGAGAATACTAGTGTCTCTGGATGGACTCTGCTTCTCTTTCTCCTATTGTTAGGGGCACCGGGCAATGCTCATGGTGATTCTTTGTGTACCTTACAGCAGGAAAAAGTTGAAATACACCATGCATTATTACACGATAATGAAAGGAGCCTTGAGCCTTGTTAGTCGACTGTTTGATACAAAGTAGACCCTGAGGCTATTAGTCTCCCCAAAGAGGCCAATGACCTTCTAGTATCTGTGCTATTTAGAGAAAATTCCCTCTACTCCCAGCCTTCTTACCGATCCCTTTCACACAGTGCACAACCACATCTATTTCTTGTCCTGGGCGGAGCTGAGCAATAAGAATATCTTCATGTACAGGCCGGATTTCAATCTGCCCAAAGAGATCTGCCTGGTTCCCAATGGGCACCCACTTCAAATGCTTGGAATAGACTGCAAAGACAAACAGAAGAATGAAAGACCATTGTGTAACTGAAAGAATTCTCCCAAAAACATTACATCAGCCTCTTTGACCAAACATACTTAAACTTCGGTTCAGTTTTTTTTTGTGTTATCCACCAAGTTCTTTGGATTCTTTGTCCTACATCAAAAATTATTTGATGCGTGACTGTGATTGGCAAGGCCCACCAAAGGCCCTCTCAAAGGTAGCGGCAGGACATTTTTTGTTCACAGAAGACAAGGTAAGAGTTGGTTTCTCACAGTTGACCTTTGAGCATTTGGAAACTTGAGCCTCTTGTCAGTCACGATCACTAACCAATGTTGTGGGGAATTAGAAGAGTCAACTGGGAACTTCACTAGTGACATAGCACCAAATCCGGAAGAGTCGACTTTTAAAGATCTGAAATATCTTGCAGCCATCTTTTTCCTTTGGGTCAAATACTGGAAGATCCCACAAAGTCCTACTATTAGAGCTCAACAACATGCCCTGCTTCTTTTGTCCCACTTGCCCAGATTAGGACAATACCCCTCCAAGTCCCTTCCAGCCAGTTAGTTATGCAAGTAATTCTTAAAGAAAGTTATGTACCTGTTTCTCCCACTTTAGCAGTTTATACCAAATGTCAAAAACCCTTGGGTGAAGATCCTTTCTAGACCCCTGCCCCCTCACCTTATAGTTATGCTTTTGCATGTTTTTTATCCCAAAATATATTAAGCATCAAAAGTAGCTTTGTGCACATACAGATGTACATTGTGCTCCTATTTTACTAGTTTCTTAAGATTCTCCTACTCTAGGAAGCAGACTGTCACTCACTATTCACCCTATGTCTGCCCCTCATGAATTAATAGACCTCAATAAGATCCCCTCTTAATCTCCAGCACTCTTAAGTAAATCAGGCTGAATTTAATCAGTCTCTCACAATAACTCAACTTCCCTAATTTTGGCAACAACTTTGTAAACCTCTTCTGTACCCTTTCCCACTGCATGAGAGAGAGTATTGGCAGAGAATTCAAAATTTCAACAAAAAGTCAACTGAGAAGGGAACATGTGAATTTCAGTCTATTTACCTTTGTGATTTAGATAGAGTTCTTCAGGGTCTGAAGTGTCTTTCAGTGCTTTTGGATTTCTGCTGCACTTCACTTTCAGGTGAAACTGTAGAGTGTCAATCTCTGTTCCTTCTTCATCCCCTATGGAAAGAAAATAGAATTTATACAGTTTACCGTCAGACTGGGCCACTTCACCTGCTTCATGTTAAAGGTTACAAAACTCACTGAAGCAAACAGTGCATTTCTACACTTGATAGTATGGAAGCAGATATAGATATGGAAATGCTGGAAACACTCATCAGTGAAGCACCAATCACGAAGAGAATAATTTATCAATCCAAATGCTTCCCTCTCCATAGATGCTACCTGACCTGCAAAGTATTCCCAGTATTTTCTGTAGTTATTTCAAGTAAAAGTAACCCCAGGACACCATAGGAAGTGAGGGAAAGAGCCAAGGCTTTGTGTCCTCCCTGGCCACAGAGGAAGTACTCGAGGATTGGAGAATGGCAAATGTAGTCTTCCTGGTTAAGAAAGGTAATAAGGACAAGCCACGGAATTATAAACCAGTGAGTCTTACAGCAGTGGTGGGAAAACTATTAGAGAAAATTCTTAGGGACAGGATTTATGAGCATTTAAAGAAGCAGTCTTCTCAGGGATATTTAGTATGGCTTTGTGAGGAGCAGGGCGTTCTTCATGAGCTTAACTGAGGAAGTGACAAAAAAAAATTGATAAAGGTAGGGTGGTACAGGTACATAATACTTTATCCGGACATCTAAAATCCAGAAAGCTCCAAAATCCAGCAAGTGGGGAGAGAGACAGCAGCGTGAGTCGGGCGAGCGGGAGACCGGAAGCACGAGTCGGGCGGGCGGGGGGACGGCAGCGCGACTGGAAGGGGGTGGGGGTGGATACGGCAGCACAATTCGGGTGGTTTTAAATCTGGCTTTCCAAAATCCGGAAAAATCCGAAATTCAGGACATGCTCTTCCCCCAAGGGTTCCAGATAAAGGATTGTGTACCTACATATGAAATATACATGGATTTTTAGCATTTGACAAGCTCCTCCACGGTAGACTCATTCAGAAAGTCACAAGGCATGGTACCTTGGCTGTGTGGATTCAGAATTGGCTTGCCTGCAGAAAGCAGAGGGTCGTAGCAGATGCGACATATTCTGCCTGCAGGTCAGTAATTAGTGGAGTTCTGGAGGGATCTATTCTGGGACCTCTGCTCTTTATGATTTTTATAAATGACGTAGATGAAAAATTGGAGAGATGGTTCATTAAATTTGCAGATGATACAAATGTTGGAGGGGCTGTGGATAATGTAGAAGCTTGACATAGGTTACAGGATGTAAAGTTGTGCAGAGAAGTGGCAGATGAAGTTAATTCTGGATTAGCTGAAAGATGGTTAATGGCAGGAATCTTAACAGTGTGGAAGAATAGAGGGACCTTGGAGTCCAAACCCATAGATTGTCACACAGGTTAAGAAGGCCTTCATTTGTTGAGGACTTGCAGTCAAGAGACACAAGATAATGTTTCAGCTCTATGAAACTCTGGTTAGTTCACACTTGGAATAGTGTTCAGTTCTGGTCATCTCACTATAGGAAGGATATGTGGAAGCTTTAAGGAGAATGTAGAGAAGATCTACCAGAACGTTGCCTGGATTGGGGAACATGTCTTGCAAGACAAGGTTTTCTTTTTTGGAGCAAAGGAAAATGAGAGGTGTCTTAATGGATGATACAATATTATGAGAGACACATATAGGGTGGAAAGACAACACCTTTTCTCTGGGGTGACAGTGGCCAATTACCAGAGGATCATCTGTTTTAGGAAAGGAACGTTTAGGGGGAGATATCACTGTTATATGTGGATTGTGGAGGAACATGTGGCCTCCCTGTCTGGAACATTGTGGATTGCAAAGGATCACGTGACCCTCTCTGTCTGAAACTTATTTGGAGGTTGCACCACCTGCCAATCGAGGTTGGACTCCAGCCCCCCATTAGTGCATACCTTACTGTTGACTCATTTAAATTACTCAGTGTCCTCATAGGCCAGATGGCCAGTTCAGAACTGCATAATGATCAATGCATAGCACATTTCTCTCTCTCTCTCTCTCTCTCTCTGCCTCTAGCTTCAAGCCCCGAACATTGCTCCACGCCAGGTTGCTACTGTGGACATCACTGGAGGAGTCATGGGTAAGATATGCACTACATGGAGTTGAGCTGTAGTAATGCATAAGATCAGTGCTTGCAAAGAGCTGCACCTTCGTTTGAACAGGGAATTTGGAGTGTGTTTGGAAGTCTCTGTCTGTGCAATATGATAGGGTAAGCAGCCACTGGTAGGTATCGAGTGCTTGCTTGCACCATTGTCTCGTACCATGTAGAAGATAGACGGCCACTGGTATCAGAGTCCAACCTGGGTCCAATGTGAGTGTCTATATAGTTATCTAGCAGTATCTAGCAGCCTGCAGCTGACGTGGACATTTACCCCCTCCATAAATCTTCGTCCGCGAAGCCAAGCCAAAGAAGAAGAAAGAATTAAGTATCGTTTGATCTCTTTTTGATACTTTACAAACACAGCAATCATAGGGATTTAAAAAAGAGTAAGAGGGTCCCTGGAGTGCAGAGGTGGTGGTGGAGGCTGGTACAAGACTCAGAGAAGCACATGGATACGAGAGGGTTCTGAGCGTGAGGTAGGGAAGGTTTAGATTGTTGAGTAGGTTTATCTCGGTCCGCAGAACATCGTGGGCTAAAGGGCCTGTACTGTGTGGAATGTTCTATCCCAGTGGTTCTCAACGTTTTCTTTCCACTCACATCCCACTTTAAATATTCCCAATGCCATCGGTGCTCTGTGATTAGTAAGGGATTGCATAAGATGATATGTGGGTGGAAAGCAAGTTTGAAAACCCCTGTTTTAATCGTACCTAATTGACTCATTATGTGCACGGCTTCATAACTCCAAAGGAAATGGGCCAATTACAATTTTTCTCAAGCCAAATATTTCAGGGTCTAAAGCCATGGTTCTCAACCTTCCCTTCCCACTCACATACCACCTTAAGTAATCCCTTACTAATCACAGAGCACCGATGGCATAAGGATTACTTAAAGTGTTATGTGAATGGAAAAAAAGGTAGAGAACCACTGTTCTATCCCTTTTAACCATTCCCAACCATGAACCCATCCTTTCCATAACTGTACCTGAAGGAGGAGGTTTCATTTAGTACCTAGTAAGTGTTCATGGTAAAGCAGTTATTCTACAGTAGTCCCACATTGGTGCACCAGACAGCACTACTGCCTCACAGTTCCAGTGACCTTGGTTCAATCATGGCCTTGAGTGCTGAGTGGAGTTTTCAGATTTTTTGTGATCGCATGGGTTTCCTCCAGGTACTCCAGTTTTCTCCAACATCCTAAAGGTTGGTAGGGTATTTGTCTACTTTAAATTACACCTAGCAAAGGAGATTACTCAGAGATTGAAAGAAGCTGATGGGCACCTGAGAGAAAATAGATTGTAGGAAAGAAAGTGGAAGCACTCGGAATTCAGCAAACTTATCTCTCCCTCTCAGCCCTGGTCAACTTCCAGGTTGAGATGGTGGTGAAGGCAAATGCAATGTTGGCATTCATATATAGAGGAATAGGATACAAGAGCAGGGAGATGGTGTTGAGGCTTTGTAAGGCATTAGTGAGGCATCACTTGGAGTATGGGATACAGTTGTGGGCTCCTTATTTAAGAAATTAAGAAATGATGTGCTGGCATTGGAGAGGGTTCGGTGAAGATTCACAGAATAATTCCTGGAATGAAGGAATTAGCAATATGAGAAATGTTTGACAGCTTTTGGGACTGTACTCCTGGGAGTACAGAAGAATGGGGGGGGGGGGTCCTTCATGGAAACATTCAGAATGTTGAAAGGCCTGGACAGAGATTTGCAAAAGTTGTTTCCCATGGCAGGGGAGTTGAGGACAAGAGGGCACAACTTCAGAATTGAAGGATCCCCATTTAAAACAGAGATGTAGAGGTATTTCTTTAGCCAGAGTGGTGAACCTGTGGAATTTACTACCACAGTCAGCTGTGGAGGCCAAGTTGTTGGGTGTATTTAAGTCAGGGTATCAAAGGATATAAGGAGAAGGAAGGGGAGTGGGGATGAATGTGTGAATGGATTACCTCATGATGGAATGGCAGACTGGACTCAATGGGTTGAATGCCCTACTTCTGCTCCTATATCTTACTGTTTTATGGTAAGTGTTCCTGGAAGACCCCTGTACCTCTTTTCATGGCTGAGGCAAAACAACTCCCTCACCTGTGCTCCTGTACTCAAAGAGTCGTGGGTCTGCTTTGATGGGGATGAGGCCCAATCTGTGCGCCAGGATCTCGTCTTGAACAATGGAGGTGTTGTTGTAGATATATGCCTTCTCTATGGCCATGGTTGGGACCTGAAGAACAGAGCCAATCTTCCATTCACTGCAGCAGGTTTCATACATTAAAAGCCATGGAAAATGTCAAATTGTGATCTGCCCAACTGACAGTTCCCTAGAGGCTCAGAGCCACATTAGACCTGACTCAGTCCCATCCATAAATGTGCTGCATTTGTTAATCCTGGCAGGATGGTGTCTAAGAGCAATAGTTAGGCTCTCGCCTGCTCCCTCCTTCTCAGAAGTTTTGTCCAGAGCCCTTGCTTGAAAATTTACCCTGCACAACAGAAACATTCCTGTAGTTAGACTGCTGGATGAAGCATGACTGGAGTTGCAAGTGATCCTGTGGGAAATGATGCAAATTATCATCATTCTGGATGACACATAAACCCAGGTAGGCCGTCAATCCTGTTAAGCAATAAGGTCACAATAGATCTCACTTCACATCCATAAAAATAATCAATTTCCAATATATGAAATTGATATGGTACCCATAGTATCTTGCAAAATGGAATTCTAAATTTCTATTGTACGGGAGGGGAACTTATACACCAGTGGGGAGATACTTTTTTAGTAGGACAGTGGGTTCCAAAGAAGCTGCGCGCAGCAGATGGGAAAGTTGAGGCAACATTAAAGCAAACAAGTGCAGGGGGCAGCAGGTCGGATAAGCCAAACTGGATTTATTTTAATGCATGAAACCTGACAGCTAAGGGAGTTTAACTTGTATAGCTGAATATTTTCTCTGTAACACAGTACCCTGCATTTTTGTTGAATTTTGTGCTACAAGAGAAGTGGCACACAAAAGACTTTTACCCATTGTATCTTAGTATCTTAGACCATGAATTGGTCCCTGAGAAGTTAAGAGTGGTTGTCTATGTGTGGAGCCTCACGAGATGGGGAAGATCTTAAACAGTTTTTTTGCATTAGTATGTACTCAGGAAACTGGCATAAGGAAAGAAGGGAAACAAGCAGTAGTCGCAAAAGAGAAGGAGGTGCTTGGTGTCTTACAGTGAATAAAGGTGGATAAATTCCCCGGGCCTGACACAATATTCCCTCGGACACTAAGGGAGAAGAGTATAGAAATTGCAGGGGCCCTGGCAGAAATATTTATAACATCCTTATTCACAGGTGAGGTGCCAGAAGATTGGAGAGAGGCTCATGCTGTTCCGTTGTTTAAAAAAGGCTCTAAAAGTAAACTAGGAAATTACAGGCCGGTGAGCCTGACATCAGTAATAGGTAAATTATTGGAGGGAATTCTGAGAGATCAAGTATTTGGACAGCCAAGGGATGATTAAGGATGGTCAGCATGGCTTTGTGCATGCTGGTTGCGTTTAACAAATCTTATAGTTTTTCAAAGTTACCAAGAAAGTAGATGAAGGAAAGGCTATGGATGTTGTCTACATGGACTTTAGTAAGGCCTTTGACAAGTCCCACACGGGAGGCTACTTCAGAAGGTTCAGACATTAGGTATCCATGGAGAGATTGTAAACTGGATTCGAAGTTGGCTGAATGGAAAAAAAACAGAGTGGTTCTGGAAAATTGGTTATCAGATCGGAGGCCTGTAACTTGTTGTGTGCCTCAGGGATCGGTGCTGGGACCATTGTTGTTTGTTGTCTATATCAATGATCTGGATACTCTGATATGTAGTAAATTGGATCAGCAAGTTTGCTGATGACATTAAGATTCGAGGCGTCGTGGACAGCGAGGAAGGCTTTCTAAACTTGCAGAGGGATCTGAACCGAATAGAAAAATGGACCAGAAAGTGGCAGATGGAATTTAATGCAGAAAAGTGTGAGGTGTTGCCTTTTAGAAGGACAAACCAAGGTAGGACATACACAGTAAATGGTCGGGCACTGAGGAGTGCGGAGGAACAAAGATCTGGGAATTCAGATACATAATTCCTTGAAAGTGGCTTCACAGGTAGACAGGGTTATAAAGAAAGGTTTTCACATCTTGGCCTTTATAAATCAAAATATTGAGTACAGGAGTTGGGATGTTATGGTGATGTTGTACAGGTACAAGACATTGGGTGAGGTCAAATTTGGAATATTGTGTACAGTTTTGGTCACCAAACTACAGGAAGGATATCACCAGATTGAAAGAGTGCAGTTCTGATTTACTAGGATGTTGCCTGGACTTCAAGAACCTAGAAGAATGAGGTGAGATTTGATAGAGGTTTACAAAATTATGAGAGGTATGGACAGAGTAAATGCGGGCAGGCTCTTTCCACTTAGGAGAGATAAATACAAGAGGAGATGGTTTTAGGGTGAAAGGGAAAAGGATTAGGGGGAACTTTTTACTCAGAGTGGTGGGAGTATGGAACGAGTTGCCATCTGACGTGGTAAATGCAGGCTCACTCTTAATTTTTAAAAAATAGACTGGATAGATACATGGATAGGAGAGGCCTGTAGGGTTATGGAATGGGTGCAGGTCAGTGGACCTAGTGGAATGTTGTTTTGGCACAGATTAGAAGGGCTGAAGGGCCTGTTTTCAGTGCTGTAGTGTTCTATGGTTCTAAACATTCAGTTCAGACAATTTCATGGCACATGTGATGGCAATATTATCACAATTCAAGGAAGGGGTACAGATGCTACAGGCAGGTGGAGGTAAGAGAGGAGAGGGTGTTGTGATTTTGATTAGGGGTAATATCATGGGATACTTAGAGAGGATATGTCCAGGGTTTGTCCACTGAGACTAAATGAGAATTTAGGAAGAGGGCAATTACCGGTACCTTGATGAGATTGCATTATAGCACCCCCCACCCCCCTCAATAGTCAGCAGAAATTTGATGATCAAATAGATATGGAGATTACTGCAAGAATAAAATGGTCATGAGAGTACATAATTTTAACTTCCTTAATATTAACTGGGAATACTACGGTGTTAAGTGATTGGATGGGGCAGAATTTGTTTCATGCATCCAGCAAAGTTTTCTCAAGCAATTTGTAGATGGCTGTAGTAGAGAGGGGTCAAAACTCAACCTCCTCTTGAGAAATTAGGTGGCGCCAATGGAGGAGCACTTTGGGACCAGCGACCATAATTCTATTCGTTTTAAAATAGCCATGGAAAAGATAGGTCTGTTCCTAAATTGGGGCAAGGCTAATTTTCATGGCATTACACAAGAACTCTCAAACACTGATTGTAAGAGGCTGTTAGCACACAAGACAATGTCTTGCAAATGGGAGGCTTTTAAGTGGGCTCGAAACCAAGAGAAACACAAGATATTTTAAGCATTCAGGTCAGGCAGTATCTGTGGAGCACGAAAGAGTCAACTTTTGAGGTTGATAAACTTTCACCAACAAATGTGGACACATTAGACTTGGCTCTCACCCAAATCACTGATTTCATTTATGACTAGCTGAGGTCCCAAGTTCAATCCCTGTAATACTCCATTAGTCACAACATGCATATGCAAAACAAATTGTTTATTCCTACACTGTAGGCTGCCTATTAACCAACCTCCAATTTATGCCAAATCCCCTGTGTGATCCTTCTGTTGTTCGAACTGGGGTTTTCTCAATTACAGCGATGGAAAAACTTCAATTCCTTGCCTATTCCTGCCCTTTACACAAGTCAGGATTCTATCAGCCTTTTGATTTTCAGTACCTGCCCTTGATATTTTAATAACCTCTGTGCATTTCACACCATCTCCTCAGACCTCTTGGACTTCCACTATTTATACCTTTTGACCATTTAGAAAGATTCTATTCTAATCTTTTAAAGTTCATAATGGATGTGGGCTGACCAATTTCACCTTTATGGCAGAAGAGCTTTTGGAAACACGTTAATAAGCAGAGCTGGCATGGATCTGTTTAATGCAAACTCCATTTGATTTGCCCAACATGACTTTTCAAGGTTATGATGGTACAATAGTGTGACTGTTATTATTTACTTTAATTTAATACGTTAAAGGTCATCACAAGCATTGTTGATTTTTCCAATAAACGTTGATAATTCCTCTAAGGTGAATTCTTAGTAGTCTCCTTGGTCAATCACTTCTTTTAGCTCAGTAGGAAAGCATGCAGGGACTGATACAGCACTGTCGGGAGGGAGCAGGATCAATGTGGGGACTGATACAGTGCAGTCAGGAGAGAGTGGGGCAGTGGGATCAGCGTGGGGCAGTGGGATCAGCGTGGGGCAGTGGGATCAGCGTGGGGCAGTGGGATCAGCGTGGGGCAGTGGGATCAGCGTGGGGCAGTGGGATCAGCGTGGGGCAGTGGGATCAGCGTGGGGCAGTGGGATCAGCGTGGGGCAGTGGGATCAGCGTGGGGCAGTGGGATCAGCGTGGGGCAGTGGGATCAGCGTGGGGCAGTGGGATCAGCGTGGGGCAGTGGGATCAGCGTGGGGCAGTGGGATCAGCGTGGGGCAGTGGGATCAGCGTGGGGCAGTGGGATCAGCGTGGGGCAGTGGGATCAGCGTGGGGCAGTGGGATCAGCGTGGGGCAGTGGGATCAGCGTGGGGCAGTGGGATCAGCGTGGGGCAGTGGGATCAGCGTGGGGCAGTGGGATCAGCGTGGGGCAGTGGGATCAGCGTGGGGCAGTGGGATCAGCGTGGGGCAGTGGGATCAGCGTGGGGCAGTGGGATCAGCGTGGGGCAGTGGGATCAGCGTGGGGCAGTGGGATCAGCGTGGGGCAGTGGGATCAGCGTGGGGCAGTGGGATCAGCGTGGGGCAGTGGGATCAGCGTGGGGCAGTGGGATCAGCGTGGGGCAGTGGGATCAGCGTGGGGCAGTGGGATCAGCGTGGGGCAGTGGGATCAGCGTGGGGCAGTGGGATCAGCGTGGGGCAGTGGGATCAGCGTGGGGCAGTGGGATCAGCGTGGGGCAGTGGGATCAGCGTGGGGCAGTGGGATCAGCGTGGGGCAGTGGGATCAGCGTGGGGCAGTGGGATCAGCGTGGGGCAGTGGGATCAGCGTGGGGCAGTGGGATCAGCGTGGGGCAGTGGGATCAGCGTGGGGCAGTGGGATCAGCGTGGGGCAGTGGGATCAGCGTGGGGCAGTGGGATCAGCGTGGGGCAGTGGGATCAGCGTGGGGCAGTGGGATCAGCGTGGGGCAGTGGGATCAGCGTGGGGCAGTGGGATCAGCGTGGGGCAGTGGGATCAGCGTGGGGCAGTGGGATCAGCGTGGGGCAGTGGGATCAGCGTGGGGCAGTGGGATCAGCGTGGGGCAGTGGGATCAGCGTGGGGCAGTGGGATCAGCGTGGGGCAGTGGGATCAGCGTGGGGCAGTGGGATCAGCGTGGGGCAGTGGGATCAGCGTGGGGCAGTGGGATCAGCGTGGGGCAGTGGGATCAGCGTGGGGCAGTGGGATCAGCGTGGGGCAGTGGGATCAGCGTGGGGCAGTGGGATCAGCGTGGGGCAGTGGGATCAGCGTGGGGCAGTGGGATCAGCGTGGGGCAGTGGGATCAGCGTGGGGCAGTGGGATCAGCGTGGGGCAGTGGGATCAGCGTGGGGCAGTGGGATCAGCGTGGGGCAGTGGGATCAGCGTGGGGCAGTGGGATCAGCGTGGGGCAGTGGGATCAGCGTGGGGCAGTGGGATCAGCGTGGGGCAGTGGGATCAGCGTGGGGCAGTGGGATCAGCGTGGGGCAGTGGGATCAGCGTGGGGCAGTGGGATCAGCGTGGGGCAGTGGGATCAGCGTGGGGCAGTGGGATCAGCGTGGGGCAGTGGGATCAGCGTGGGGCAGTGGGATCAGCGTGGGGCAGTGGGATCAGCGTGGGGCAGTGGGATCAGCGTGGGGCAGTGGGATCAGCGTGGGATCAGCGTGGGGCAGTGGGATCAGCGTGGGATCAGCGTGGGGCAGTGGGATCAGCGTGGGATCAGCGTGGGGCAGTGGGATCAGCGTGGGATCAGCGTGGGGCAGTGGGATCAGCGTGGGATCAGCGTGGGGCAGTGGGATCAGCGTGGGATCAGCGTGGGGCAGTGGGATCAGCGTGGGATCAGCGTGGGGCAGTGGGATCAGCGTGGGGCAGTGGGATCAGCGTGGGGCAGTGGGATCAGCGTGGGGCAGTGGGATCAGCGTGGGGCAGTGGGATCAGCGTGGGGCAGTGGGATCAGCGTGGGGCAGTGGGATCAGCGTGGGGCAGTGGGATCAGCGTGGGGCAGTGGGATCAGCGTGGGGCAGTGGGATCAGCGTGGGGCAGTGGGATCAGCGTGGGGCAGTGGGATCAGCGTGGGGCAGTGGGATCAGCGTGGGGCAGTGGGATCAGCGTGGGGCAGTGGGATCAGCGTGGGGCAGTGGGATCAGCGTGGGGCAGTGGGATCAGCGTGGGGCAGTGGGATCAGCGTGGGGCAGTGGGATCAGCGTGGGGCAGTGGGATCAGCGTGGGGCAGTGGGATCAGCGTGGGGCAGTGGGATCAGCGTGGGGCAGTGGGATCAGCGTGGGGCAGTGGGATCAGCGTGGGGCAGTGGGATCAGCGTGGGGCAGTGGGATCAGCGTGGGGCAGTGGGATCAGCGTGGGGCAGTGGGATCAGCGTGGGGCAGTGGGATCAGCGTGGGGCAGTGGGATCAGCGTGGGGCAGTGGGATCAGCGTGGGGCAGTGGGATCAGTGTGGGGCAGTGGGATCAGTGTGGGGACTGATACAGTGCCATCAGGAGAAAGCAAGACAGTGGGATCAGTGTGGGAACTGATACAGTGCTCTCGGGGGAAGAGAGGGGCAGCAGGATCAGTGTGGGGACTGATTCAGTGCTGTCGGGGGAAGAGTGGGGCATCGGGATCAGAGTTGAGACTGATACAGTGCTGTCGGGAGAGAGCAGGGCAGCGGGATCAGAGTTGAGACTGATACAGTGCTGTCGGGAGAGAGCAGGGCAGCGGGATCAGAGTTGAGACTGATACAGTGCTGTCGGGAGAGAGCAGGGCAGCGGGATCAGAGTTGAGACTGATACAGTGCTGTCGGGAGAGAGCGGGGCAGCGGGATCAGAGTTGAGATTGATACAGTGCTGTCGGGAGAGAGCAGGGCAGTGGGATCAGAGTTGAGACTGATACAGTGCT
The DNA here is from genome assembly GCF_036971445.1 of Narcine bancroftii. Taxonomy (NCBI): domain Eukaryota; kingdom Metazoa; phylum Chordata; class Chondrichthyes; order Torpediniformes; family Narcinidae; genus Narcine; species Narcine bancroftii. The sequence continues at coordinate 245,523,794 of NC_091474.1, forward strand.
GTTGGTAGAGAGCGGGGCAGCGGGATCAGAGTTGAGACTGATACAGTGCTGTCGGTAGAGAGCTGGGCAGCGGGATCAGAGTTGAGACTGATACAGTGCTGTTGGTGTTACACAAGGTATATTGGTATTCTTTTTCAAGTTAGGATTTTTTTTAAACTTACAATGGGTTTCTCAGACCACAACCCCATCGTAAGTTTAGGAGCACCTGTAATGAAGTAGAGGTCACCTATTTATTGATAGGAGGCATTTGATAATCTCCATGAAGGCTGGTTAAATTAATGTTTAGTGGACAAACGTCAGATCAAATGAAAAAAACAAACAGAAAGCAAAAACACACAGAAATGCTGGAGAAACTCAGATGTCTCGCATTGTCCACAGAAGGTAAAGATATACTACTGACGTTTCGGACCTGAGCCCTTCTTTAAGCAAGGGCAAGTTCATTTTTAGATTGGATGATGGCAGATTTTGGCATTGCCCAGTGGCAAGTGTTGACACCACCCTGTTTGCATAAACAACTGAGTTATACAAATCAAAATTTACTAACGACAACTCCTGGAAAACATCATTGGTTCACAGAATGGATGGGGCAAAAGGAAATTAAATTCTATACACATGTGTTAAGTGATACTATGTTGGCAGAAGAAACTGTTACGGGCCCAGAGGACCCCAAAACCCAGCAGCAATAGAAATTCACCAAGACAAATGGTTACGTAAACAAAAGTTACTTTTAATTTTCTTTAAACATAAAAACAGGATCAAACTTTATCTTATTACTATTACCTTAAACCCCTTCTAATTCTAAGCGCACATGTATGTAATGTGTGTGTAAGTTCAGAAAAGTTCTTTGATTCACAGTCCAATCCCACTTCTCATTCCTCCAAATTCACCAGTATCAGGCAATTCTTATACTGTACACAGAATTTAACATTTATGAATCTTCACCAGGCTTTGGTGCTTGAAAGGTAAATGGTTACCACTCAGGAAGGTTCTTGTTGGTTTTCAGAGAGAGATTTGTTGCTCGTTGGACAAACACAAACTGATTCCTTCCAATCAGCCACTTCTGTGTCTTGGTGAAGAAACTTGCCTCATCAGGGTTTTCCAGACGATACCACTTTCTCTCAGGTCACCACAGAGTTCCTTATCTGTTTCCCTTATCTCGGGTGAAACATTAAATAGCCAGCCATCTCCTCTTGTATGAAGACACAGGCTTTGAACAGGCTGAACTCAGAACTCACAATTCATCTTCAAAATGGGGTTTCAAACAAGCTGGCAGTTGCCATGTTCTCTCTCCCTCAGAGAAAGTCTGTTTGGTCTCTTCTCTCTCTGCTTGCAAAGCCACATGACGTTCTTATAACAGCAAACTGCATTCAAACAGATTGTGGCACTGGACCCAATCTTCCATTTCTCCACAGCATGTCCAATTAACACCTACTTGTGAAGCCCTTCAGCATAGCAGTTTCCATTGTCCTTACAAAGGCACTGGGAGCTTGGACTCTGGCTTGATCAGAACTCTGGCATTTTAAATGAGATCTGTGTTGTGAAGTGTTTGTGTTTGTTTAGTTGTTTATCAAAAACATATCTATACATAATATAAAATAATCTGTCACAAAACAGAATGCTACTTAATGAACCCAATTCTGGCCACCTCAGTACAGGAAGTATACAGGTGTAGAGAACATTCAGCAGAAAGGTGATGGGGATGAATGATTCAGCAACAAAGTTAGACTATAAAAACTGGACAGGTATGCTTGGAGCAAAAATTGCACATATATTAGATGTCCGCAGATTGTAGTTGCGAGCATAAAGCCACAATTTAAGAGAGAGAAAGCAGAGAATTTAGCATGGGGAATGTTAAAATTATTAAAGAAAGATCAAGTCACTGAGCAAACAAAAGGATTGGGCAGAGTTAATGTGGACTCTTGGCAGGGAAATCATGAGGTTGTAACCAGTATAGATGGGGAAGGAATCTGCCCTCCCACAAGGTCTTTAATAAACTGTCACACAAGAGGTGAATGCACAAAATGGGTCTGGGATGAATATAGACAAGGTCAAATGTGAGAAACACCACATTCCTCCTGACTAGCCTTAGACCTAATGGCATGAATGTCATTTTTTTTTAAAGGTAACCCTCACCTTTATCTGGTTCCACTGTTTCCATCTCTTTACCTACTCCTGCTTACTTTTCTTCCCTTCCTAGTGGTCTCTCTCTCTCTACCCATTTCTCATTTGACAAATCACCTCTCAGCCCTTCCCAGCCTCTTCCGCTCTTCTTTTTTTGCTTTGATAGACTCAATATCACTGCTTCCCACTTTGGTCGAAAAACATTGACCATTTTTACTCATGGATCTGTTTGACCAGCTGAGTTCCTCGAGCATGCCATTGTTTCCTCATGGGTTTAAGACTGCTTCATGGAGTTAAACATTCAAGTTAGAAGGCTGCAAACACTGGAGTGCTGCGGGGATCCATGGTGAAGCCCCAGAGGTTCACAATCAATATCAATCATTGAACAAGGGGAACCATCCACCAGGTTTACTTGTGATACAGACATGGTGAGTTGGGAGAATGGAGACTTTAAAGCAGATATAGGTAGAATAAATCAATAGGCAAAGCCATAGTGCATGGAATGTACAGGTAACGTAATGTGCAAAATTGCAACGACATCGATTTTGATAGAAAAACAGAGTTTTTTTAAATAGCGAGAGACTGAAAGATAATCAACATCCCAAGGGATGGAATCGCTAAACATTAATATTCCTGTCGTCAGCAAACAGCAACAAATACAAAAAAAGGTCTGGCACCATAAAATAGATCCTTGACAGACATCTCCAGCTACACAACTCAGCAGAGATTGACAGGTATTTGGGAAGTGGGGCTGAGTGGATGGATCAGTCCATGATTAGCATGGCGGAGGAGACTCGATGGGCCTACTTCTGTTTCTATATCTTGTGAGCACAATAAGGATTGAATTTGTGATTCTCCAGGGCTGATGAAGCTTTCTGACCAATGCTCTGGATGTTTTCAAGGTGGTCACAGACCACTGGTCTACACAAATGCCAAAAAGAGAATTGAATTATATGCAGGTAGTCAAAGAAAGATCATCACCTGAAAAAACAACTCCACAGATGCTGCCCAACCTACTGGCTATTTATCATATTTTCCATTTTATTTTAGGTAGTCAAAGAATCCCACTATAAATGGTAAAATATGCGTTACTAACCAAAATTCTGAATATAGGTGACCCTGCAACCATATTGTGATTTACCTTAACATGAAGCCACATCTCCCGCTTGTTCAACAAATACAAACTTAAAATAAAAACTGATCTTAAAAAGTCCAGAGATTAAATTGCTACTCTGTATCTCAGAGTTTTTTTGCAATTTGTGAATCCCAAATTTTCATTGGGCCAAATTACTGTACATGTGAGTCTTTCATACCAGTGATGTTAATTGTCATATCCTAATGATTTAAAATGCTTTGTTGAATACAATAACCTTACACAGCCTGCAGTATTACCTCAGCAAGCAAGATCCTGCGGAACGCATTTGCAATAGCAGCATCGATTCCAATCATGTCAAACTCCAAAGTGTCTTCCTCCAATTGAACAATGCCGATCCTGAAATTCTGATGAAGACATGAATGTCACACTCCACTCACATTTTGTGTATACCCTGGTCACATGCACTTCCCCCCCACAAATGATACATAATCTTGAAAATACAAATGCCCACATTCAAAGAGAATTAGACTCTTAAAAGGACTTCCCATGGTTAAAAAAAACCCTGCCCTGTTTTAACAGAATTTTTTTTGAATATTTAAAATTTTCCAAACACACTCAGTTATCAACATCATCAGTGTCAATGTTAAGAGTATCACCATTGATTAGAGTTTACAATTCTCAGTTTTATACAAAGTTTTCTTCAGAGTTCAAGCTCTTTTCGTTCCCCTCCTTCCCCACCACTCTTTTCTTAAGTTGCAAGTAATTTTCTCCAGGGGAACACAGCTTTACATTTTCGTGTTCCAGTGAGTAATGCTTAGGCAGGAGTCGGATTTCCAGGTAACTGCTATGCACTTCCTGGACACTGCCAATGCGATCATTACCTATCAGGTTTGGAATTTGGACAGATTCATTGGGAGTCTTATGTCCATTGTTTCCCAACAGGAACAACTCTGGATCCTGCAGGAATTATTTACCTATGGTTTTTTTTCTAGCACTTGACCTAGTTTCACCCACAAGGGCCTCACCCTGATACATGTCCAGGTTGTGTGCACAAAGGTTCCTGTCTCAATGCCACAACTAAAGCATTGGTCTGATAGATCTGGTTTAGATCCATTTAATTTTTGCAGCATCAGGTACAGCTGGTACAGAAAGTTGTATTGCACCAGCCTGTACCGCACATCAATGTTTGGAGTCACGCTGATCTGACATAAGTCGGACCAGCACTGCTCATCAATTGTTATTCCTAGCTCCAACCCCCTCTTCTGTCTTGATTTGTGAAGGCCTGGTTTAGGTCCTTCTGCTTGGAGCAAGAAATACACTGCCAAGATGAACTTCCATGTGTTCCCCCTTCAAATCATGGCCCCTAAGTCACTTCACGTTGGTAGAGCCATAGTTGGACCTAATTTGTCCTGCAGAAAAGATCTCATCTGAAGGTAGCAGTGGAATATCTTATTTGATAAATCATACTTAAACCTGAGTTGTTCAAATGACATTAGCTGCCCACAACAGTCCTCTATGCACCTAATGCCATTACAACATCAGGTGTCCAGGATCTTGTTACCCACCGTCAATGTTATTAACCTATCTGGAGCCGGGGGTGTTTTTGGGGACATCCCCCCCCCCCCTTTGATTCCTAGATATTGGTTAATTGTATTCCAAATGAAGATTATTTGTTTTAGAATAGGGCTGCCTGTTTTCCTAGATAACAATTTAGCATTCCATTTATAAATAAAGTCCTCTGCTACCTTCTCACCTACCCTACGCAGAGTGAGGCGATGTATCTTAACTGAGCTGCCCAATAGTATTTCTTGAAGTTTGGTAATCGTAATCCGCCCAGACTGTAATCCCAGATCAATTTTTCCCTCCTTCCCTACCTTTCCATAGAAATGTTCCTATTCGTGAGAGCAAATTATGGAAGAATCCCCAGGAAACCACCACAGGCAGTGACTGGAAGTAACATAACATTTTCCCTTTAACACTATAAATGTTAAAATTTAAATTTTATTTACAAGTTTCCTGCCATTTAAACCCATGCCACCCAATTACACCTACAACCCCGTACATTTTGGGAGGGTGGAAGGAAACTGGAGCACCCTATGGAAACCCACAAAGACACAGGGAGAATGTACAAATGCCCTAAAGACAGTGCCAAATTTGAACCCAGGTCGCCGGTGCTGTAATAGCATCAGACTAACCACTACACTTCCCGTACTCTCTCTGTTTGTCGTATTATTGCACCATTTGTACTTAAGCCTAAGTTGACTTGCCTGGATAGCACAGACAAGAAAACCTTTCACTGCATCTTAGTGATAATAAACTGAATTTACTGTCAGAGGTAAACAGATCATGCCCCCCCCCCCCCAACTTTAAAGGCCATTCTCCTGCTGCCCAACCCCCATCACCTCCCAGCTATCATCCCTCCCTTACCCATCCCTTTCCTCCCAGATA